>NW_028234428.1:15193189-15210689 GCF_977035675.1 Penaeus japonicus
ATAGCACACTAAAGTAAAATCTCTACCTTATTGCAATACCAATCAATTATAATGGCAGAAAGTGTTGCAAGCAATAAACCACACACACAAAAAAAGGTCAAGCAGCCATCTACAAATCAGAAAGAGTTATTGAGGGTATGGCTTTTAAAAGGAGTTAACGTCTCCTAGTGTTATTCGTGACAGGTGAAAAGACAAACATTCCCACCACAAATTTGTACAGCAAGTTTAGTCATTTATTTTTAAAGCAACTAATACTATGGGTTAAGTTCCTTTACAGTGCAGCATGTCTGTGATGTGTTTTTTCTCCTATTTCTTCCAATAGTGATTTCCTAATTATTCCCCATGATACCTTTATCTCTCTTCTTTATATAACTAGAAAAATGATATAAATAGGGATTTTCGACATCAAAAAAAGACTATAAAAACTGCTAGTAATACAGCAAGAACGAAAGAAAGAGAGAGATAGAAACATGCTGCACTGAACTGCTAGGTATTTCCAATTAATACGGCAGAGTAATGTGGCAGACATTAGCATGGAATCTTGGATGCTCGGTACTTCAATAAGTGAATATTGAGGTAAAAAGGATTCCTATTTAGTTACAACCACAATATTTTCAGTATAATTTAATAATCTGATAAGACTATTCCTGAATTCACATATGGATTATATGTGACTATGTGCTTGTGAGTGTCTGGTTGCATGTCCACACACATGTATGTTTGTTTGCAAAAGCAGAATACCAATATTCATGGGGTCTTTTTATACTAATTCCTTATGTGGTTGGAACTCTTAATCAAGTACTGATAACACAGAAAAGGGAACAAGCCATGTACCAATACCACTGAAAACAGAAGCTGCAGTATGCACTGTAAGGTATTCATGCTGCTGGAGCTTAACCCAAAAGAAATTATCCAAAGCCCACTGACGAAAAAAAAAAAAAGTAAGTTCCTCAAATCGCACTCTCCTTCCCAGCGCATTTTTTGCAGCTTGCAGATGTATGGAACTACTATTCTACTGCTCTAGCACAGTACTTACGCAGGTGAGTGGCAAGGAAACAAAACTATTGCTGTACAGAGTTCTTCTACCTTCATGGGCATAACTGCATAACGTCACTACAATAAAACTTTGCTTGGACTGGTAGTGATCTTTGAAATTCTATTTCTCCAATACTAAAACCATACTTAGTGGTAACACTTTTTCCAATGAATCCTAATGATAATACATTGGTCTATTTATCAATACATTAAATGCAACAAACAATTCTTACTAGTACATGGTTGATATTGCCCTAAACAAACATACCTAATGTAGCCCTATGCCTAAGACTGCTTTCAAGTTAGTCGCAACTCTCCTAGACAGTTAACCTTGTCAATTACCTGGATCGGTGTAGGGGTACGGGGGCGCAGGGAAGTCATCTCTCTCGATGCGAGACACATCTCCGCTGGTCGGCTTGCGTGCTCCAGGGTAGTGTGAGAGTGTTATGGGCTCCTCGTTGTTCATGTGAGGAGACTTCGGTCTGGGCGTTTCGGACTTTATGCTATCTACCATCACACGCATGCCGAGTTTACTAGATGTTTTGGGCAGTGACAGCTTCCTACTATCCACTGTTGGGGTTAAATAATAAAGTAGGAAGTCAGAATGTATTTAGCAAAAATTAAATTGCAGTCCTACAAAAAAAACATTCAACAAACAAAGAACAATACCTATGCACAAATGCATTTCAAAAATCTGTAACCCTTATTTCAATAAACTAATTTTGGGTCTAAAAAATGTTTGTTATTCTATAAACACAGTAGTATTTAATCATTGAGCACTTGACTTTATATATATATATCTTCAAACTTACGTAAGTGTAACAATGAAACCTACAGATAAAACACTTTTAAATTTTCTTCCATTACTTTGATGACAGCAATTCCAACCTAGTCCCTAACCCCTGACATCCCTCCTATTCTCTTAGGAATCCCGCGACTCACCCATGGGACGGTGCCAGTGCGGAGACTTTGGTGGAGGACGGTCGTACGGGTCCAGGGGTCGCTTGAGGTACCCCTGGGAAGGCTCGGCAGTAAGGTAGGAGTACGTGTAGATGCGGGTGATGTCGATGGGGCTTTGTGAGGATTTGTACTCGCGCAGGATCAGCCCGGGGGAGCATGTGCGATACGGACCCGAGAACTGAGATGGATGGACGAGAGAGTGTGAGGTTTGGGGTGATGGCTTGAGGTTTAAGATTATCCTCTGATTTCCTCTGACATTGTAACAAGGTGAAAATACAAGCCACTAATTCAATATGAATAATGTTATTCTAGTAAAACTAAACGTATATGTCTCTTGTAAATCTAATAAAACCTGACTCTAATCACTTGCAAAACAAGTATTACACTGAACAACAAAATACATCAAAATAACTAACAATATTCAAAATTTCTCTATCAGGTACATAAATTATAATTCTGATGAAGCTATGAACTGAAATATAGTAATAATAAAAAAATAAAGTTACACGTAATACTTCTTTGATTATTTTCTTTTGAATCTGTTAACATATATCTCATCTTTCCTTCAACAAAACAGTATTCTGCCTAAATATTTAAAATCTGATCCAAAAAGATGTTAAAGAAACAAAAGAAGTAGAAAAGACTAAATATACTTATCTGTCATGGCAAACAAACTTTTATATATTTTAAACCCTTTTTTCTTTTTATGCCATGTAACAAAATTAGCCGACCGACAGAACGGCCAACATCAACCGACCAGCGGCATCTCACCTTCCTGTTCAGGCTGTTATAGGGGCTATAGGAGCGGAACGATCCATTAAGGCTTGGTGTGCGCGATCGAGAAAACTGAAATGAATGGTCAACAAAACTAAAGTAAGTCTATGCATGCAAGCTTACAGGAATGAGGAGAGGGGGAGGGGGGGTCTGCCTGGGGTGGTGGTAAACATGCTTAAAACTGTTATCTAAATAAAACTCAATCCACCAAGACTAGGAACTACTGCCAAAAAATAATAAATGAAATATATACTAAAATAAACAAACAAACAAAAAAATAATGGAGGGTCAGGCATCTAATCAAATGATGACAAAAAAGATGTTCGAGAATTTCACATTTAATGCGCCTTCGGACTTCCCTTGATGTCGTATTTATTTTAGTTAAAGCTTATAATCCTTTGATTAACTCTTGACACTTCTATTTTTGTTTATTCCAAAATTTGATACTATAATCAATCCTTCATCATAAGCCACTTAATAGTTCTTCTTTTAATATCAAGTACATAGCAAAACTCAAGTATAAACATCAAAGTTACAAAACTAATATGAAAACATAGTAACTTAATAGTAATAATAGAGAGAACTAAAGATTCTTTTGAATATCTTTTACTTAAGTAAAATGTTAAAAAAAAATTAATAAATGCACAAATAAACAAATACCATATGAATAAAACGCTCAAAACGACTTCATATCGATAACATTCCAAGGAAAAACAGACATCAATAATATGAAGGAAAGAAACAAAAAATACAAAGTATAGAAACAAAGAAAAAAGTCAATAGACATCAAGGAAGTCGCGAGTCCCCCCACTCGGTGCACAATACGAAGGGCGACTCGCATTAGTCAGCTAGATCTTCTATCAAATCAAAAAGTTAGTCTCTGGATTGCTCTAATAGCCACATAACTTCAAAACGTCAGGCAGGCACTGAGCACACTCCTACATGTCATACCCGTCGCCATCTGCCTGTAGACTCGACTGTTTCGATAAACTGCCGACACATAAAGGGCGCGTTAACTTATTGCTTTGCACTGGACTGAAGTGTGAGAATAAAAATTGGAACTATACAAAGCTCTCAGTCAGTCACTGGGGTTGTGGGGCGTCTTTGAACTGACTCGCTCGTTTACTTTAAAAATGGGAGGGAATTGCTCTACTGATAGTAATAATAACTTTCATATTCCAAAGATCTCATTTAAAAAGAATTTACAATGGAGGGAAAAATAGAGGAAAGATATATACTGTATACATATATATATATATATCTTAAATACATAACTATCCAGACAAGGACTTTTTCTCAAAGCAATGAGAATATAAATAACTTGTAACATTCAGAAAATTATAAGTAGCAAGAAACATATGCTGGAAAATAATACTGCAATGCATAAAATTACAGCAACCTTGCTCCCTGAAGCAAGAGTCAAGGATTTCAGCAAAGCACAGAAGTTGGTTCAAACACATCTAAGTAGCTCAAAATGCACTCTAAATAAAGTACACTTAACACTGATTACATGAAGAGAATGATTAAATGAAAGAAAAGAAAAAAAAAGGAAAAAAAAGAGAAAAAAAAGCATAGGCTGCACATCTGAACTTGACCTTCAAACTAAACAATGCCCTACATTAGCAGTGAAACTTATGATCATTTATTCCTTTTTGAGAATTTAGAACTCATTTTAAGTCTTGTGCCAATTATTCAAAGTTGGTTCCACTTATAATCATTAATAGTAAAACACTGTACATAAATACATGTTTTTATAAATAATATATATAATTACAGTTACATTACTTTCAATGTTCAAATCACCTACAGAATTTCTATTCCATAAGAGAAGAATAAATGATCTATAACAAAAAAACAAAAATATGCTCTTTACTGAAAACCACATAAACTTGTAAATAAAGCAAATGTAACTGCACAAGCCATAACGAATTAGAAAAAAATAAATGAAACTAAAACAAATAATAACAAATAAAATTTCCAACAACTGCAAAAGACAGGACTTAATTTCCAAGGCTATGCTGGACGACAAAGCAGGCAACCAATGAAGAACAAGTTAACGAGAAGTCTAAAACATGTTACCAACTCCATTCCTTCCCTACCTGTGTTTCTGAAGCTGTGGAGCTCATGCCGTCAAAGTCGCGTTCCCTCTCGGCCTTCTGTTCCCCATTGACGTGGTGGCCGTTGGACAAGGAGCCGTTGAGTACTGTGCCATTTTCAGTGGGTCCTGGGCCACAGCGCGGGTGCCAGATGGCGGTACCTAGAATGGCGAAGGGATGAGAGGGTGAGAACTGGTCCCTCTGATATGGTATACTTCGTTATTTGTTCCTCGGGCAATGGTTCCATTCTCTTTCTCTCTTCTTTCTTCCTCTCCTGCCTTCTCATACTCCCACCCTGAAAATCTCTCTCCCGTCCCTCCTAACACTTCCCTTCCTTTTCCTTCTTTCCTCCTTCCCCTTTCCTAGTCCTCCTTCTTCCTCTGTTTCCCCTCTTTCTTCTTCCTTATCCTCTCTTCTTCTTCTTCTTCTTCTTCTTCTTCTTCTTCTTCTTCTTCTTCTTCTTCTTCTTCTTCTCCTCCTCCTCCTCCTCCTCCTCCTCCTCCTCCTCCTCCTCCTCCTCCTCCTCCTCCCCTCCTCCTCCTCCTCCTCCTCCTCCTCCTCCTCCTCCTCCTCCTCCTCCTCCTCCTCCTCCTCCGCCTCCGCCTCCGCCTCCGCCTCCGCCTCCGCCTCCGCCTCCGCCTCCGCCTCCGCCTCCGCCTCCGCCTCCTCCTCCGCCTCCTCCTCTGCCTCCTCCTTCTTCTTCTTCTTCTTCTTCTTCTTCTTCTTCTTCTTCTTCCTCCTCCTCCTCCTCCTCCTCCTCCTCCTCCTCCTCCTCCTCCTCCTCCGCCTCCGCCTCCGCCTCCGCCTCCGCCTCCGCCTCCGCCTCCGCCTCCTCCTCCTCCGCCTCCGCCTCCTCCTCCGCCTCCTCCTCCTCCTCCTCCTCCTCCTCCTCCTCCTCCTCCTCCTCCTCCTCCTCCTCCTCCTCTTCCTCCGCCTCCTCCGCCGCCTCCTCCTCCGCCGCCTCCTCCTCCTCCTCCTCCGCCTCCGCCTCCTCCTCCTCCTCCTCCTCCTCCTCCTCCTCCTCCTCCTCCTCCTCCTCCGCCTCCTCCTCTGCCTCCTCCTCCTCCTCTTCCTCCGCCTCCTCCTCCTCCTCCTCCTCCTCCTCCTCCTCCTCCTCCTCCTCCTCCTCCTCCTCCTCCTCCTCCTCCTCCTCCTCTACCTCCGCCTCCTCCTTTCCATAATTCCCCTTCCTCTATATCCTTCTTACCCCCACCCCACTTCTTTCCTTTCCCCTCCTTCTCACCCTAACTATTCCCCCGTGCCCCTAAGACTCACCCTGTAGGTACATTTCCTCCCCGTCGCCGAAGGGATCCCCACACTTGGTACACCTCGCGCAGGTAGGGTGGAAGTGGTGATTGTCTCCCGCCTGGAGCACCTTGCCGCTGATGAACCTGTTGCAGTAGGCGCACTTGACGCCGAACTGGGCCTGGTAGTCCTTCTCGCAGTAAGGCATTCCATCCCTGGAAGAGATTGCATGAATGAGTGGGGTGGGGGGTGATTAAGAGGTCGGCTTATCTTGGCAGTGATATTTTAGGGTTACTTTATTAACCAACTTTTGCTCTCTTTTCATATTTCATATTTCTTTTCAGCCTCATTATCATTTTTAATCACTTCCTTTTTTATACACGTGTAATCGATACATATATGTGTATGTGATATTTATAGTATATTTACATCTTTAAATAATCGTGTGTGTGTGTGGTTGTATGTATGTATGCATGTATGTTTATTTCTTATATATGCATGTGTATATGTATGCATGTATGTTTATTTCTTATATATGTATGTGTATATGTATGCATGTATGTGTCTGTCTGTGTATGTGTGTTTGTGTACATGTGTGTACGTGTATACGTGTATACGTGTATATGTGTATACATATATATGTGTATACTTGTATATGTATATATGTATATATGTCCATAAGTAGATATGTATGCATGTATGAATGTCTGTGTGTATGTATGATGCGCGGCCGCCCCCAGTCGCTCCCTCCCAGGTCCCGCCGCCCTGCCGCACGCGGGAGGCGGCGGGAGGCGTTTGTGCGGCGAGCAGTCTCGTGTGAGTGAGTGTGGGAATGAGACAGAGGGAGGGAAGTGGGAAGTGGGAAGTGTGTGAAAGGATGTTTATTATTTGTGCGTGTGCGTGTGTATATGCGAGAGTGTGTGTACGTCTGTGTTTGTGTGTTTGTGTGTGTGTGTGTGTGTGTGTGTGTGTGTGTGTGTGTGTGTGTGTGTGTGTGTGTGTGTGTGTGTGTGTGTGTGTGTGTGTGTGTGCGCGTGTGCGTGTGCGTGTGCGTGTGCGTGTGCGTGTGCGTGTGCGTGAATGTGTATGCATAGACGTCTGCATATGCGTGAATGCATCCACGTGCGTCCGTACGTGAGTGCATCCGCGCATACCACCCTCCCCCTCCCTCCCCCCCTCATCCATCAAAAAAGACCAGTCCGAGTACTCACTTGCCCATGTACTCTCCATGCAACACGGTGTTGCAAGCGGCGCACTTGAAGCACCAGATGTGCCATTGCTGATCGAGTGCAATCAGAGCCTGCCCTTCCACCAGCTCCTCCTTGCAACCGGCGCATTCTGGGGGGGGGGGGGAGAAAAAAAAGTCGTTAGTCATTAGTTTTTCGAAATGATAAGGATGTGGTTTGTGGATCCGGAGATATGTGTATTTAAATGTAGAGATTGTGTTGATTTATCTTTTATCATCAGTATCATTATTTTTGTTGTCATTGTCGTTATCATTATTACGACTATGGTTTTCCTTATTATTATTACTATTATTATCATTATCATTGTCATCATTATTACTATCGTCATAATTATTACCACACCTAATTATTACTTATATATATACATACATATATATATATATATATATATATATATATATATATATATATATATACATATATATATTTACATATATATACATACATATATATACATATATATATATATATATATATATATATATATATATATATATATATATATATATATATATATATATATATGCATTTGAGATGACTACACTCGAAAAGTCTATAAGAGTACATAATGCAATTCAATAAATGGTTAAACACAATGCATATATTTCCTCAGGGAATAAAAAATAAATAAAAAATAAAAAGTTACAACCCGACCACATATCACAGCTGGTTAACATAACTATCTCACGGCCATTTCGCGCCATTTTCTCCTGCCGGCGAAAAAAAATACTATCGTTCTAAAATCCAGATATTTTTCAGAAGGGGACCCAATTTCGAAAACTGTTTTAGAACAAAAAAAAAGTGTGTATATAATAATAAAACGAGAAATACCGCAAATGCCAAACCACGAGTAAGAATTTCGCTTTGAAAGAAAAGACCTTTTAACAGAGGGAGAAACTTGGAGAAACTTTTTTTTCACGAGAGAGAGAGAGAGAGAGAGAGAGAGAGAGAGAGAGAGAGAGAGAGAGAGAGAGAGAGAGAGAGAGAGAGAGAGAGAGAGAGAGAGAGAGAGAGAGAGAAAGAAAAAGAGAGAAAGCGAGACAGAGACAGCCAGAATTGTAAGAATAGAGAAAATAAGAAAGGTAATAATATAAAAAAAAAAAATACAAAGACCGCAACAACATCTCTAAACACCACAGTAATAAACTCGAAAACACATAAACAGCAACAAACACTTTGTCTGCCATTTCCACTTCGGGGGAAAAAAAGGAGAAAATAAATGCCTAAGGAAGTCACCGCTAATCACAGCACACACGCAAAAAATGAGGGGCTTTTATCACAAAAAATGAGAAAGTATTGAAAGGTAAATCCTGCATTTGTATCTGTTTCCTGTGATCTGTTTGTCTGTCTGTTTAACATCAGTAAGGTCATAGAGGAAATAATAACAGTGGTAGTGGTAATTATTACAACGGTTACAGTAAATAGCAACACTGATGGTAATAGTAAAGATAATAGATATTGTGATCATTATATTGATGAAAATAATGATAATTTGGACTAAATTTTGAGAGACGGGGGGGGGAGGGAGGGAGTAAGAGAGGGAGGGAGGGAGAGAAGAGAGAGAGAGAGAGAGAGAGAGAGAGAGAGAGAGAGAGAGAGAGAGAGAGAGAGAGTTTACGAGTTTGAGAGTGAGAGAAAGAGAGAGAGAATAAAAATAAAAGACGAGAGTAGACCCCCACCCCCCACCCCCACCCCACCCACCCACACACACAATGCCAAATGCCCTCGTTTCCACCTCTATCATACCTTCGCAAAAGGTTATCTCACACAAAAGCTCAGGAATTACGGTGGCCTATATATAAAAGAGGTACAAATGACTAGGGTTAATGGTAGCCATTTTAATAGACGTATTAGTCTGAGGTATTACCACGTGGCCGGTTTCCTGGACAAACAAGAAGAAGAAGAAGAAGAAGAAGAAGAAGAAGAAGAAGAGGAAGATGAAGAAGAGGAAGACGAAGAGAAAGAATAATAAGACGAAGAAGAAGGAGAAGAAGACGAAGAGGAAGAATAATAATAAGACGAAGAGGAAGAATAATAATAAGACGAAGAGGAAGAATAATAATAAGACGAAGAGGAAGAATAATAAGAAGACGAAGAAGAAGAAAAAAATAAAGAAAATAACAAGTAAACATATACGAAGCTCAGAAGAAACAACAACAGCAACAACAATTCTTTAAATACCACAACAACAATAATTCTTTAAATACCACAACAATCAATAGATAATTTTCATTTCACTCCAACCAACTTAATAATCAAAAATAAAAATAAAACACACGATTCGCCTCAAAGAATAATCACGTCGATTTGCCAGGTCGAACAACCGGCCCAAAAACAATCACGTGTGGGACCCATTAATCTTCTATGTGAACCCCGTGACCTTCCTAACCCATTTTTTTTTAATATGACGGGAAATTTATTCTTTTCTATAGAGGTATCTGGGTCAAAAATAATGCTTGGGATAGAAGATGAGATGAGTTTTTTTTATAATAAATAGGATCTTTTTTCATATTCATCAATGGCTTACGCTAATAATAACAATTATAATAATAATAATAATTATTATTATTATAATAATAACAGTGATAGCAACAATAGTGATAATAATAGTAGTAATAATAAAAAAATGATAATAATAATAAAAAAAATAATAACACAACATCAGTATGAACAATCTTATCATCATTATCATAACTAAAAAAAAATAATACTAACAATAATGATAATGATAATAATAATAATCATAACAAAGAAAATAATAAAAGAGGTGGGAAAAATTCTCCTCCGACAGAAGAATAACTTTTGTGCCCGCGGTGTCTGCGAGGAAATCCAGGCTGGCGTAATATCAGTGCAATTAAGGCATCATTCCCCAATTACCGATAATGATGAATCAATTACGTTATCTCTGTGCCAGTTCTTTGCTCATTTCTTTCGTAAATCCTTCTTCACTTTGTGTTTGAAGTACGAGCATCATTCTCATTTTAAGTCGGCGGGAAAGAAGGAAAAATGAAGGAAAAATGGCATTGAAACGATAGGAAACAAAAAGAAAAATAGTTAAACATTCATATATATATATATAATAATAATAATAATAATAATAATAATAATAATAATAATAATAATAAAATACACACCCAACACCAGTTACAGAATCCCCCCCTACCCATATTCCACCCCCCCCCCATCCCTGTCCCCCTCCTCCCTCCACCCTCCAACCTCCCCTCTCCAGCCCTCCCCCTTCCTCCTTCCTCCCCCCTCCCTCCATCCTCCATCCTCCCCCCTCCCCCCTCCCCCCTCCGCCCTCCGCCCTCCCCCCTCCTCCCTCCAGCCCTCCCTCCTCCTCCCACCCTCCAAAGACGGCTCCCCTCTTGACCTCTCGTAGCAACCCCTCTCACTGGCCTAACCTCAATACCACCTCCACCTCCCCCGCCCACGCCCACGCCCACTCCACTTCAAACCACATGGCTTCACAATTACGTCCCATTTGCATATTCTTGTAAGGTGTGTGTGTGTGGGGGGGGGGAATAGAGGGGGGAAGGGGGATAGGGGTTAGAGGAGGGTATTGGGGGCTAGGAGGGTGGGGATGGGAGGAAGGTGGCGACCCTGAAATTTACGATGAATCTTTTTTTTTTTTTTTTTTTTTTTGCTATTGAGGTTGGCATGTTGGTTTTGAAAGTTTAGACCTCGACTGTGCGGGGTTTTCGGTAATTTCTCCGTGTCTCTGTCGCGCTGAAGTCACTTACTTATTTCTTCTGTCTTTTACTCTCCTGATCGCTCTCGATTTCCCATTCTCTCTCCTTTCCCCTCCCTCTTCCTCTCTCTCTCTCTCTCTCTCTCTCTCTCTCTCTCTCTCTCTCTCTCCCTCTCTCCCTCTCTCTCTCTCTCTCTCTCTCTCTCTCTCTCTCTCTCTCTCTCTCTCTCTCTCTCCCTCTCCCTCTCCCTCTCCCTCTCCCTCTCCCTCTCCCTCTCCCTCTCCCTCTCCCTCTCCCTCTCCCTCTCCCTCTCCCTCTCCCTCTCCCTCTCCCTCTCCCTCTCCCTCTCCCTCTCCCTCTCCCTCTCCCTCTCCCTCTCCCTCTCCCCCCTTTCCTTACAGTTACCTAAACAGAGCGTCAACGTGATGACCATCTTCCTGGTTCCATCCTTCCTCCTCTTGCAATATTTCCTGAGGGACACTCTAACTTGGCTGCTCACGCTGACCTCCTCCTCCTCCTTTTCCTTCTTCTCTTCCTTCCCTTCCTCCTTCTTCTCCGCCTCTTTCCCTATATCCTTTCCCTCAACTTCCTCCTCCTCCTCCTTCTGCTTCTGCTTCTCCTTCTCTTCCTCCTCTTCCTCCACATTCTTCGTCGACGTCTTCGGGTATGTGACGGGCAGCGTGACGTAGCCCTCGAAGCGACCCAATTTCAGGAGGTCGACGAGGGAGAGCCCCGATGAGGAGGAGGCTGGCGTGGTGGCGTCGGGAGCCGGAGGAGCAGCGGCGGGAGGGCTCGAGGACGAGGTCGAGGACGAGGTCGAGGACGAGGTGGAGAGAGGGGACGGATCGAGAGCGAGGAAAACGGAGGACTGGCGACCCGGTTTTTCCAGGATCTGCGTCCTTTTCCGCCCGATTCCCTGGCCGGGCGCCGCCGTGGCCTGAACCTCCGCCACGATTGGGGTACGGACGTAATCGGTCTCATACCCACGGTCCAGGACTGGGAGAAAGGGGTCCGTGGGCCTTCCTGGCGGTTGGAGAGGTTCCTCTACGAGCGAAAGGGGGCGGATTTGGCCCTGTTCACACGCGGCTGTTCGCGGTTCTGGAAACGTAGACGCTGATTCTTTTCGCGTATGGGAACTGACACGGCTCTGCTCCGGTTCTGACACGGTTCTTGGTCCCACTTGCTGATTCAGTATTTCTGGTGTGTTCGGCGTTCTTATCTGAGCGCCCTCGTCATGACACATTTTCTCCGGTTCTGAACCCGCCAACACGAGACCTCGATGTGGTTCCTCGTTCAAGTGCTCCCCTTTCCTCTCTTCTGTCCCGCTGCGTGTGAGCGAGTGCGTCTGCGCTTGTGCTTTCGGCGCGGGGCTGAGAGAGGGCCGCGTCACTCCCAAAGGGGAACTCCTCAAACGGCTGCCACTCTTTCCCTGGGCGTCTGGGCGGGTTATAGATCGTGCAATTGGTATTGAAGGATATTCTTCCTTCTTTAAAGCGGATTCTACAACTGGCGAAGAGTCTACCGGTGCAAGAGCCTCGTATAAGGTATTACTTCGCGCTGTGGGTATCTTGAGCTCACCGGCCGTTCTCGAGTGGTCCTCGTGAATCCACGCCTCTTCCTCGGTCCTCGCAGACTTCGAGCGCGTCCGAGGGTGTTCTCTGGAACCTTCACAGAGAGCCTCGGAGGCTTCGGAGTTCCGAACGGGATCGGTCGGCGTGGCGGTGCCGTCGGGCGGTTCCCTTCGCGCCAACCCCGCCACCTTCCCCTGCAGCCTGCACGACCCCAACGGCGAGTTCGTGACCCTGTCGTGTTGCCCGACCAGCCCCCATCCTTCAGCTTCTGCGGGAGAGGTCAGGTCGCTCCCGGCTTCGGGTTTCCAGTGCGACAGTGACCTGGGTTGACTCGATATCACCGTGAAGGAGGGGGAGGCGGAGGCGGAGGAGGAGGAGGAGGAGGAGGGTCGGTCGTGCGCGTGGGAGTCGCTTCGAAAGGCGTCTGGCGAGCGGTCGTGGCCGGGAGAATTCTCCGACGAAGGGTCTTTGCGGGGGGCGGGCTCGGGCGCCGCGTCGGTCCCCGGAGGCAGGTTGGAGGAGCGACAGAGCACCTGCTGGATCCTGCGGTAGAGCGGGCCGAGCGAGCAGAGGGCGTGGGCCAAGCAGGGCGCCGGGATGCTGAGGCGGCGCTGCAGGGAGGCGGGGGAGGGCGTGTGCGCGGGCGGGGTCTGGCAGGGGGAGGCAGCCGCAGAGGGCGCGCATGACCGGGCGCTGGCGGGGCCGTCGTACTTGACCACGCTGTAGAACTCTTCCTTTGAGTTCGGGCGCGAGTGCGGCTGCGTGCGCGGGCGCGGAACGGCGCTGGATTCCGCCCTTGCACACGTGCACGACGACGGCGAAGCAAGTGGCTTTGGGCCTGCGTTGTCCGTCCAGCCTTCGGCGTACTTCTGGGTCAGGCAGCTGCACTCTCCGCGGCCGCCCCCGCCCTCGCCCCCCAAGGCCGCCCGGCAGCCCGGCGCAGGCATCGCGGGGGACGGCGCGGGCGGCGAGGGCGCGCGGGCTGGGTAGCCTCCCGCCGCCCCGCAGCCACAGTGCCATGAGGCGGAGGAAGGCCCATGGCCGTGGAGCATGGGCGTGCCACCGGAGGGGGGCGGGAGGTGTGGGTGCGCCTGCCGCGGGTTCTCCGTCTGCGGCCCCGCCCATGGGGAAGCCTCGCCGCCCGAGTACAAGTAGTAGCAGTAGCCCGAGCCCTTCGCGATCCCCGCTCCGGCGCCGGCGCTCCTGCCTGCGACCGCGCACTCGCTGCAGGTCGGGTCCCTCTTGGGGGCCTCTGCGCACCAGCCATTCGGCCACCACGCGGCCTCCTCCCCCGCGCCCCGCCCCGCCCCTCCCGCTGCGTACAAGTCCCCGCCAACGCCAGCTGTCGCACGGCGCGACGGCGAGGCGGGGAGAGCCGCGTAGGCGGGCGTGGGGTAGTACAAGTTGGCGTAGGCGGGATCCGCGGGCGTGGCGGGGTAGAGGGCGCTGTAGGTGGGCGCGGAGGAGCAGGTAGGCGGGACTGAATACATGTTGGAATAGGTGGTCGTGGTGGCGTAGGGGCTGTGCTGCATGGGCGGCGGCGGGCAGGGCTGGGGGTTGTAGTACGTGGGTGCTGGGGGGGAGTAGTAGGCGTAGGGCGGCAGGTGGGAAGTGGCGGGCGGGAGGTAGCCAGCGGTGGGCTGATGCTGGCCGTAGGGGCACAGAGAGGGCGGCAGAGTGGGCGGCGGTGGGGCGGCAGAGCTCAGCGGTGCGGGGAGGAACGCTTCCACCGGCGGGTCGTCCCCAGGGCTGTACCGAAGAGGCGCGATGAAAGGCGCAGGCGGGCCAGACGACGCGCTCGCCTCCACGTCGTTGAGGGGGAGGACCACGACCTTCGTCCTCCCTCTTGATCGTCTTCTTCCTCGCTCGAGCGGCGGGACGCCCTCCACCGCCGTGCCGAGGGCGAGGTGCGGCGCGAGGGAGGCGCCCGACGACCTCCTGCTGCCGCGGTACGTCGGTAGGAAATGGAGGGAATCGAAGGCTCTCCGGGCGAGGTCTGAGTCCTCCTCCTCCTCTTCCTCCTCCGCCTCCTTGCTTCTCTCCTCGCCATAGTCGTCCCTCTCCTCCGAGTCTCCATCGCTTCCTTCGGTCTCATCTCCGACTTCTTCGCCGTAGTCTTCTAACTCGTCTCCTTCGGGATGGACAACTTCCTGCTGCTGGTGGTCTTCGTCGCTGCACTCGCTGTCGTAGCCGAGGTCATCTCTCCTCTCGCGGGTCTTGCGTGTTGGCTCTCCGACTCCCGCGCCCTCGCTTCCACTTCCCTCCCACCTCTCCTCCCTCGCCGCCTCCTTCGACGGGTCCTTCCTGCGCAGAGTGCCGACCCTGTACCACCTCCTCCTGTCCCCGTCCAGCCAGCCGTCAGCCGAGGGCTCCAGTCGCCCCTCCTTGCCCGCGCTCCAGCTGTCGCCTGCCTCCCTCGCCGCAGCTTCTTCCGAGTCTCTCGTAACAGCTGTTCCGTCGGCCCCCTTGTCCCGCGACGGTTGACGCGTTCTCTCCGCGCCTCTGGCTTTGTTACGTAACAGGCTGTCGTATGTTCCGTAATCGCGAGGGGGTCTCGGTGCCCTTCCCTGCTCATCTGTTAGCAATGTCCTCCCCGATCCATCGCATCTCTCCTCTCCGTCCTCTCCCCCCTCCATCCCCCTCTCGTCCCCCTCTGCTCCCCCTCCTTCCATCAGACAGCCTAGACACGTAGTGCCAGACATGCCCGGCCCTGCGCCCCTCCCGCACCTGTCTGAACATCGAGGGTGCGTCGCGGTTCTGGCATCACTGCTTGGAGGGTTTGTCTGGCGACTGGACACAGTGGGAGTTTTTTCCTCGCGGGACACATAGGACCTGGTCTTGCCTCGCGAGTACGTGACCACGACTGTCTCGAGGCTGTCTTTTGCTTGGTGCATATTGGCAACGCTGTTACGTCCTCCTCCTCCTCTTTCTCCTCTTTCCTTTCCCTCCACCTCCCCTTCACTTCCTCTTCCCCCGCCTTCGCCATACGAAGTTCTGGCAACACTTTGCGGCGGCGAGTTGTGACACCCGATGATGCGACTTGCATGTGGCGCCGCCGCTGCATTCCCTCCCCCCTCCCGGCTTCTGGCGAGAGTGCGCGAGCCCGCTGCGGTTACGACAACACCTCCGCCGCAGTAGGTTAGAGCGACGGCAGATGGCTGCGGCCGGAGGAACGGCGCTTGTGTTTTATTATCGTAACCGCCGCCCGCACTCTCTGCCGCGGGGGACGCTGCCTCTGCAACCGTTGGCCGACGCACGCCCACGCGCTTGGCGGAGCCACGCCCCCCCGCTCGTCTGGTAAACACGTCTTCTGCTTCAGGTACTCTGTTACTTGCCGCTTCAGGTACTTCTGTGTGTATCATCATCTCGCCCGCTTCTGCCTCCTCTGCCACCTCCTCCTCCTCCTCCTCCTCCTCCTCCTCCTCCTCCTCCCAGCTTAAACTACTCTCCTCCGAATTCGGCGTCGAGGCGGAAGTGGCCGAGGAGGACGAAGAAGAGGAGGAGGAAGAGGAGGAGGAAGAGGAGGATGAGGATGAGAGATTAGGGAAGTGCGAATGGAAAGCATGATAATTGGCGGCACAGGGATACGAGTAATGTGGGCGTGTGGGGTCATCGTAGTAGTGGGCGTGGCTAAGATCGAGGTGGGCGTGAGCGGGATACGAGTAAGGATTCGGATGGGCGTAAGAGTGGGTCGGGAAGGAGTAGTAGGAGCCACTGGCGGAGGCAAAAGGATACGAGGAATAATGATAAGGTAGCATGTCGGTGCGGGACGCGTAGGGGTGGGCGGGGAAGTACGTCGAGTGGGCGTGGGAATAGTAGTCCGCGGGATAGTATGGGTTGGCGGGGTAGGAGCTGCAGGTGTCGTCCAGGGGAGATGGCGAGGGAGAGCGCGTGGGCGCGGCGGCAGGAGACTCTGCCCTCAGGATGCACGTCTCGGCTTCGCTCCACTCGCTCCACTCGGACTCGCTGAAGGACTCGCCCTCGCTACTGCGCTCCGGTGCCACCCGCGCCCCGCCCACGGTGTCCAGCCGCCCCCAGGACCCCGAGTGACATGACGGATCGCCTTCCGCGCCTCCGTCGACGCCGCCTTCGATGCCGTCGCCTGGGGTCTCGGTGCCCCAACTGATACCGACGTCATAAGCGTCGCAGTCTTGCAGACTGCGACTTCCAGCCTCCTCGCGGCAGTCGTCGCCGTCCTCCGCCGTGATTCCGACATGGACACTCTCTTGGTCGACTTCGTCACTCTCGCCGCACTCGTCTTCGTCCTCGTCTTCGCCCTCTGCGACTTCTTCGTCCATCCACTCGAAGCAGACGTCGATCAGGTTCTCCATCTCCCCTTTGATCACTTGCGTCCCTTCCCCTTCTCCTTCCCCTTCCTCTGCCGCCGCTGCCTCCTCCTTCCTGCTACCTGGGCCTTCCTCCCTCGCCTCCTTCGAGTCACCGCCGCCGCTAGCGACTTCGACGCGGCCGCAGGTAGTGAACTGGAACTCGCTGTCGATCTCCCAACCTTCTTCCTCGTCCTCCTCTTCCTCCTCGGACTCAACTTCTACCTCTTCCTCTTCGTCTTCGTCTTCGTCTTCCTCGTCCTCCATCACTTTGCACTCGCCTCCCCCTCCTCCACCCGCGTCACAAAGGTCTCTTGGCGAGTTCCCTCGAGGCTCGAGTGCGAAGACCTCCTCCTCGAGCCAGGAGAAGCACTGCGTAACCGCCTTGACGGCCGAGTCCTGCGAGAGGAGGTCCGGGCTGCCTCCAGCGCCCGAGTCCGACGACGAGGAAGACGAGGACGACGTCGCCTCTTCTTCTTCGTCCTGCACCTCGAGGTCGAGGTCGACATCAAGGCTGGGTGAGTTTGTGTTCAAGTCCCACTCGAGCGGATACAA
>NW_028234428.1:15225689-15252467 GCF_977035675.1 Penaeus japonicus
TTATGTATATTTGTATATGTCATATATATATATATATATATATATATATATATATATATATATATATATTATATATATATCTGTATATATAATATATATATATACACACATATATATATATATTATTATATATACATATATATATATATATATATATATATATATATGTGTGTGTGTGTGTGTGTGTGTGTGTGTGTGTGTGTGTGTGTGTGTGTGTGTGTGTGTGTGTGTGTGTGTATGTGTATGTATATATGTATGTATATATATATATATATATAGATATATATATATATATATATATATATATATATAATATTATAATTATATTATATATATATATATATATATAATTATATATCTTATATGTATATATATATATATGTATGTATGTGTGTCTATATATATATATATATATATATATATATATATATATATATATATATATTTATATAATTATCAACAAAGTGAGCAGAAGGCGGAGAGAAACCCGAGACGAAAATGAGGGAAAATAAATAGAAAATAGAGAGATCCAAAACCCGGTCTTCAAGAGAGCCCTCTCCCCCTTTCTACACCCCCTCCCCCCACTCCCCCTTCCTACACCCCCTCCTCTCCCCACTCCCTTCCCCCTTTCTACACCCCCTCCCCTCCCCCCCCCCACCCCCCCCCCCCCCAGCGGCCGTTCCACCGAGTCACAGGTGGATGACGATGCCACCCGAGGTAATTAACGGCGCAGGTAATTAAAAAAAAAAGCCCCGATATAATGACACGGCGAGCAAAGCATGGCGAATTACGTGTCATCATCACCCCTGTCGGCACGTAATTATTATCAGCTGATATTGGAACTCCACGTGTCTGTATAATGTCTATGTTTGTCTGTATCTGTTTTTTCTTCTTCTTCATCATCATCATCATCATCATCATCATCATCATCATCATCATCATCATCATCATCATCATCATCATCATCATCATCATCATCTTCTTCTTTTTTATTATCATTATTATTTATTATTTTTTTACGAACCTCAATATGTCTCAGCGTGTGTCTGATTGTCGGTGTTTTTGTCTAAATTTGCTTGTCTCTGGGACTGTGCTTTCATTTTGTGCTCGCGTGTCTCCGGTGGCTGAATTTGTGTTTGTGCTTGCGTGTGGGTGAACCCGTGTGTCTAGGCCCGTGTCTGTCTGTATGTTTATCGAAGAAGAAGAAGAAAAAAAAAACATGTGCGTTATTTAACCTATGTGTACACCTGCTGCGTCTGTTTGCCCAGCTTATCCCTCCTGTTTCCGTGTACGTGTACGTGTATGTGTACGTGTTTGGCTGTGTACGTGTACGTGTACGTATTTGGCCAAGTACACGCACACGCACACGCACACACACACACACACACACACACACACACACACACACACACACACACACACACACACACACACACACGCATCCACCCAACCTTCGAACAGGTGAGCTAATTAACGCTACACCTGACCGGAAGGCATCTCCGACGAGGAGTGAGAGGGGGGAGGGGGAGGGGGAGGGAGAAGGGGAGGGGGAGGGGGAGGGGGAGGGGGAGGAGAAGGGGAGGGGGGGAGGGGGGAGGGGAGGGAGAAGAGGAGAAGGCGTGGGAAAGGGAATGGGGAAAGAGGGAGGTGAGATGGACGGAGGGGAGAAAGAAGGGGGACAAAGGGAGGGAAAATGGAAGGAAGGGAGTGAGGGAGGGAAGGATGGGAGAGAAGGATGAGAGGGAGGATGAGCAGGAAGATGGGAGGGAAGGAAGGGAGAGAGGGTGGGAGGAAGGGAGTGAGGGAGGATAGAGAAGAGAGGGAGAAGGAGAAGGAAAGGGAGAGAGAGTGAGAGAGAGAGAGAGAGAGAGAGAGAGAGAGAGAGAGAGAGAGAGAGAGAGAGAGAGAGAGAGAGAGAGAGAGAGAGAAATATAAGTAGATAGATAGATAGAGAGGGGGGATGGTGGAAGAGAGAAGTATGGAAAGGAAGGAGGATATAGGGGGAAGGAAGGAAGGAAGAAGGGGGGGGGGAGAGGACCACGACGCAAGACAAGGAAGAAATTAGTTGTTTGTCTGTCACGCTCCGTAAACAAAAGTCGCGTAATAGCGGTGACGAAGAAGAGGCGAGAGAGGAAGCAATGTTTAGTGGGGGGAGGGGGAGGGATAGAGGGGAGGGAGAATGGGGGGGGGATGAAATACGGATGGAGGAAGAGGGACATGTGGGAGGGGGAGGGGGGAGGGGAGATATAGGGGGAAGGGGAATGAAGTACGGATGGAGGAAGAGTGACATGTGGAATAATCGTATAGGAAGGAATAGCGTAGATAGATAGATAGATAGATAGATAGATAGATAGACAGGTAGATAGATAGAGATAAATTGATAGATATGAGAAAGACATATGGGTAGATAGATAGATAGATAGATAGAGAGAGAGATAAACTGATAGACAGATAGAGAGATTGATAAGTGGAAAGGAAGACAGACAGACAAAAAAGTTATGCAAATAGAGAGAGAGAGAGAGAGAGAGAGAGAGAGAGAGAGAGAGAGAGAGAGAGAGAGAGAGAGAGAGAGAGAGAGAGAGAGAGAGAGAGAGAGAGAGAGAGACAAAGACAGAAAGAGAGAGAGATAGGGAAAGAGATAAACTGATTGATAAGTGGAAAGAAAGACAGACAGATAAATAAATTACAAGGTGGATAGCCAGACGGACAGAATAAAGATATGCAAGTAGAGAGAGAGAGAGAGAGAGAGAGAGAGAGAGAGAGAGAGAGAGAGAGAGAGAGAGAGAGAGAGAGAGAGAGAGAGAGAGAGAGAGAGAGACAGAAAGAGAGAGAGAGAGGGAAAGAGATAAACTGATTGATAAGTGGAAAGAAAGACAGACAGATAAATAAATTACAAGGTGGATAGCCAGACCGACAGAATGAAGACATGCAAGTAGAGAGAATAAACAAAAAAAAAAGTCCGCAGCGCCCGGTTAAGTACGTTTGGTCAGTTAAACAAATGCAAAGCAAAACCAACCGTGAACTGCACTCCACCACCTGTCGACTCTGACCCCCCCCTCTTCCCCCCTCCTCCCCACCTCCTCTTTTTTTTCCATCTCCTCTTCCCTCCTTCCTGTTCTCCTCCTTCCCCCCCTCTTCCCCGCCTCCTTTTTTTTTCTTTTTATATCCCCCTCCCTTCTCTATTCTCTCTTCTTCTCTTTCCTAAATCGTCTAGCTCTTCTTCGTTTTCCCCTATCTTCTTCTTCTTCTCCTCCTCCTCCATATCAATATTACCATTATTATAATTATCATCCTTATTATTATTGTTATCACAATTATTAATCTTCCCCCTCCTCCTCCAACCCCTACCCCTACCCCCCCCACGCCTCCCCCCTCCTCCTCCTCCTCCTCCTCCCTCCCACTTCCCCTCCTCCACCTCCCCACCTCCACCCCTACCCCCCACACACCTCCTTCCCCCTACCCCCTACCCCCCCACTAAGCTGACCACGGTCACTGCCGGACATTTGCATACCGTTACCGCGTCTTGCTTGTGCCCGTCTGTAGGTGATGGAGTTTAGCGGGTCACGTCACAGCTGTTTATGGGGGGGGGGGGGGGGGAGGGGGAAGGAGGAAGGGGAGGAGGACCTCTTTGTGTTGTTTTCGTTTCCCTTGTTCGTGAGACGCTTAACGCTATCTTTATCAATACGGTAATATAGGATTATAATATGTTATTATAGTTATCATCATAATTGCCTCCTTTTTCTTGTTTCTTTTTTTCCATCTCTCTCTCTCTTTTTCTCTTTCTCTTTCTCTTTCTCTTTCTCTCCCTCTCCCTCTCCCATTCCCTCTCTCTCTCCCTCTTTCATTTTCTCTTGCCTATTCTCTACATTGTTTCAATTAACATCCTCCTGAATATTAATGCAACTAGTAATATTACTAGTAACTAACTAGTTACTAGTTACTAGTAATAATGATGATGATACTACTACTACTACTACTACTACTATTAATAATGATAATAATAATAATGACAACGACAATGATACTAAATATGATCACAATATTACTAATAATAGTAATGATAAAAATACCATTAATATTATTATTGTTAGTAATATTATATCAATATTGTTAATGCCATTCTCAAATAAAAATAATAATGATGAAAAATAACGTAAAAAATACATTCGTGATAATAATAGTAACAACAACACAAAAACAATAACAATAATAATATCCTAAAGCAATAACAGTAATGATGATGATGATGATAATAATAATAATAATAATAATAATAATAATAATAATAATAATAATAATAATAATGAGTAATAACAACTACAATAATAATAATAATAATAATAATAATAATAATAATAATAATAATGATAATAATAATAATAATAATAACAGTACAGTAACAACAATAACAATAACAATAATAATAATAAAAATAACAATAATAATAACAATAATAACAGTAATAATAACAATAATAATAACGATAACAGTAACAATAACAATAACAACAACGGCAACAGTAATAACAATCATAAGAAAAAAGATTCCCATGGAACGACCACATCTTCGTCACGACCCATTACCCCCTCAAATGCGACCCCTCCCCCCCTCCTCCTCCCTCTCTTTATCCTCTCTCCTCTCCCTTCTCCCCTTCCTCTCTTTATCCTCTCTCCTTTCCCCTTCCTCTCTTTATCCTCTCCCTTCTCCTCCTTCCTCTCTTTATCCTCTCCCCTTCCTCTCTTTATCCTCTCTCCTTTCCCCTTCCTCTCTTTATCCTCTCCCTTCTCCTCCTTCCTCTCTTTATCCTCTCCCCTTCCTCTCTTTATCCTCTCCCCTTCCTCTCTTTATCCTCTCTCCTTTCCCCTTCCTCTCTTTATCCTCTCCCTTCTCCTCCTTCCTCTCTTTATCCTCTCCCCTTCCTCTCTTCATCCTCTCTCCTTTCCCCTTCCTCTCTTTATGTTCTCCCTTCTCCTTCCTCTCTTTATCCTCTCCCTTCTCCTCCTTCCTCTCTTTATCCTCTCATCTCTCATCTCCCCTCCTTCCTCTCTTTATCGTCTCTCCTCTCCCCCTTCCTCTCTTTATCCTCTCCCTTCTCCCCTCCCTCTCCCCCTTCCTCTCTTTATCCTCTAGCCACTCTCCTTTCCCCCTTCCTCTCTTTATCCTCTCCCTTCTCCCCTCCCTCTCCCCCTTCCTCTCTTTATCCTCTCCCCTCTCCCCTTTCCACTCCCTCCTGATAATAAGAATAATGATGACAATGATAATAAATATCAGTCATGATAAAAATCTCACAATATAATAATAATCTCACACTACTAATAAAAAAAAAACATAACACAAAAAAAGGAAAAATAAAGAAAAAAAATGGGGAGGAGGGAAAGAGAGAGGAATATCCAAGGAAATCGTCTGTAAATTCGGCTATTCTCACCGTCTGGGTTTGCATGACCGTGACTTCCGACCCTTGGTTATTTACGCTTCTTCTGCTTCTTTGTATTCTTCTACTTCTTCTTCTTCTTCCTCTTTTTCTTCTTCTTCCCTTTCTATCTCTTCCTTGCATAGTTCTTCTATCATACGTTTCTCCTTCTTACCTTCATCGTCCCCTTTCTTTCACATTCCCGTCTTCTCTCCCCCTACTCCCCTTTCCCTCCCATCCCCTCCCCTTTCCCTCCCTCCCCCTCCTCCCCTCCCCTTTCCCTCCCTCCCCCTCCACCCCTCCCCTTTCCCTCCCTCCCTCCCCCTTCTCCCTCCGTCCTTCGCTTCACACCGGAAGTAAAGGATTCACCGCCAGCAGCGCCGACCGGGAGCAACGCACGCGGTGGGAAGGAGGAGGAGGAGGAGGAGGAGGAGGAGGAGGAGGAGGAGGAGGAGGAGGAGGAGGAGGAGGAGGAGGAGGAGGAGAGGGAGGAGAAGGAGGAGAGGGAGGAGGAGGGGGAGGGGGAGGAAGAGGAGGAGGGGGAGAGGAGGAGGAGGAGGAGGAGGAGGAGGAGGAGGAGGAGGAGGAGGAGGAGGAGGAGGAGGAGGAGGAGGAGGAAGAAGAAAAAGAAGAGGAGGAAGAAGAAGAAGAAGAAGAAGAAGAAGAAGAAAGAAAAGAAAAATAAGCAGAAGAAAAAAGAAGAAAAGAATAAAAAGAAAAAGAGGAGGACGAAGGAAGAACACACCACCCCCCACCCCCCACACCCACACCCACACCCACCCACCTACCCACCCCCCACACCCACACCCACCCCCACCACCCCTCTATCTCCCATCTGCCCTCAATAACAGACAAACTAACACCAGCAGAAGCAAAGCATAGCAGACGCAGAGAGGTCCGATGAAGGATGACAAAACGCTGAGTCACCGGCCAGTGTTATTATGCCGGCAGCCTCACTCGTGGGTTGCAATCGGTAGCCGGCAGGGTGGGATTTCGGCGGCCGGGTTGCACGCACGCGCTTGCAAAGGCATGCAGCCACAGAAGGTCGGTACACAAGCACGTATGTCATGTGGCCGAGGTGCAGGCACACACGCATGAATATGCTAGCACATACAGTACACATGCACGCGCTGGCAAATGCACGCACATACGTTCACACACTCTTCATAATATCAAGATGAACGTAATACGGTTGTCATCATAGTCAAGATAGTTTTCTATTTTGTTTTTATTGCTATTGCAATAAGAATTCAACATCGTGATCATAATCTTCCTTATTGATGCAATTGATAACGAAACGGAGTAAGTAGGAAAAGAAAGAGATTACGGAGAAGGAGAGAGAGAAAGATTAGATAGAGGGAGAGGAGAGAGAGAGAAAGATTAAATTGAGGGTGAGGAGAGAGAGAGAGAGATAGAGAGATAGATAGATAGATAGATAGAGAGAGAGAGACAGAGGGAGAGAGAGAGAGAGAGAGAAAGAGAGAGAGAGAGAGAGAGAGAGAGAGAGAGAGGAGAGAAGGAGAGAGAGAGAGAGAGAGAGGAGGAGAGAGAGAGAGAGAGAGAGAGAGAGAGAGAGAGAGAGAGAGAGAGAGAGAGAGAGAGAGAGAGAGAGGAGAGAGGAGAGAGAGAGAGTGAGAGAGAGAGAGAGAGAGAGAGAGAGAGAGAGGAGAGAGAGAGAGAGGAGAGAGAGAGATAGAGAGAGAGAGAGAGAGAGAGAGAGAGAGAGAGAGAGAGAGAGAGAGAGAGAGAGAGAGAGAGAGAGAGAGAGAGAGAGAGAGAGAGAGAGAATACATAAGGAAATTGTTGAAATAAAGGAAAGGAAAGACGGGAAGGAAGAATGAAAAATGTAGGAAGGAGAGAAAGAAAGAAAGTAAAAAAAAAATAAAATAAAATAACGATAAAAAATAACTAAAAGGAAAATAAAAAAAAAGGCCTACAGATAGAAGGACAAGAAGAAGACAGAAGAAGAAGGAAGTTTAGAAAGTGAAAGAGGAAGCAGAAACTTCCAACCAACCCCCCTAGACCCCCCCAGCACCCCCTCCGACCGGACACTCGCCAGCTCGTCTTGAATACATTCCGAAAAGCTACTTTCGCATGACGCCCCTTCCGGACTGTCTGCCTGCCTTTCTACTGTATGTCTCTCTGTCTCTCTCTCTCTGTCTCTGTCTCTGTCTCTGTCTCTGTCTGTCTCTCTCTCTCTTTGGCAATCTCTCTGTCTCTTTGGCTTTCTGTCTGTTTATCTTTTTGGCTCTTTCTCTCTCTGCCTGTCTCTTTGACAATCTCTCTGTCTATCTGCCCGTCTGTTTCTTTGGATTTCTTTCTGTTTATCTCTTTCTCTCTCTTTCTCTTTCTCTCTCTCTCTCTCTCTCTCTCTCTTTCTCTGTCTCTCTGTGTCTGTCTGTCTGTCTGTCTGTCTGTCTGTCTGTCTGTCTGTCTGTCTGTCTGCCTGCCTGTATGCCTGTCTACCTGAATATCTGTCTCGCTTTCTCTCTCGTATCATTAATATTCATATCGCGCCCTTCTCTTGCGTTTAGTTTCCCCGAATGCAACAAATAGTTATGTTCGCAGAGAAAGCTAATGCTCGCGGTGAGGAGAAAGAGGCAGAGGAGGAGGAGGAGGAGGAGGAGGAGGAGGAGGAGGAGGAGGAGGAGGAGGAGGAGGAGGAGGAGGAGGAGGAGGAGGAGGAGGAGGAGGAGGAGGAGGAGGAGGAGGAGGTGAAGGAAGAGGTGAAGGAGGAGGAGGAGGAGGAGGAAGAGGAGGAGAAAAAGGCAGAGGAGGAGGAGGAGAAAGATGGAGGAGGAGAAGGAAGAAGACGATTACGAAAAAGAAGCAGAAGAATAAAGAGAAATAAAGAAGAAGAAGAAATGCAAAACAAGAATAAAAAAAAAGAAAAGAAGAAGAAAAAAGACCAAGAATGAATGCGGGAGTGAAGGAAGCGACCCGCAGACAGACTGAGGAAAGTGCAGCGTTTGGCCCAGTATTTTGGCGCCAATTTCGGGTAATGGACAGCTATTCCCCGCGCATTCGGACGAGACGAGACAAGAACGATTTCAAGAAGGAAGTTTCGAAAATCTTTTAGCTGAGCCTCATCTTAGTGACAATCGACCGAAAGAATAAGAGGACGGAGAAAATGCGTGTATGTACATACTTACGTGCATGCATACGCGAACGCACGCGCGCACGCACATATATTTATACACACACAATATACTTGTTCAACATGTCAATCTATTCATAAGTCATTGTAACATTTTCTAATCATGTCAGACAAATCTTTCTATCTCTTTCTCACTCTCTCTATCTCTATCTCTCTTTCTCTCTTTCTCTCTTTCTTTCTCTCCCTCCCTCCCTCCCTCCCTCCCTCCCTCCCTCCCTCCCTCCCTCCCTCCCTCTCCCTCTCCCTCTCCCTCTCTCTGTCCCTGTCCCTCTCCCTCTCCCTCTCCCTCTAATCCTTCTCAAAAGCCGGCGAGTGGTCACGTGACCTTGCCAGCCGACCTTGCTTGGGAGTCTTATGCCGACCTCACCGAAGGGCGTTGCGGAGGTCACTGGACTCCCTCTACCCCTACCCCTCTACACCCCCCACCCCCTTTTCTTTGATTCTTAGCGTCTCCCCCTCTAATTCTCGTTTGTTCCTCCCTCATCCCTCTCTCTCTGTCTATCTCTCTTCTCTCTTCTGTCTCTCTCTTCTCTCTCTCTCTCTCTCTCTCTCTCTCTCTCTCTCTCTCTCTCTCTCTCTCTCTCTCTCTCTCTCTCTCTCTCTCTCCCTATTTACCCTTCTCCTCCTTCTTTCTCTCTTTATTATTCTATCCTTTCTTCTCCATATCCTTTTTTCTTTCTTTTCGTCTAACATTTTCCTCCTTCTCCCTCTTTTTTCCCTTTTCCTCCTTCTCCTTCTCCCTATTTTTTCCCTTATCCTCCTTCTCCTTCTCCCTATTTTTTCCCTCTTCCTTCTACTTCTCCTTCTTCTTCTTACCTTTTCCTCCTCCTCTTTCTCCCTCTTCTCACCCCATTATTTAGATTTCTCTCCCTCCCCTCCCCCACCCCCCTCTCTTGTGCGTGAGTTCGCGCTTGACCGCAAGTTCTTGAGACGGTGTGGGAGGGGAGGGGAGGGGAGGGGAGGGGAGGGAGGGCGGGAGAGCGTGAAGGGGGGAGGGGAGGGGAGGGGAGGGGAGTGCAGGGGTGGGGAGGGGAAGGGAGAGCGGGAAAGGGAAAGGGTGAGGCGATAGATGAAAGAGATGAAAGGTAGATATAGAAGAGGAAGACTGGAAGGACTGGAAAGGAGAGAGGGGTGGAGGGAGGAGAGAAGGAGAAGAGGGGGTAGGTTGCGTGACTTTGATGCCTTCGTGACTATTCTTCGAGGTGACATCTTCATCTTCATTTGCCTCTCTTTGCACACGTACGTACACACACACACACACACACACACACACACACACACACACACACACACACACACACACACACACACACACACACACACACACACACACACACACACACACACACACATCCCCCCACCTATACACCCCCCTCCCACACACACACACTATAAATATATAAGACAAACTGTGCAAAATACAATTCCAAAATGACACCTAAATAAAAGCAACTCGGGGGGGGGGGAAGAGAAGGAACCATGAAAAAATATTTATCTTAAGATCATGGCGAATGCTGTATCGTTTCGCCGGAAAATGCGTGGTTTTTTTTTATTCTTCTTCTAAATCCTATATAACGGGTTCATTTGTTTCTTTCTAACAACTGGTTTATTTTTTTTTTTTAAACCATTATCGTACGTTATGCCAAATTATCGCTATTGTCACGCACTATATTTTCTAAATCACTAGAACCAATCCACAAAACGAAAAAAAGAAAGCAAATAACGTCAAAAGAAGAAGAAAAATGCGATAAACGCAAAGAAAACAAGAAGGCCACGAAGAATGAAGAACATTCCGATGACGGAAAATAACAGCAATCATTCCCATTAACTTTCTTCTTTTTACAGAAAAGCATGATTTGTGAATTCTTCCAATTTCTTCTGCTATTATCCCTTTCTTCATCAACTTTTCCCTTTTTTCTCCTTTTTCAACAGACTGGAAACTTACCAAAAAGGAAAGCAACAAGACCTGAAGGTACTGTTGCAAAAGTCTCCCCCCTCCCCCTCCCCCCCCTGACCATTCAATATTGCAAGCGACTCCTTATGGGAAAATGCACTGAGGTCTCTCTAATGGCATGACTTCTTTGGCGCTTCGAAAAAGAAGAATGACGAGACAGAGAGAGAGGAAAAAAGGCTTCGGAAAAGAAGAATGACGAGACAGAGAGAGAGGGAAAAAAATGGCTTTCTCATCCTCCTCATGGTTTATCGGTGATATGGCAACTAGCGACTAGAAAATAAATATACTTTTCCAAACACTAACACTTGTCATATTTTCCAATTTGAAAATAATCATAGTAATTAAAATTGCACTTCTAAATTAGATGTGATTTCCTAGAAACCACCATGAAAGCCTCTCTTAAACAAGACAATAACAATAACAAAAACAATAACAACAACAGTTCTAATCAGTCTTTATAATACCCATCCATCATATTAAAAAAAGAAAGGAAAGTCTGTATGTCCAGCAACAAAGTATATTTCCAGAAAATGATCTCTAAATACTTCCTTAAAAACCAATAACAGCAACAAAAGCATGAAAATAAGAAATCCCAATAAGCTATTACAGTTTGCCTCTGTTTCAGGAAATTAAATTCTGAAACAGACTTCATGATTCAAAAGCTGACAAAATCAATTTATTGAAGTAATTCTTTAAGAGAAAAATTAAGAGACACCTATTCATCCTATTAAATTATCTAGATATATATATATCGCAATATACTTTCGCATGTCACATCAATCACAACATTCTCTCTTAAATTCTATAATAATAAAAAATCTATATATACCCACAATACAAGAAATCAACTTGAATACTTGCTTTAACCACCAGCGGGCATAATCTTAGGGAAACAATGTCTAGAAATACCCCTCTTGGCTTCGACGTTTCCAATGAATCTTTGAAAATTCTTTCCTACCCCCCCACCCCTCAAAATAAAAATACATCCGTAAATCCTTAATGAATCCTTAATGATACATTTCATAAGGCTACTCACTAGGACCAATACCATCATCTCTGTAACACATTAACAATAAAAAAAATATCCAAATCCAAAGTTACTCCTCCCATCAACTTCAAACAAAAATTCTTTCATAAACTCTCAATGTCTATTAGACAGCAACTCAAGAACTTCTTTCCTTAATCTCCCCCAAAAAATAAATAAAATAAAATAAAATAAAATAAACATCCACTACCTATAACACAATAAATACCAAAGACACTCTACCGCGTAATAACTATGCCAAAAAAAAACACTACATCGCATAGATGTTTTTATTTTTTTTTCTGCCAACCTATAACACCAATAAATTCAACTCGGGTACTCACTAGGGCCGGCAGTGGTGGGTGAGCGCGTGGGTGACTGGGAGTCCACAACAGGGATGTGGAGGCAACGCTGGCACAGACATTCTTTGCCTGTGTAGGTCACACGCTCCCCCGTTGGGAAGGGTTGTCTGCAAAGGCAGATAGAAAGAGGATTAGGAATCAAAATAGGGATAAGTTCCTGAATTGGTATGAAAGTCATCATGAGTAAAGAGTGAGAATATCTGTTTTTCCTTTTAATCTTCTCTAAATCATATATATATATATGGACCTTTTTGTGAAATGGTAGGAGTAAGAAAAAAACAAATATCACTGAGTCCTTTGAGAGAATAGAAATAAAACAATTGCAATAAAGAAAAAAAAAAAAAAAATCATAGTACAACTGCATTTAATGAAGCATACACACATCCTTTTAGAACACAGGGTAAAGAAAATCAGGAGGTAACAAAAACTTTTTCTCTAAAGAGGTAAAAGCTCACTTAACTCTAAATGTCCAACTCTTCCCTCCCTTTTCCCTACAGGAACTCTCCAATACTTAAGTGAAAGTAAACCGTAGGTGCATAAAACTCGTTCCACAATAATCACCCATAGTTTCACATTTGTATTTGGTATACCCACAAAACACTCCAAACAACACCGCACACACCAATCTTCCTGCATTGAAAATCCCCCCCCCCCAAAAAAAAAAGTGTCTCCGAATAACAAAAAGACAAAGACTGTGAAATCCTAAATCTCGAGCCGTGACGCTTCACAAGTTAAAGACGACAAGTCTCGCGATTTTGAGATTTCATGGTCCACGGGTCAAGTTCCCAGAGAGGGGGAGCCCAGAGGAGACACTTGTATCACTTTCTCAAATATACCTCGTCGCAGTGCAAAATTGACACAAGTCATCATGAGACGTGGAAGACCAGACGCACACGATCACTTCCGTTGTGTGCAGAGGTGAAACTATCATCTTTTGGAATCTCTCTCCAAAAGGATATTTCTCAAAATAAAACAAAAAATTTAACCCATTAATGCCTGGGCCATGCACTGAACACTGGTTTTGTTTTATCATTTATACACATACAAGATTCCAAAAGCCCTTTGCCACCAAGAAGTCAATGATCTCGCCTCTATTCCATGAATATTTGGAAAGGTATTTATTTACATTACAGCTATCATTGTTACTAATGTTATCATTACCATCATTTTAGTAATATCATCACATTAATATTAAAGACAACAAAAATAATAATAAAACAAAAATCTTTTTTCAAGGCATGGAATAAACTGGTGTAGTCAAGTAGGCTAACAAATTGACTGATTGGTGACTAAAGACTTGTTGAATCATCTAGATATAAAAACACTACAGTGGACAATGCATGTATACGCATTAACACAATATCGATATAAAAACTTTGGGAAATGACTTGGCGCAAAAGGATTCTGAATCACGAAGGTTCATTTAGATGTGTGTGACTAATATAACATGAAGCAAAGAAACATACATTCATCAATGCTAATATTTACAATATATCATAAATACTAAAGAAATGTACTGAAGTGCCTTTTATGCATAAGATTAAAGGAAACCATTCTATGTAACAAGAAGATATTGGTAGAAGCAAAATAAACTCCCAAGGTCATGTAAATGTCAAGCCAAGCGTCACGTGAATGCATGATGTCAAAATACTGAGAAGGGAGAACACATCAGAGGTTGAGAAAGTCTAGATTGCAAAGGCAAACTGAACTTAAGATATAGAATGCATGATCTGAATGTAAAGTAAGATATATATTCATATATATGTGTCTGTATTCTTAAAATGCATAAACACAGTACATGAAAACAGATTCATAATAATAACAAAAAACATATCCTCTCTCTCTCTCTGCCGTATCCTGAAACAGGATACGGCAAGCTGGATACAACCTAACCCATCCTCTAAAAGAACTGGCAAATGCTTAGTATTTTTTCTGTCATTTTGATGAGCATGCTGGAAGGTTACTGCCATTACAAATATTCCTAACATTATTAAAATTGAAAAACTTGAATTACTTTAATTGAGTATCCTCTTTCAAACGTAAAGAGTGTATCTGAAATAATAATTAACATGACTAAAGAGTGTTGTGATAACATTCAAATAAAAATCTGCCTAATCTGTATTACAACTTCCAGTGGAGTGGCCTGCTAACCAGTTATTACTTTAAATACACAAGATTATCCATAACTCGAATAATAAACACATCTTTTTATCACGCAAATACTCAGCATTGACATTATGTGACTGATAAAACAGCTATGAGGCAATATGATCTATCAATATGTATGAGTAAAGGCTAAAAGCTTCACTGATATTTCAGATTAGTCAACGCCTCAGAGACATTCTGCATGTGAACTGGCAGATAAATATGTTAAATAGATGATTCTTTACGTCCATCATAATTCTTTCATCAAAAGGGAATTTATATCCAACTTACAAAATCATCAAATATCTACCAGTTTTATTTTTAAGAAAATGCAGAGTATAAACCTGTGCTAAGAGATATACACAATCTTTTGTCTTTCACAACCAAGTAGAAAATAGGTGTTTTAACCTAGTAAACTCACTCTTATAGTTCTGCAACTCAATTTCCTCATTACAATATCTACTTTGATCTTCTATAGAAACAATACTGATACCTGTTAACATTTCATAATGGAGAACCAGCATTCCTTCTTTTTCAAGAGATTAATGTTATTTCTATAATTAATTACAGGGGTGTAATTTTCTCGGTTGTCTGTCATCTCTTGCGTGTGTGTGCGTGTGCTTGTGCTTGTGCGTGTGCGTGTGCGCGTGCGTGTGCGTGTGTGTGAAAGAGAGAGAGAGAGAGAGAGAGAGAGAGAGAGAGAGAGAGAGAGAGAGAGAGAGAGAGAGAGAGGAGAGAGAGAAGAGAGAGAGAGAGAGGGGAGAGAGAGAGGGAGGAGAGGGAGAGAGGGAGGAGAGGGAGGAGAGAGAGAGAGAGAGAGGGAGGAGAGAGAGAGAGAGAGGGAAGAGAGAGAGAGAGAGAGAGAGAGAGAGAGAGAGAGAGGGAGGAGAGAGAGAGAGAGAGAGAGGAGAGGAGAGGAGAGAAAGAGAGGAGAGGAGAGAAAGAGAGGAGAGAAAGAGAGGAGAGGAGAGAAAGAGAGGAGAGGAGAGTAAGAGCGGAGAGCGAGAGAGAGAGAAGGAGAGAGAGAGAAGGAGAGAGAGAGAAGGAGAGAGAGAGAAGGAGAGAGAGAGAGAGAGAGAGAGAGAGAGAGAGAGAGAGAGAGAGAGAGAGAGAGAGAGAGGAGAGAGAGAAAGAGAGAGAGAGAGGAGAGAGAAAGAGGAGAGAGAGAGGAGAGAGAAAGAGAGAGAGAGAGGAGAGAGAGAGAGAGAGGATAGAGAGAGAGAGAGAAGAGAGAGGAGAGAGAGAGAGAGAGAGAGGAGAGAGAGAGAGAGGGAGAGAGGAGGAGAGAGGGAGAGGAGAGAGAGGAGAAGGGAGAGAGGAGGAGAGGAGAGGAGAGGAGAGAGAGAGAGGAGAGGAGAGAGAGAGAGGAGAGGAGAGAGAGAGAGGAGAGGAGAGAGGGGAGAGGAGAGGAGAGAGAGGGGAGAGAGAGAGGAGAGAGAGAGAGGAGAGAGAGAGAGGAGAGAGAGAGAGGAGAGAGAGAGAGGAGAGAGAGAGAGAGAGAGAGAGAGAGAGAGAGAGAGAGAGAGAGAGAGAGAGAGAGAGAGAGAGAGAGAGAGAGAGAGAGAGAGAGAGAGAGAGAAAATATTATACAAATCTTATATCCTACATACTTGTTACACTCAACAGATAAAAGCAAATTTCAAGATTATTCTTACAATGACTAAAATGAATAAATAAACAAATAAACAGATGAAAAAACAAGAATCTAAAAAGATATAATCTAAAACTTGACATTTTCTCTACAAAAACCCGTCATCAAAACCCAAGCCAGAATCCAGTAGCCACGCATGAACACCACTGCCAATGAAAAAATTGCATGGCTCAAAATCTCCATAATGTACTTCAATCTAAAAACAGGAAGAAAGAGAGAAAAAAAAAGAGGATGAAAAAAAGCCTACATCATGACCTACTTTCTCAAATCTGTCAAAATTGAATTCAATGATTTAAAAACAACTATTACTGTATATCTAGTCACTCTTGAGATCTCTGGCTTTTACGACCACTGTCTGAGTCTATATTTTGTATCTCTCTTTCCTTCTTTTCTTCACCTCCTTTTGTTTTCTCTCCTTCATTATTTATTTTTTACCTATTTATGGATTTCACACTTGGGTCTCAAACACCTTCCGAAAAAGGGATCCGAGTCGTAATCCTCATCAAAACTTTTCCTATTTCTATGTGTATCTATTATCAAGCATATCAATTCACCCACCAATGGAGCAATAAAGAAAAGCATTGAGATATACCATTCTGTTAAACTGTATAAAAAAAAAACTCAAAATAAAATGCTCCCTTTATGCATATTAGGTTTTCTGCCTCTATTGCAGTAGATGAAACTTGCAACATCACCATCTTCACAGGAGCTAGTCCCAGTACTTGCTCATCTTCTCTTTAAGTGTTGTAACGGTAATTATGAGTAGCGCAATTTTATTTTACTCCATTTATAAACATCGCAATCTCTCCATTATAACTGTGGATATGTATGAGACGTCTATATTTGTTCCACTCATTAGTCCTTTTAATTTAGTAAGGAGCTGCATTATTCAGCTATTACATAACATTCTCTTATTCACATGAGGTGTGACATCCAATTATAATCATCACAAAAAATATAATTGAGGTCACTTTGATGCAATATCTTGGCATTCTTTAGCATATCAACAGTGCATGGAGCAGGACACAAGACTCCTAAAGTTGCAAACTGCAATCTCTCCATAAGTTATACATGCAAGGTCGGTGAACCCCAACAATGTCACATAGTTTCTCATGCTGATATCTGATATGAGATCAAATGTTATACTTTTTATGGGACAATGTATTAAAACACTACTCTCATCTTTCCTTTTTTTTACCAGAGAATAAAAAAGACACTTATCATATGCATATAGGCAAGTAAAGTTACATCATTCTAGCACCCAGAAAACAGAAATTTCCATATGTATGAACTCAGTAAATCATATACCTTCCTCTAGTTACCAAACATACAAGAAAACTCTTTTAGAAATAATTTTCAAAACACACACACACACACATACAAAACCCCAATGCAGTCAACAACAATTGCACGCTTCTTCACAAATAGACCGGTTCATAATGCCAACAGCCCACTTTAGGTGAAAGGTGAAAATGTAAAACCTGAATGCAATATCTAAGTGGATACATAACAAGAGGACTTCACTCCGAATTTGGAAAGTGTTTATTTTCTCGTCACATTTCGGATTTGGAAATCATAGCTTTGGGTTGCAGTTTCACAACGCCTAAATGCTACTGTTTGGCTTAACAGTCTCTGAAAATGAGAAAATCTGTTTTTCTCTTTTTTCCTAACTAGTTTTCAGTTATCCTGGCAATGTGTTTGAACTGGCAATGAATTTAAAGACATTCATTAATGATTTTGACATGTTCTTTCATTTAAGAAAGCAATTAAAGAAATCCCTTACTCCTTTCAAAACTCCTGTCATATATCAAAATTCTTCTTATAACAAAGCTATAATTACATAAATGCATATCATTATTATGTGCAGAACAGATAACTATTAGGTAAAAAATAAATATATCAGAAATATTATATAGAATGAATGCTTTCTGGAGTTGTACTAATTAAAGTGGTCAAAGTAACACCGTACAGTCAAATCATGACAAAAAATTAATCTACACTGATAATGATTTGATAAACAGTAATATAATATCAATAAACTTATATACCTGTAAGGTAGGCAATTATTTGGTAGCATATCAATAACAAGATATATATACTTGAGCAAGCCATCTGTACTCAGTAGAGAAAGGTAATGAGTTCATTATCATAATCTTTCTACTGTCTCTGTTGTAAATGCAGTAAAAGTCCATCTGATTAATATAACTAATCCACTTTTTTTTTTCTACAGTCTGCCAATAGAAAGATTGGGCAGAAACATTTCCCCGGTTTATTTCTTCTGATCATAAAACACATTCCTAAACCGGAAAATTTTAAATGCATTTATCCCTTTTTACTTCTTCTCCAAATACATAAGAAAAAGAATAATCCCACAATCATTTTCCCTTAAATTTTTCCTTCACTGATCTTTCCTCGACCAAACCTATACACTGGAAAACAATTTCTCCATACCTGCAGCGAGCACAAGTGAAGCATTTCTGGTGGTAGGTGTTACCGAGGGCCGACACCACCTCTCCTTCCACGAAGAGCCCGCACGTGGCACACCTCTGACCGAAGTTCTTCTGGTAGCATTCTGTACAGTAGTAGTCTTTCTCCCTTGAGAAGAAACCTCCCTGTGCTAGTGATTTCTTGCAGCCTGCGGAGGAAGGGACAAGGGTTAGTCTTTGCGACGATCTTGTGTAAATATTCTGTGATAGGGTATATCATCTTTAAGGAGAATCTCTTGGTTGGTTTAATAATAATTCTTTTTTTTTTTTTAAGTCTTTCTTCTCTTTATCAGGGTCCAATGAATATTCTATGAAGGATATTTATAATATGATGGGATATTTCAATGCCATTATGCTAATTAGCTTGCCTGCATTCACTTTAAACTTGATAAGGGTATAAAATATTGAGGGAAATTTTATATTTTGTGGCTTAGCTTAATGCAATCATGTAAAAGACAAAATAATGAAAACAAAAGGGAAAAAAAAAGAAAAAAAAAAAATTTCCTTCCTTTCAGCTGAAAATAACATACAGTTCATTAAAAGCCTAATACTTTAAACTTCTGATAACAACATACAAACACAAAAGCAACCATACACATAATGATAATTCCCATATCACATCTCCAACAAGACAGGACAATTTAAAGAAGTCACGACAGAAAAATGGTCGAGAGAGAGACAGAAATGTTTTTCCTCCACCACTTCTAATTTAACGCAGCTGGTGCAAGGCAAGATCTGCGAGGTCTAAGTGTCTCTCATAAAGGGGATAACACCCACCCACACGAGCTGTATTGTGCCCTGTGTCATTACTCAACTAGCTCTAGCACCCACGTTCCTACGACAACAAAATACCATCTGGTTCGCGGTCCTGTCATCTGTCCTGCCTGTTCTTACACAAATTAGGAAATGGATCCTGCCTGTCTTTCTTTATCTCTCTTTCTGTCTACTCTAAGCTATGGCGGCATTTTCTCTCTCTCTCCATGTGTGTGTGCCTTACACGCTGTACTCTGGCTGCCTTTAACAAGCAAATTGCTCTCTTTGTCTGATAACACTCGAGGTGAAAAATGACTTTTTGGAATGTGCTTTTTTTTTTTCTTTTCTTTTAAGCTCTTCTTGACGTAGCTCGAAACTGCCCAATTTGTCACAATAAAGCTGCAGCAGTTATTGTCACGAAGGTGCGACATAACGTCACTTGGTATGTTTCACGCCTCTTCTCTATGAATAATCATGATTAATGTGTCCTGTCATTATTTTTTTTTTCTTCTTTTACATTGCACCTTATGTATTCCCTCTGCAAAGGCCAATTTCTTTAGTCTTTTACAGCTAGTCATAAAATAAATAAAAGACTAGAAAACAATAATAATAAATCTGAAAAAGGAGCCTTTACAACTATTCATGATAAAGATGATAAAAAAAAAAAAAATCAATACTCAATATAAGCAAAAGGTATGAAACTAACTATTCATGATAAAGATGATTAAAAAAAAATCAAAACTTGTGAAAAACAAAAGGTATGAAACTTACTACTGATTCCACACAAACAACCTTCATAAACTTGCATATTCAAAGTGACTCGGCAATCCCTCAATCGCCAAAGAGAACATTACATAAACACAACTCTGGACACAATAAAAAATATATAAAAAAAAAGAGAAAGAAAGAAAAAAAAAGAAAGAATGTGACTCTGCAACTTTGAAGAACCTGAGAACCACTTGTGTATATAGATGAAATTGTTTGTTTATGAACTGTAATAAAAACTGGGGGTACTATCAACATTTTCCTTGAATCTGTATGTAAATCTATATATATATGACTCTCCCTCTATCTCTACCTCTCTGTTTCTGTCTTCCTTTCTCTTTCTCTTTCTTTCTTTCTTTCTTTCTTTCTTTCTTTCTTTCTTTCTTTCTTTCTTTCTTTCTTTCTTTCTTTTTCTCTCTCTCTCTCTCTCTCTCTCTCTCTCTCTCTCTCTCTCTCTCTCTCTCTCTCTCTCTCTCTCCCTCTCCCTCTCCCTCTCCCTCTCCCTCTCCCTCTCCCTCTCCCTCTCCCTCTCCCTCTCCCTCTCCCTCCCACCCCCTTCCTCTCCCCTCCTCCTCCCTCCCAACCCCCTCCCTCTCTAAAATAACACAGACAAAAAACACCCGAGGATCAGTCTCTGCCAGAATAACCAAAAGAGGTGTCTCATGTTCCGCGTTCATGGTCGCTGATGACTTTGCATGAACACTCTGATTTACCACAAAAGACTCCCCATTGGTTAACCTCACGACAAGAACCCCAGAATAGAAAGCACACACTCTGAATTCACGTTTTAGAGGAACCGCAAGTCTTCACTGGAGTAATCTGGAGTTGTAATCTCTTGTGTCTTCCTGTTCTTCTTTTTCTTCTTCTTCTCTCTCTCTTATCATACATTTTCTTCTATCCTCTTCTTCTTTTTTCTCTCTTATCATATATTTTCTTTTATCCTCTTCTTCTTCTTCTTTCTCTTATAATACCTTTTCTTCTATCCTCTTCTTCTTCTGCTTCTCTCTCTCATCATATCTTTTCTTCTATCTTCTATCTTCTTCTTCTTCTCCATCTTAGGTTTATGCATCTTTCTCTCTTATCATATTTTCTTCTTCTATTTTCTACCTCCATTTTTATTTTCCTTCTTCCCACTGTTCTTCTTTCTATCTTCTATTTCTTCTTCCTATTCCTCTTCTTCTTCTCTTTATGTCTCTTTTACCTCTCTCTATTCTCTCTCTTTTTTCTACTTTTCCTTAAACAGACAGATAAATGAAGAAGGAAGTGAAGAAGGGAGGGAGGGAGGAAGTGAAGGAGGAGAGGGAGGGAGGAGAGAAGGGAGGAAGGGAGGAGGGAAGAAAGAGAGAAGGGGAGAGAAAAAGAGAGAGAGGGGGGGGGAGAGGGAGAGGGAGAGGGAGAGGGAGAGGGAGAGGGAGAGGGAGAGGGAGAGAGGAGAGGGAGAGGGAGAGAGGAGAGAAGAGAGGAGAGGAGAGAGAGAGAGAGAGAGAGAGAAGGGTGGGAGAGTGAGAGAGAGAGGAGAGAGAGAGAGAGAGAGAGAGAGAGAGAGAGAGAGAGAGAGAGAGAGAGAGAGAGAGAGAAAGAGCGAAGAAAGAGCGAAGAGAGAGCGAAGAGAGAAAGAGCAAAGAGAGAAAGAGCGAAGAGAGAAAGAGAGAAAGAGCGAAGAGGACGAAGAGAGAAAGAGACAGAGAGAGCGAAGAGAGAAAGAGATAGAGAGAAAGAGAGAGAGAGAGGAAAAGAGAGAGAGAGGAGGGAGGGGGAGGGAAAGAGGAGTATTCAAAGACAGAGAAAGAGTAAGAGCGTGACCACCAGAAAGAGGAGAATGTATCACCTATTCCTTTTTCCAGAATCGACTCCGCTATCTCATTCTCCCTATCACGCCACTCAAGAACGAAAGAAAGAGAGAACGAGCGAAAGAAAGAAAGAGAGAACAAGAGAAAGAGAGAGAGAGAACGAGAGAAAGAGAGAGAGAGAGAGAGAGAGAGAGAGAGAGAGAGAGAGAGAGAGAGAGAGAGAGAGAGAGAGAGAGAGAGAGAGAGAGAGAGAGAGAGAGAGAGAGAGAGAGAGAGAAGATGAGAGGAGAGAGGAGAGAAGAGAGAGAGGGTGAGAGTGAAGGTCGCGAGGAGAAGAAAGAGAGGAAGAAGAGGGAGGGGGGAGAGAAGGTGTAAGAGAGGTGGGTGGATGAGAAGGAGAGAGAGGAGAGAGAGAGGAGGGAAGGAAGTGAGGAAACGAGAGAATGAGAGGATGAGAGAAAAGAAAGAGAGGAGAGAGATGAAAGAGAGAGAGAGAGAGGGGGCTTAGAGAGAAGAGAGAAGAGAGAAGAGAGAGAGAGAAGAGATGAAGGAAGAGAGAGAGAGAAGAGGCAAGAGAGAGAGAGAGAGAGAGAGAGAGGAGAAGTCGGTGTGAAGAGAGAAGAGAGAGAGAGAGATAGAGAGAGGAGAGAGAGAGAGAGAGAAGTGTGTGAGGGGTGGGGAGGGAGGGAAAGGAAGAGAGGGAAAGTGAGGGGAGGGGGTACCGAGAGGGAGGAGGGGGAGGAGAGAGGGAGGAGGGGAAGAAGAGGAAGGAGGAGGAGTGGGGGAGAGTGAAGAGAAGGTGAGGAGAAGAGAGATGGAGGAGAGTGAGAGAGGCGAAAGGAGAGAGGAGGAGAGAGAAGGAAAGAAGAGGAGGGAGGAGGGGGGTGAGACAGGGAGTGGGGAGATGGGGAGGAAGAAAGAGAAGAGGGGAGAGGCGGAAAGAAGGAGAGCGAGGGGGAGGAGAGAGAGAGAAGAAGAGAGAAGAAAGAGAGAGAGGAGAAAGAGAGGAGAGAAAGATTTGTGAGAGATGAGAGAGAGAGAGAGAGAGAGGAAGAGAGAGAGAGAGCGATGTTTTTTGAGAGAGGAGTGGATTTGGTGAGAGAGAGGGGGAGAGAGGAGAAGATGCGGGGGGGATGAACCGACGGGAGGTGGAAGAAGAGAGAGAGAGAAGAGAGAGGACGAGCGAACGAGAGAAAACGAGAGAACGATCGAGAAAGAGAGAAAACAAGAGAACGAGCGAGAAAGAGAAGCAACGCGAAAGGAGAAACGAGCGAAGAACGGGAGAGAAGGGAGAAACGAGGGGGGTGACAACGAGCGAAAGAGCGAAAGAGAGAAAGAGACCGAAGCACCAAACGCGACGATGACTAAACAGGAACTCAAAATCAACGGATTAAGTCCTACTTGAGTCAAATGTCCCACACAGTGTGACGCATTTTCCCAAGCAACAGGAGATCATTTAGATGACAAATAAAAAGAAGAAAGGATAGAATTATGACAAGAGCCAAAGGGCATTATTGCATTATGTCCATCCCGAAGCCCCTATATATATACTCGTAACCCGAAACTTGATAGGGCAAAGGTCATCAAGGTCACCCCACAACCGCCCTGGATATAGACACTTTATAGCTCAGTGAAACTAATTCTAGAACAGAAACGCTTTTAATACTCTATTCTTATGACATAGGATATAGATACTTTATAGACAGTGACATCTAATATCAGAACGCATAGTTTACCAACTCTAGTTATAACTAATTCAAGAACGATTCGATTTTTTTATACTTCCCATCTTTTTTCTATTCTTATGACATAAGATATAGATAGTTTATAGCTCAGTGAAACTAATTCAAGAACAGAAACGCTTTTAATACTCTATTCTTATGACATAAGATATAGATACTTTATAGACATAGGATATAGGATATAGATACTTTATAGCTCAGTGAAACTAATTCTAAAACAGAAACGCTTTTAATAATACTTTATTTCTATTCTTATGACATTGGAAATCTCTCCGTTTCTGCTATAAATATCTTAAGGGACTAAATTTTTAGACTAAAAGACAAACAAAACAAAAAAGGGTTTAATGTCACGTCACAAGAGGTAATAAAACCGTGACATTTCAAGCGATCATGGCATTAATTGATCAATGTTTTTCTTTCAGGAATTCCGTTCTTAGAGATCATTTTCTTTCTTTTTATCTTATTTGATATCCTGATTGAGATAGCATGTCCCTGATATACTTTCATTTTCAATCCTAGTGTTGAGTAAATTAATATGGTGTTGCAAAAGTGATGTTTTTTTTTTCTTTTTTTCTTCTCGTAAAGGTTCCGCGTCAAGTTTCTTCCCATCCTAATTCATTTTCTCTTAATATAACTATGATATATTTATATACCAATAAAGAACATATAATAGAAAAGACACTAAAGCATCTCAAGTATACGGAAGAAGAAAATATGATCACAGAAAAAATATATATATAATCTAAACTGGACACACAAACCGAAAAATCATCAGTCGACATATTCATCAAATCACCCTTTCACAGGAAATAAAATTAATTTAAGAAAAAAAAAGAACTTACAAAAATCCTAAAATGGTTCTGCAATATATAGACATGTATCACTCCAAATGATAACCAATTCGAATGCTTAAATATCAAATCATCATTAATATGCAAATGATATCACACTTAAAACCAGCTTATGTTAAAGCATCTCATTAATTAACCCGTCAATATGATTACTTATGCAGATACTTCTAATAACATCAAAGAGAACATGAAATGGCGGTCAAATGCAATTACCAACTCTTAAATTATCATTTACATGTAGACAAGCTATTGAATGATAACGATATTTAATCTTAAACTTTGAATATTAATTTAAGGATAAGGCATTCACTTCCACTTGAAGCAGCTAATATGAAGGTCCTTCTAGCATGAAGATTTTCCTATATACACATAGATACACTTATTTCATAATAAAACTACCATCAAACCTTAAGCTTAATCCTTAAATCTTTGTTAAACAAGTGGAAAATAGCATAAATCTGAATAATCAAATCATATAAAAAACACACATATCAAACCTGGAAAGAACGAACTAACCTCAAAAGATAATCAATAATAGGCATCTAAACCATACACCTAAAATACTCCTACTAACAACAACAACAACAAACATAATAATGATCACAACACTGCTTTAATAACCAGATACTTACTATTACACTTGAAGCAACTGATGTGGAAGTACTTTTCTTGGACTCGAAGTACTTCGCCCGAACACTTCTTCCCACAGGATTCACACAGTGTCTTCCCTGTTGGAATGGGACATCAATTAGAAACAATTCTTGATTAAATTCTTTGATTAAGTATAATAAGGTTATTCTTATTGTTTAGCTATTTATAAATACATGTATTTTCCCGCTTTTTTTATGGGGATTATTTATGTTTCGGGAGCTTATGAGACGAAATTTTCTGTTCGTTTTTTTTTCTTTTCTTTTTGTTTTTTGTTCTTTTTAGTTTTCTATCATCGGTTTCTTCTATTTTTTGTGGTGGAAAATATATAAATATTTTTGTGGTTTTAAGATCAACATTCTTTTCCTTTAAATATATGTTTTCTCTGAAGATACAACATTACCACTTCATGATGTGGACACAACCTATATAAAATGATTAAAAAAAACAGTCACATATACAAAAAAAGACACTCGTTTAAAAAAATATAAAAAAGCGCTACATCAAACAGCCAAAATGTTAGAAAGAGAAAGAGAACATACGAAAAGTAATCGGTCTCCTCAGCCAGAGCGGTCCATACCAGGAGTTGTATCTTCTCCACAATGGGACAAATTAACTAGATATTGTTACAAAAGAGGACGACGTTCAGGAGTTGCTGCTTCTGACAGTGGTCGTTCGTGTGGTCTTGTATTCGTTTGTGAAGATGACGAAAGACTTAAAATAAGACTTAAAATAATGATCAGAATTTTTCAAGGTTTCTTCGATGACGTAACGATAAAACAACGAACGAGAGAAGCGAGCGAACACGTCAAACTTCCTCATCATGCTTTAAACATCTGCATTCCTACTTTTACTCATGTGTTTTCCTTCATCTTTTATTCGTACGCTGACATTTCATCCGTCTGTCTGTCTGTTTGGGTAAAGGATAGATAGAGAGAGGAGATGACTAGAGTGTCTGTTAGCAGGGTGGGAGTTAGTCAGGAATTCAATACTCGAGTCAATGTTTGGTTCGAGATAATGTGAAACTGTGGACGGGAAACGTGGCTGAGGGCGGAAGGGAAGGGAAGAGGAGGGGAGGGAAGAAGAGGATGAAGAGAAGAAAGTAGGATGGGAAGAAGAGGAGAGAGGAAGAAGGGAAGAAGGGATAGGGAATTAAAATAATTGTCCGATAATTATGAAGCGAAGGGGAGGAGAAGAAGAAAGAAGAAGATAGTAAGAATGAAGAAGAAGAAAGTGAAAGAGGAGAAGGAAAGAAGAGAAGAAAGGAGGAAGGGAAAAGAAAGAAGAGGAGAGAGAGAGGAGGGGGGGGGGGGGGGTGGGGGGGGGGGGGGGGGGGGGGGGGGGGGGGGGGGGGGGAGGGAGGGAAGGGAAGGAGCAGAAGGGATGAAGAGAAGAGAGGAGGAAGGGAAGAAGAGGAGAGAGGAGGAAGGGAGAGGGAAAAAGGGATGAAGAGAAGAAAGGAGGAAGGGAAGAAGAGGAGAGAGGAGGAAGGGAAGAAGAGGAGAAAGGAGGAAGGGAAGAAGAGGAGAGAATAGGAAGAGAAGAAGAGATCAGGCGGGAAGGGAAAAGAGAAAGAAAAGGAGTACAGATTGAAGGAAAGGAAAAGGAGGGGAAGTAAGGGATGGAGGAAGTAGAGGAAAGAAAGGGAATGGTATAGAAGGGAAGAGAAATGGTGGGATGAAAATGTAAGAGGAAGATGAAGAGAAAGAACAGAACCTAGGAAAGAGAGGAGAAGAGAGAGAGAGAGAGGGGGGGGGGGATGAAGAGAGAGAAATAAGGAAGGGAGGTTGTGGGAGTGTCGAGTTGAGTGGAAAAATTAAATGACATCAAAGTACCCCCTCGCCGCATAGAAAAAGCACAGTCAAAACATATAACGCCCCTTTCCAACAGAGCTATATAAAATGACATTGATAGAGATAGAGAGAGAGGGAGAGAGAGAGAGAGAGAGAGAGAGAGAGAGAGAGAGAGAGAGAGAGAACCAGGATATTAGAGATGAGAGAGATGAGAGATGAGTGCGAGAGTGAGAGGAAGAGAGAGAAG
>NW_028234428.1:15257567-15261606 GCF_977035675.1 Penaeus japonicus
CTGTCTTCTATTTACTATCTGCTTCTCCCTTTATTGTAATTGTCCTCTGTGGGTTCTCCGTTTCGTTTATTGTTTGTCGGTTTCCTAAGTTGCATGGCATTCTCTTGAAGTATTTATTAAACGTTAACAACCATATTTCTCGAAAAAGTAGCATATAGATGCAGTAATATAATAGACAAATACTTACAGAAAAAACATCAACAGTAGAACAATCAAATGGAAATAAAGGACGCGAAAATACAGTAATTTAGAGTGACAATCGTGCATTCTGTGCAGGAATGTATTTGCATATATTTACATTCTTTGTATATACACAGTTATAAACATGACAATACAACAATGCAAATAATACTCCATTAAAAAAAAAGAAGTGCCGAGACATGCCCATATTTCGTAAGAGAAGATTTTTTTTTTTTGAAAAAAAGACTCATGCGAATATGAATAAATATCATAGTTCACCCATCCATGCTGATCATAGAAAACGGAATCACGGTCAAGCCATCACATAAAAGAAAATGGGATATAGCCAGTTTTGAGTACGTAAATATAGATATTTATTTACCTACAAATGAAGCGGTATATATATATATATATATATATATATATATATATATATATATATATATATATATATATATATATATATATACATATATATAACCGACACAAGTGCACATCATGAAGCCATCAAACGCAGTGATATGTGCAGATAGATAATACCATCGATTTGAAAAAAAAAAAAAAAAAAAAAAATACAACAGTAACAACAACAAACCAAAGAACATGACGGGGTCCAAAGAGCATGACAGGTAAAACACAAAATTAATTAAACGGAATTATAATTTACCTGCGAAGCAAAGAACGCTCCTACATGAAGTTCCAAGCTCCAGTTTCTCCACCTGAGCGCTACCTTTAATTAGGGGGGGGGGGTATGTTGGGGGGTGAGGGAAGGGGGGGATATTTTATTATTTGTGGGGGGGGTAATAGGGGCGGTGGGGGAGGGGAGGGAAAGGGGGAGGGGGGAGATGTGTTATTCTTTTTTGATATTTGAATTGATTAAATTGCTGTTAGTAAATACTAAAGGGGTTTGGGATGAATAATGATTTGGAGGGATATATGTTTAGGATAATTTTCTATTGCAAAGCAATTGATTGACAACTTTTTAGAATTATTAATGAATGTTTTACATTATAAGCAAAGAATTTTTTTTCTTATAATCATAACACCTGAATTATTTCCTTATCTTACAAGCTATCAAAAATCTTCAAATATCTATTACTTCAATTACATCAACGTATATATAATGCTACAAAAATCTGCACATTAACTACGTACTAACAAACATTCCATTCTTATTGGGAAAAAAATCTAAAAAAGTAGACAAAAAATATATAAACCGCCAACTCACAGCGCAGAGTTGCCAATAAGGGAATTTCTGTCTAACATTACATGATATTTGTCGTCCACGCTGACTATAGCTTGGACGGTTGGGTGATCATGCATGAATCTCTCTCTGCATGATGAATGACACTTACCGAACTCCTCTATTTCATCCCCTTTGGAAGCAGCATTAAAAAGAAATGAGAAATGGGGTTTAGAAAATTGGGTTCTTAGCTGTACATTACTCAATGAACAGCAATGTTTTTGTCTACAGGATATATATCTCTAAAATGGAAGAATACACACACACACACACACACACACACACACACACACACACACACACACACACACACAGATTCACATAAATATATAAACCACCCCTCTTCAAAAGAAAACGGGATCCGTTCACGAGGTTCCACAAAAAACGGGAAACCACTAATGACCGCAGGAACAAAGTATTTAATCACAGCAAAAACAAAAATCATAAAAGAACAATAAAAATGTTAATGAAACCGAGAATAAGGATGAGAGTACGAAGAATGATAATTGTAAAAATAGGAATGATAAAACAGGAAATGCATGGCAAACAAAGGGAAGACACAAGTAGAACGAAAAGGAAAATAAGGATGGATATGAAGATAAAAAAAGACAAAAGGAAAGAAAACGGAGAAAGAAAAGGAAGAGAAAGATAGGAAGAAGAAGGATAGAAGAAAGAGAGTGGGTTGAAAAAGACGAAACAAAATAAAAGTAATAACAGAGAAAAGGGGAAGTGTGAATAAATGAAGAGAAGGGAGAAGAGGAGTAAATCAAGAGAAGAAAGAGAAGGGAGGAAAAGGAAAATGAATATGATGAAAGAATAAAAGAAAAACGAGGAATAGGAAAAAAAACAAGAGGAAGAAGAACATAGAATAAAGAAAGAGGGAACGGAAGGAGAAATATGAATAAAGAGAGAGAGAGGAAAAGGAAAGAGAGAGCAAATAATAGAGGAAAAATGATAACATAAACGGAGAAAAAGAAGAAGTAAAAGAGAAAAACGAGAAAAGAAAGAACCGAGAAAGAGAGTAGAAAATAAAAGAGGAGAATAAAGTTGAAAACGAAGGAGGGAAAGAAAGAGAATGAAAGAACAAAGAGTAAAGAGAGGAAAGGGGAGAAACAGTGATGCTATCCACGTAAATACGAGTCTGATGTCATAATGTTGCAGGTTGCTTATCGTGCATGCCTGGTTGCATGGGAGATTTTATTATATACATTTTTTGTTGTTGGGAAACTCGCTAACGAGTGTCGGTCTGTATGTATGTGTTTATTTGCTTTGTGTATTTGTTTCTCTGTATTTGTCTTTTTCTTTTGTTTTACTTCTTATGCTTTGATATAATAAACGATAGATACAATGAGGAATATATGATAAATATATATTTTATTGATAAGGACCCCCTCAAAATAAAAGTCGAATTAAACAAAAAAAGGAAAAAAAACCCTCATAACTCACACCTCATAACCCCACATGACCCCTCATTACGCACACCTCATAACCCCTCATAACCCCACATGGCATGTTCTATACACTCATGATCTCTCATACTAACTCACAGCTTCAGGATTAGGGAAAAAAAAAGTCAGGAAACACTCACATATTGTTTCTAGATATTGATAAGCACATGAAATAAACACATATAGATCTATATACATATTTTCTTTATATTAATACTAAGATTTATTAGTAAATTATAGATAGATAGATATATAGTCTGATATATATATATATTCCCTTTAATTTTGGCCAATGGAAATCTACTTATATCCAGACGAATTAAGTTCTTTAAACTTTATAATAAAAAGACAATAGATTTACCTGCATTACGCAACAACATTACCCACAATGCAAATTTCTATTTCCGTAATGGCCAATTTACAATGATACTTCTATACCTTAAACGCCCTGATCGACTCTGTCCTTTTAAAGATGGCTGCCTGGTCAAGCTTACCTGCAAAGAAAGGAAAAAAAGATAATTAGAGAATTAGTTCTGGGTGGATTTTGATATTAATTGAGGGAAATGATGTCGGAATGAAATGATGTTCGGAATGGGTTCATAAAACTTGAATGGAAATGGGGTTGGGTGAATGAATACAGCTTTTGTTGTATGTATAGCTACCTATGTAGCCTACACGTACATACATACATGCACACATAAATACACACACACACACACACATACACCCACCAACACATTCAAACACACACCAACCAACACACACACACACACACACACAGAAACCAACCCCCCCCCCCCCCCACACACACACCAACACACACACAACCCCCCCCCCCCCACACCCACACCCACACACAAACCAACACAACCCCCACACACACCAACACCCCCCCCTACACACACAACCACCCCCCCCACACAGTCATATTTACCCACAATCCAACATCAATCTATTACAAAATGATGCAAAATCTGACAAAAACAGATCACTATAACACCGGACTCTGTGAAAGGAGGGCATGACATAGATACGGGTTATGTTATCACGCATCAGACATGGACTATCGAACACCTTATCTTATCGGGACTTTTTTCTGCCTTTGTATTATCTCTGTGTTATAGATTTTATATGTTATTCGCTTCTTATTATTATTCTTTTTTCTTTC
>NW_028234428.1:15261706-15264206 GCF_977035675.1 Penaeus japonicus
TCTTTTTTTATTCCCTATTTCTCTCTTTTCTATTTTCCCTTTCTCTCTTTCCCTCTCCCTCTGCCTCTTTCTTTCCCAATCTCTCTTTCTCTCTTTCCCTCCATCTCTCTCCCTCGCTCCCACCATCTCTCTCTTCTCTCTCTCTCTCTCTCTCTCTCTCTCTCTCTCTCTCTCTCTCTCTCTCTCTCTCTCTCTCTCTCTCTCTCTCTCTCTCTCTCTCTCTCTCTCTCTCTCTCTCTCTCTCTCTTCCTCCTCCCCTTCACTCTCCTTCCCTCCTTCCCCACCTCTCTCCCCACACCCCCTCCTCTCTCCACCTCCCCCTACCCTCTCTATCTCCCATTCAAACTTCACAAAAGAACCAAAAGAAACAACAAGAACAAAACACACTAACACGAAAAAGACAAAAAAGACAAAAAAAAAATCACACACAAAAAAACAGGGAATGACTCATACCTTTCACTCCACCGCACAATGAATGAATGAAAGAAGGTTTGACACAGATTTACATGAACAAAGAATGAAAGAAAAAAACTTTCCCCTCCCCCCTCCTCCCTCCTCCCTCCCCCCCCAAAAAAAAAAATCCTACTATTTGAATCCAGTGAACGTAGCGGGGATAATGAACATGTGAAGTATTGTTGTTCAGGGAAAGAGACTTTTTATTTGTTCTCTCTGTTCTCTTGTTCAACGCTTGACCTGATGGGGTGAGATGTGACCTTTAGGATTATGTGTACGCGTGGAGTTTTGTATGCATGCATGTACGCGCACTTGTGTATGTACATGAAATTGCACGTTGGCGGACACTCAGATATACTTACATGCGCGTACACACACACACACTTACACACACACACACTCTCTCTCTCTCTCTCTCTCTCTCTCTCACACACACACACACACACACACACACACACACACACACACACGCACGCACAGACACATGGGCGAGTTCAAAGAAAAAATCACACACATACATAAGGATAAATAGGTAGAGACAAATGAGTAGATAGAAAGATTGAGAAAGAGACAGAGAGAGAGAGAGAGAGAGAGAGAGAGAGAGAGAGAGAGAGAGAGAGAGAGAGAGAGAGAGAGAGAGAGAGAGAGAAGAGAAGAAGAGAGAAGAGAGAGAGAGAGGAAGAGAGAGAGAGAGAGAGAGAGAGAGAGAGAGAGAGAGAGAGAGAGAGAGAGAGAGAGAGAGAAAGAGAGAGAAAGAAATAAACCAGAACCAAACAACCCACCCACCAGCCTCTCCACCCACCCACCCACCAACCCTCCCCAAGGATCTCCCCCCTCCCCCCCCAAAAAAAACAACAACGAAACAACCCTCCGAAACAAACAAACAAAACCGAGATGACGTCACCAAAGAATGTAAACAAAGAACGAAATGTAAACAAAGGGCCGGTGATCTCCGAGTGCTTCCGGCTGTGATTAGAGCCGACACAACACCTCCAGTTTCTTGTGGCGTCTTTGGAAACGGGTGGGAGATGTTGTCCAGGTTTGGGTGTGTGGGGTGGAGGGGAGGGGATGGGGAGGGGAATGGGAGAAGTAGCGGGAGGGGGAGGGGATGTGGATGGGGAGGGGGAAGGGAATGGGATGGGAGAGAGATGGGGATGGGAGAGGGGGCTGGGAGGGGGGTGGGTAGGGGAGGAGGAGGGGATGGGGAAGGGGGAGAGGGAAGGAGAAAGTGGGATTGGGAAGGGGATGGGGATGGGGATAGGGATGGGGAGGGGAGAAGGAGGGGGGAGGGGAAGGGGATGGGAGGGGGAGAGGGGGAGGGGAAGGGGATGGGAGGGGAGAGGCATGGGGATGGGGATGTTGGGGTAGGGGGTGGGGGATTGTGGGAGTAAGGGGTGGGAGTGGAAGGGGAAGTTATGTGTATGGGGTGACTTGGGGGGGGGGGAAGGTCGGGGTGTGTCTGTAGGGGGGTGGGATGGAAAGTGGGGAGTGAGGAGTGAGTGAAGGTTTATCTGTAGGGTGGGGAAGGGGGGAAGTGTTGGGGTGGGATTGTGGGAATGAGATTGGGTGTAGAAGTGACGGTGTGAGGGTGTGGGAATGTGTATTCTCTGTTAACCTTTCCTCACTTTCTTTTCTTTCTTCTTCTTTTCTTTTGTTTTCTTATATCTCTAGTAATTACTGTCTGTTCGCCTCTCCCTTCAATTACCTTTCTCTTTCTCTTCGTTAGTTTTTCTTTATATTACTTCAATATTCTTTTGTCTCCTCCTCAAGCAAACAGATGCGCACGACTTCATCTCTCTCTCTATATATATATCTATCTTTCTTTCCCTTTTTCTCTTTTCTCTCTCTCTCCCCCTCTCTCTCTCTCTTTTCTCTCCTTCTCTTTCCTTCTTTATTCTCTCAATCTCTTTCCCTCTCTTTCTTCCACTCTCTTTTCCTTTCTATCTCTATCCCCGTCTCTCTTTCCTTTCTTTCTGTCTCCCACTCTCATTCCCACTCTCTTTCTTGTCAAAGTCAAAGCCTCTCTCTCTTTCTCTCTTCCCCTCTC
>NW_028234428.1:15266706-15269206 GCF_977035675.1 Penaeus japonicus
CAGCACGACCGTATGAAGACACGAAGGCCTATGCAAATAATATAAGCACGTACGCCCACATATGACTTCATATCCGGGCTGGGTGGATGGGCGGGTGGCTTGCGAGTGACAGGCTGACAAGAACCATTACGTATCTGCTTCTCTCATGCACGTATACGGCGCGTCAAAGGGAGGGGGGGGGGCAGGGGGGAGAGGGTGGGGGGGTTGGGGAGAGGGCGGGGGTGAGGGAGTGGGAGAGGGAGAGGAGGTGGGAAAGGGAGGGAGAGGGGGGGGTGGAGGAGAGGGCGGGGGAGAGGGAGAGGAGGGAGAGGGGAAGGGTGGAGAGAGGGCGGGAGAGAGGGAAGGGAGGGAGGGGTGGAGGAGGGGGCGGGGAAGAAGGAGGGGGCAGGGGGAGAGAGGGCAGGAGAATCCAGATAAACACGGATGACACACACACACACACACACAAATACGCATACACATACACATACATACGTACACACAAACACTGATACATAGCAATAATGAATAAATAAATCAATCTATGATATGAAGATGCTTACAAGGCGGACCCGTCAATTGCACGCACGTCAAAGGTCATCTTGCAAATTTTGGTCAGTCGAGGTCATTCGTTTTCTCTCCTCCTCCTCCATCTTCCTTACCTCTCACTTTCCTCTCTCTCTCTCTCTCACTCTTCTTCTTCGGTTATCTACTCTTCTTCCATATCTCTTTTCCTTTCCTTTTTTCTGGTTCTTCGTATTCGCTCTTTCTCTCCCTTTTCTCTTTCCCTATCTTTCTTCTCTCTCTCTCTTTCTTTCTTTTTTTCTTTCTCTGTCTCCTTCTCTTTTATTTCCTCTATTTCTTTATTTTTACTTCTCCATCTTTCCAGATAAAATCGTCACTATTTTTTTATCACTCTAAATATATTCGTTATTATTTTCTCCGTTTTCTTTATCTCTTTTCAAATATATTTCCCAAATACAATGAACTGTCTTTATTTCTCTCTATTTCTTTATTTCGAAATGTACACATATATGATACATTTTTTTTTCTTTCTATCTTTGGAAATCAGTTTTTTCCATCCATTTTATAGATATATTCTCCGTTTTCTTTATATTATCTTTTTTCAAATACGTACTCCGTTTTCTATACCTGTCTCAAAATTGTTCTTCGTTTTCTATACGTCTATATTTGCATAAGTATTCTTCAAATTCTTTATCCCTTTTTAATTATGTTTTCGTTTTCTTTGTCTATTCACTGTTTTTTTAATTATTTTTTTTCACGTATCTTCTTTTTCTATATTTTTATCTTCGCAAATATATTCTTCATCTCTTTCATTTCCATCTTTTTATCTGTAATCTTCTTAATCTCTCTCCCTCCCTTTCTCTTATCTATACCTCTCTTTTAACCCTCTTTATCTCATTTTTCCTCTCGCTCCCTCCTTCTCTCCCTCAAGGTTATATACACGTTGTTAGCATCGCTCGGTCACGCACATGAACACGCACACACATGAACGCGTTTCCTTTGCAATTACGTACACACTCACACGAGCACATACATATCTTTAACATCCGTCCTCGATCACTTTCTGGATGGTTGTCTGTCTGTTTTTGTTTCTCTCTCTCTCTATATATATATATATTTTTTTTTCTCTCTCTCTCTGTCTCCCTTTCTATCTGTCTTTTTTCTCTTTATCTACTTACTCCCAATCTCTCCTCGTCTCTCCTAATCTCTCTCTCTCTTTCCCATCCCACTCTCTACATCTCTCTCTCTCTGTCTCTCTTTCAATCTCTCCATCTCTCTCTCTCGCCCTTTCCCAATCTCTCTTTCTCTCCCTCCCTCCCTCCCCTCCCTCTCTCTCTCTCCATCCCTCCCTCCCCTCTCTCCTTCTCCCAATATCTCCCTCCCTTCCTCCCTCCTCCCTGTCTCTCATTCTCTCTCTCTCTCTCTCTCCTTCTCTCAATTTCTCCCTCTCTCTCACCCCTTCTCCTAATCTCTCTCCCTCCTTCTCCCTCCCTCCCTCTCCCTCATTCTCCCTCCCTCCTTCATTCTCGTCCTCCTCTCTCTCTCCCCCTCCCTCCCCCCTCTCCCTCATTCTCTCTCTCTCTCTCTCTCTCTCTCCCAATCTCGTGACAGCACACCGGAGCGACGACCGCGACCAGCTGGCCCTCCACGACCGGACGAGCCGCAACGACTGGCGAGGCGACAACCGCAATCATTTTGGCGGGGAAGTTTGACACGAGAATCTGGCGGCGGTCATGGGCGCACACGGACGGATTTTGCACGTACATGGGATTGATTACGTGTAGGTGTATCTATGTGCACATATATATGTATATACATACATACACATATACACACATATATATACATATATACATGCATACATATACAGGTATGTATATATATATATATATATATATATATATATATCTATATATATATATATATATATATATATATAGAGAGAGAGAGAGAGAGAGAGAGAGAGAGAGAGAGAGAAAGAAAGAAAGAGAAAGAG
>NW_028234428.1:15274206-15279968 GCF_977035675.1 Penaeus japonicus
CGCCCCTTGCCCCCCCCCCTCTCTCTCTCTCTCTCGCTCTCTCTCTCTCTCCCTCTCTCTCTCTCTCTCTCTCACTATTTCTTTCTCGCCCCCCCCCTCTCTCTCTCTCACCATTTCTCTCTCTCTCTCTCTCTCTCTCTCACTATTTTCTTTCTTTCTACCCTCTCTCCCTCTCCCCCTCTTCTCTGTGGCATCTGTCTCTCTCCTTCTCTTCTCACACCTCCCCCCATCGTCTCCCTCACACCTCTCTCAACCCTCTCTCACCCTCTCTCCTCACTCTCCCATCTCTTATTTTCATGTCGCACGCCCGCCCCCCCCCTCTCTCTCTCTCTCTCTCTCGCCCTATGTGCTTGAGTGGCTTCCTCCCCTACCCGTTACCAATACCATACGTAATCTACTATCGCACTTGTCCTACCAACACCTTGAATATCACCTCCCCCTCAAACCATCCACGTCTCTCATCTTTACTTTCTTTCTATTTCTCTTTCTCTATTTATCTACCTCTCCCCCTGTTTCTCCACTTCTCTATACCTCCTTTCTCTTCATCATTCGTCCTCTCTCCCGTCTCTCCTCTTTCCTTCCCCGTTTCTCTCCGCCGTTCCACCTCTCTAACCCCTTCCCTCTCCCCCCTTTCTCCCACTTCCCCCATCTTACCCCCCACTCTTCCACATCTACCCCCTCCCCCCTCTTACCTCCTCCCCCCCATAGCCCCTTTCTCCAACTTCCCTCCCTCTTACCCCCCATTCTTCCACCTCTACCCCCTCCCCTCACCCCTACCCCCACCCCCACCACCTCACCAGGATGACGTCACACCTGAAGATGCCAAACTCCCACTTCATAATTAACCTTTAATTACAGGATCTTCATGACCGCTTTTTGCATGCTCCTCCCTCGTGCATGACACAACACCGACGTCATGCACAAGAAATGCTAATGGGTTTCTTTTTCATCACCCCCCCCCGAATCCTGGTATTGCAATATGGATTCAATTTGCAATCACGGAGAGGAATAATTAACTGGTGCAAGGAGGGTAGTTGGTGCGTGCGTGCGTGCGTGCGTGGCCGTGATGTGTGTGTGTGCGTGTGTGTGCGTGTGTGCATGTATGTGATATGTATGTGGGTATATGTGCGCATATACACGCACGTACGCACATACACACACGCACACACACAGACACACACACACATACACTAACACACACACACACACAAACACACATACATACACTAACACACACACACAAACACACATACATACACTAACACACACACACAGACACACACACACACACACACAAACACACACACTAACACAAACACACTATGTTAAAAGACGAATCAATATAAAAACAGATAGATAAGGCAATAGATTGATAAATAAGTAAATACATAGTAAGATAATTTAGTACAACAAACAACAAATAGATAACTAGGCAGACAGAACGACAGACGGAACAAGAGACAAACAAACAAAAAACAAACATACAAATACACATACAGAACGAAATATGAACACTACAAGAGTTATGTCCTATCTTTAATATATATTTTTAGTATGTGTATTTCCCTGATCCTTTAATATTAAAACAATTTCATGTATATTGATTTTTTTAAATTAATCCGAGAACGAATCAAATTCTCACTTATATCACAAACGAATAATCTATCTCGCTGGAAACAGCTGAGTGAATTGAGTTTTTTTTTGAAAAATATGTTCTGTTTTATATTGTATCTTTCTTTTTTTTATTTCCTTTTGTTTTTATTGATTTAATCTTTTCGAGTATTATATCTTTCTTCTTTATCTATTTATATATTTTTTCGAGTATATATCTTTCTTCTTTATCTATTTATTTTTTTTTTGAGTTTATATCTTTCTTCTTTCTCTATTTATATACATTTTTTTCGTGTATATCGTTTTATCTTTATCTATTTCTATTCATTCCGTTTGTCTCTGGGAAGAAACAGTGACACAGTTTCGTCTATCTTAAATTCATGTTTTAAACACGTTTACCTTGAGAATGATGATGATATCCATACGAATGATATTTCTTTCAATACTCACATTGCAGAAGAAAAGAAAAACGACTGGGAAGAGGGACTGGCCGATGACTTTACCTGGAAATAGAGAGAGAAAAAGGATTAGATACACGAAGAGAAAAACGTTCTTGTTTTGGTTCGGTAAGGGTCTTATCTTCATGGTTTGTGTGTGTGTTGCTTCTCTCTCTCTCTCTCTCTCTCGCTCTCTGTCTGTCTGTCTCTCTCTCTCTCTCTCTCGCTCTCTGTCTCTATCTCTATCTCTGTCTGTCTGTCTCTGTCTCTCTCGCTCTGTCTCTCTCTCTCTCTGTCTCTCTCTCGCTCTGTCTGTCTCTCTCTCTCTCTCTCTCTCTCTCTCTCTCTCTCTCTCTCTCTCTCTCTCTCTCTCTCTCTCTCTCTCTCCCTCACTATGTCATTTTATCATTTTATCAATTTACACATCTAAGCTCGCAAACATAGCCATCAATACAAAGCAAAAACATAATAAAACAGAGATGAAAATGAAATATAATATAGGAAAAAAAAAAAAAATCGAAAACTTGAGTACCTATAAAAAAATCAGTCATATAAAATGAATAAAACAGAGTGAATAGATAAGAATAGAATAAATAAACAGAATAAGTAAAAATACAGGCGAGATGACAGAGAAAAGAGATACATTATTAATAAATCAGATTTCAGAAAAAAAAGAATAACAATACACAGTGAAGTGATAACGAATAAGGCAAAAAATAAATTGCAAAAAATGGGTGAAAAAATATATAGATTATCTCCATATTGCAAATAAAGCTGAAATTGAAACAAAAACAAAACATAAAAATTGGCGACAAAAACACGAGACATAGATTGTGGCAACAAAAACACAAAACAAACACACAAATCATAAACCCGGCATAAAGACATTACAACACAATAGTTACAAAACAAAGACAGTATCAGTAACAACATAAACATACGGACAAGATCAAGACTTAACTTACAAAACAAAACAAATTCAGAAGAAGCTATAAAAAAACAACAACACAAAGACTACAACAATAAAACACGATCAACAAAAACAACATAAAATCGAAACAATAACAACACAAACATAACAAAAACACTGGCAAATGCAACAACAAAAAAAAATTAATAGGAGCTTGTGAAGAGGGTTAGTCCTTCCCAAATAGAGCAACAATAACAAAACAAATACAACACAAATACACAATAATAACAAAACAAAAAATCGACAAAAAACAATACAAACACAACACAAAGACTCACGACCAACAACAAAATGACAAAAACACAACAGAAACACCATTAAGAACAGAAACAAATAAATAACTTGATCAGTTCGCTTCAGAATTTGAAAAAGGACAACAAAAACAGCACAAAGACACACCAACAACAACAATAACAAAACAGGGAACAAGAGAGACGATTGTTAGAGTCACAAGAAAGAGCAGCTCGCTTCAGAATTTTTAAAAAGGGACAACAAAAACAGCACAAAGACACACAAACAACAACAACAAAACAGGAAAATCGCCAGCAAGTGCAACAAGAGAGGAGAACTTGTTAGAGTTGCAGGAAAGAGCAGTTGTTCCCATGTGATGGTCGGCGGCGGCTATTGCCTCTCTGGCCGGCGGTTCTAACCTCAACGACCACGCGCCATTGTTCTTTATTCTTCTTTTTTTTTTTCTTTCTCTCTTTGTTCTTTCTTCTTTCTTGCTTCGTTTTCTTGTATGTCGGTTTTTTTGGTTCTCTTCTTTTTTTTTTTTTTTATTTTTTTTTTGGTTCTTCTTTCTTGGTTCTTCTTTCTTCTCTTTGTTGTCTTTCTTTTTTTGTGTTTTTGTTTTTGAGTTTTGGTTTTTGGTTTCTTCTTGTTGGGTTCTTAGGTTTTGGAAAATTTAAATTTCGTCTGGTTCTGCATTTTTCTTTATCTTTGTTTTCTCTTTCTTCTTTATCGTTTCCTTTTTTTCATCATCATCTTCTTTAATTTTTTCCCTCTTTTTCTTCATATTTGGAATTCTTTTCCATTTTTTTTTCTTTTCTACTATTATTTTCCTTCCCTTTTCAATTTCTGTTCTTCTCACTATCACACTCCATTTTTGTTTCTTTACTTTTTCCTTCGATTTTTTTCTCTCTCCCACTCCTTCAATTTTCTTTCTAAGGAAAGAAATTCAAACAAAACACATCGTTATACAAACAAAGTCGGGTGGTGGTTACGAATCGAAAAATATTCGCGCCAAAAAGTTTGAAAATCCTTTTTATTTTCGTCTTTTCTTCGGAAGTTCGTTTGTTTTATCTTTATCTTGGTGGAAAACACACACGTACATAGATGTAAACACATGAACACACACACACACACACACACAAACAGACACACACACACAAGCACACCCACACACACACACACACACATACGCACACACGCACACAAACTGCAGGAACCTCACGTTCAAGATCACCTTCAACAGCCGCACACCGGAAACTGTGGTGTGCGTGAGTGTGTGAGTGTGTGAGTGTGTGTGCGTGCGTGTGTGTGTGTGTGTGTGTGTGTATGTGTGTGTTTGTGTGTGTGTGTGAGTATGTGCGTTTGTGTGTGTTTGTGTGTGTGTGTGTGTGTGCGTGAGTGTGTGTGTGTGTGTGCGTGAGTGAGTGTGTGTGTGTGTGTGTGCGTCCGTGAGTGTGTGTGTGTGTGTGCGTGAGTGTATGTGTGTGTGTGTGTGTGCGTGCGGGAAGGGGAAAAATTGATATATACCAGCAGACATTTGTAAACGTCTTAAAAAAGAAAAGAAAAAGACCACACACGTACAATAACACAAAATGATAATAATGATAACATTAGTGACAATAACAATAATAGAAACAAGACAAAACCAACAACAACAACTATAATACGTGTTGATTTAAAATCCATGAAACGCAACGGCGACAAAATTGACTTTGCCTACCTTGACTTTTCATTTCCTGGGTCTATTTTTGTACTAACTTCTTTTTTTTCTATCTCTATTTTAGTAAAGAGGTTTTATCCTTTTTTCTGTTTCTTAACTTCATTTAATTATTTTTTTGCTGTGTCTATTTTTAAGGAAAGAAAAATGTCTGCTTCTGTGGTGGCGGACAGTTGCCACTTAGCGATTTTTACGACCCACTCAGGAGACGGCGAGTGGGAAAAATAAATAGATGGGAAGAGAGAGAGAGAGAGAGAGAGAGAGAGAGAGAGAGAGAGAGAGAGAGAGAGAGAGAGAGAGAGAGAGAGAGAGAGAGAGAGAGAGAGAGAGAGAGAGAGAGAGAGAGAGAGAGAGAGAGAGAGAGAGAGAGAACACGAGAGAGAGAGAGAGAGAGAGAGAGAAAGAAAAGAAAGAAAGAAAGAGCACGTAGTCTCTACACAACACGAAGGGGATACAGACGTACGAACAATATTTCTTCTATTTACCCCCTATATTTCCTGTATTTCGTTTTTGGTTTTGGTTTTGCGAGAATCTTCCATTACCCGTAACGGGAACGAACTTGAAGGAAGTATAAATTACGGTTTCTTTCTGCCGACTCACTTTTCTCTCTCTTCTTCTCTTTTCCTTTTTTCCATCCTTTTATTTCTTCTTTCCATGTTTAGAAGCTGGGCCAATTAGTGGCAGAATGGGCTATTGTTTGCGGGTTTTTGCAGAAATGCGCCATAATCACTTTTGCATCTTCATTCTTTTTCCTCTTATTCTTCTTTACTCCTTCTTCTTCTTCCTCTTCTTCTTC
>NW_028234428.1:15280068-15290068 GCF_977035675.1 Penaeus japonicus
TTCCCCCTTTTTTTTTTTTTTTGTTTGCTGGGGGGGGGGTTATAATTTTGACGCCCCCATCTTTCTCTCCCCCCTTTCGCTTTTTCCCTTCTATCCTCTTTCGGTGTCTGTTTGTATTTGTTTGTCTTTTTTTTCTCTCTCTCTCTCTGTGAATTTTTTTTTTCTTACTCTGTATTTTTCTTTCTTTTTTTTTTATCTCTTTCTCTCTCTTTCTTCTCCGTCTCTCTTTCTCAGTTTCTCTCTCTCTCTCTCTCTCTCTTCTCCGTCTCTCTCTCTCTTTTTCTCTCCCTTCTCCGTCTCTCTCTCTCTCTCTCTCCTTCTCTCTCTCTCTCTCTCTCTCTCTCTCTCTCTCTCTCTCTCTCTCTCTCTCTCTCTCTCTCTCTCTCTCTCTCTCTCTCTCTCTCTCTCTCTCTCTCTCCCTCCCTCCCTCCCACTCTCTCTCTCAGGTAAAGAGGAGGCAAGGAGAGCGTAAGAGCCTGAGAGAAGAGCCCGGAAGCTTTTCCTGTGCAAGCATAAGCATTTCAGTCGAGTGCTTGGTGGTTCTCAGAGGCAGAGAATCAAATACGGCGGGAATTCAAAAGCAAGCAAGCATTCATTTCATTAGTATAAAATCTCAGCATTAAAGCATGTTGGCCTTTACAGACGAACGTACGTAAGTATAGGCGCGCGCGTGCACACACACACACACACAAACACACACACACACACACACACACACACACACACACACACACACACACACACACAAACACACACACACACACACAAACACACACACACACACACACACACACACAAACACACACACACACACACACAAACACACACACACACACACACATACACACACACACATACACAAACAAACAAACACACACACAGACAAACAAATAAATCGAAAAAAATAGATAGATAGACAAATACATAAATCGACACATAGATAAACACACAGACAAACAGACAGACAGACAGACAGCCAGACAGACATTTCAAACAATTCATCCCACTCTCACATCGAAACACTTTGACAAACTTCAAACTTTATCGACAAAAACAAAAGCTTCTGAAACACAAGATCCCGCCCGGGAGATGCAGAGCGCTGATTGGTCAGGCAGCTCAGCCAATCAAACGCAGGAGGAAGATGCGTCTCCAGATACAACTTAATAAAAGTGTAATAACAACATTCACGGACATGATATGATAATACTCATACTATAAAAATGATAACAATTAATAACCGAAAAGCGTCACAAGTCACTCTTGGTAAGTCACCCTTAAGTCACCACAAGCCGTTACTTAGAATGACTTGCAGAGACTCTTAAGTTATCCGAGTGACAAGGATAAAGTGCTATAAAGTGCTATCCACTTAAAGGGTTACGTTCATGTACTGTTATGTCTTTGTACTGACGATGGTTGTCTCATTCTCTTTATTTATCATTCTTTCTACCTGTGTCTATATCCGTCTATATATCCGTCTTTGTTTATCTATAGCTATGTTTCTTTATTTGGATTTATCTATCCATAAATGTATCGATCTAATTATAATAATATATCTTTATCTAGTTATCGATATATATATTTCTATCTATCTGTCTATTTATCTATCTATGTATACTTATATATGTGTGTGTGTGTCTATCTGTCTATTTATCTATCCATATACATATACATCCATCTATCTATGTATATACATCTCTCTCTAATCATATATTTTCATCTGTATATCTACATATCTGCCTCTTTATGCATCTATTTATCTGTCTATCTATTCATATACCCAAACATCAATCTATTTATAGATTTACACATCTATCTATCCATTTGTGTGTCAGTATGTTAATAATCAAACATAGCTTAATTCACCTTTCGACTCTCCAATTATTCATTGCGCCAATTTTCCACATTTTACTAATTTTACTCATTTTTCTTATCCTTCTTCCCTCACTTCCTCTTCATCGCGTCTCAAAATAACATCTCACACTCTCAGAGAGAAAAGGAAGTGAAAATAAAAAATAAGAAAAGAGAAATAGAGAGAGAGAAATTTACGAGAAAAGAAAATGGAACAGAGAATAGAGAGAAAAAAGAGGAAAGAGAAAGAAAGAAAAAAAAGAGAGAGAAAGAGCAAGAAAAAAGGGGAAAAATCAATTATGAAAGCGAGAGAGAAAGAGAGATAAGTAAATAGATAGATAGATAGATAGAGAGAGAGAGAGAGATAGAAAGATAGATTGAGAAATAGATAGACAGATAGATAGTTAGACAGATAGAGATAGATAGATAGAGAGAGAATGAAAAAGATAGATAGAGAAAGAGATAGATAGATAGATAGTTAGACAGAGAGAAATAGATAGATAGATAGAGAATGCGAAAGATAGATAGAGACAGATATAGCTTTATATATAGAGAGAGAAAGAAAGAGAGAGAGAAAAAGAGAAAGAAATTAGCGACGCGAAGAAGAAGACAGCTAACCTAAGGAAGCGATGGAGGAAACAGCTGTCCGGCTCGGGTGACGTAACAGGGGGGAGGGGGGGGTTAGATGAGGGGGGGGGATGTCACTTACTGAAAGGTGGAGAGAGAAGTGGGAATAAAGAGGGATAAAGGAAACGTAGGATAAAAGGTGGGTGGGAAATGTGAGGGAAGTGGGGATAAAGAGGAAGAGAGGAAATGTGGGATGATGGGTGGATGGGAGACGTGAAGAAGGCGTGGATATAGCAGAGTGAGAGAAAGGGGGAAATGGAGACGTAGAAAAAGAGAGGAAGAGAAGGAGGAGAGAGAGAGGTAAGAGAAGTAGTAGGAGGGAGGGAGAATGATCTTGATAGAAGGAGGGAGCAAGAAGAAGAAGAAGAAGAAGAAGAAGAGAGAGAGAGAGAGAGAGAGAGAGAGAGAGAGAGAGAGAGAGAGAGAGAGAGAGAGAGAGAGAGAGAGAGAGAGAGAGAGAGAGAGAGAGAGAGAGAGAGAGAAAGAGAAAAAGAAAGAAAGAGAGAAAGAAAGAAAGAGAGAGAGCTAGAGAAAGAAAGGAAGAGAGAGAGAGATATATATAGAGACAAATAACGAAAGAGAAAGAGAGAACAGAAGAGTTAAACAAAGAAAACGAGAGAAAGAGAGAGAGAGAGAGAGAAAGAGGAGAGAGAGAGAGAGAGAGAGAGAGAAAGAGAAGGAGAGAGAGAGAGAGAGACAGCTGCAACACAACCACTTAGCTTATCCATTCCAACCACGTCTAAAGCACCGATATATTATTATGATTGTACCAAACCCGTTTATAACCAAAGAAAACAATTTTGAACCAGGACGTTTTTCTAATTTCTTAAGGGGAGGGGGAGGGGGAGGGGGCGGGGAGGGGGAGGGGAGGGGTGAATACATGCACAATGCGAGATAAAACTTATTGTTTTATTTCAGGTACGATTAAAACAATATTCACTATTATTTAAGGAATTATCACGTATTTTCCTTTTGTCGTTCGCCGATATGGAAGGAAGGAATAAATAAATAAAGGAATAAGATAGATAGATGGATAGATTGATGGGTTAATGATGATCGATAGGTATAAATGATAGAAAGATAGATAGATAGATGAATAATCAAATTGATAAATAAAATAGCTACCTAATTAGATAAATAGACAAATATATCAACAAAAATAAGTCAGTAAAACAAACAAATAAATAGATGAATAAAAAGATAATCAAACACAATCAACAGATAAATAGATTTATAAATGAATTTACAACAGCACGAGTCGTTAAGGACGTGATTCGCGTGGCTTCGTGTTCAAATCTCCTGAACAGTTTCCAACCGGTCTTTGCAAGGCGGAAGCCCTCGGGAACACAGGCATGAATAGACTGACAAGATAAACACACAGGAAAAAAAAGAACAAGAATGGAGAAGCTTCCTTATAAGAAGAAAACAGACAAATGGCGCCGGACTAGTTTGCTTTTGCGGAAAACATGGCGAGGCGGGGAAGCAGGTGCACCGCCCATAAGCCTATTGCGGAACCAGAACAAAGACATAACAAGCCGAGTTTAAGCCCCTTATGATCTAACAATAACAATACCAACAATAAAAAACACCTTATCGTTATTTTTGTTCATCAACCCATACACGCCCACCACCCTTTTTTTTTTCTCCTGTACGACAACCTCTCCCGTCTTCGTCTCCAGCCCCCGGCAGCGTTTCCCTCTTTCCCTCCTTCTGTCAGACGTACGACGAAATCCACCTTACCGCTACAGGATCCCTTTGCTTAAGACAGGACAGCTGCTGTGGGGATGCAGGCAAACCAGTACCGCTGCAACAGGTCACTTTTTGTTTACAGGTTAGAAGCAGGTTCGTCGAGTGAGATCTTGTATTTTATTCATTCCGAGGAGGGAGCCGAAGGAGCGTTCGTGTAAAAAGAAAATTGTTTGAACGGTTAAGGTTTTTAAATCTTAACGGTCTCGATGAGGTAATTAGATAGACGTGCAGATAGACGATTCTTGGGAATTCGAATATTTACTTCAAACTCTTTCTTTTTTCTTTTCTCGTTTTTTTTTCTCTTTCTCATAGTCTGTATGTCTGTTTTAGTGTTCTGATTGTCTATCTGTCTGTGCTGTTGGTCTGCATCTCTCTCTGTCAGTCTGTCTGTCTGTCTGTCTGTCTCTCTCTCTCTCTCTCTCTCTCTCTCTCTCTCTCTCTCTCTCTCTCTCTCTCTCTCTCTCTCTCTCTCTCTCTCTCTCTCTCTCTCTCTCTCTCTCTCTCTCTCTCTCTCTCTCTCTCTCTCTCTCTCGCTCGCTCGCTCGCTCGCTCTCACTCACTCATTCATTTAATTCATTCATTCACTCACTCACCCACTCATTCATTTATTCGCTCACTCATTCATTCTTTCACTCACTCACTCATTCATTCGTTCATTCACTCATTCATTCATTCATTCACTCACTCCCCTTCCTCTCTCTCTCTCCCTCTCTTTCTCTTTCTCTCTCTTTTTCTCTCTCGCTCCCGGCTCCCCCACTCCTTTAATCGGTTGCAAAGGTTGCGGTAGTATCTTGCAACATTTGTTGAAATAGCAGAGAACTACATTTATTCACATTATTGATTTTTCTTTTCTATATATATAATATTTCGATGATATGTTCTCCTTATGGATTTATATCATTAAAATTACCTCAATCTCATCATTGCATCTTGCATTGCCATTGCACGTTTATCTTGATTATCAATATCCTCAAGAATCTAGCGCTCAGTGCATAAAAAAGCAAACCTTACAATCACATCCTCTGAAAACTATATCAATAATGACAGACAGACAAAAAAAAAAAGAGCTGACATCTCCTAGCTCTTCACCTGTCATTCACCTGTAAATCAGTCACCTAACTAATTACCCTTTTTACATCCCCTAAATTCAGCGACAATTAGAGCTCAGGTGAAGGAATCCAACTGCCGTGAAAACAATTAATATCACTCGAGGCAGAGGATTCAACACGGATTCATACGGCGGCGGTGGTGGACCAGTTTTTGAGTGCATTGGGGAAAAAAGGAGGGTGGGGGGAGGGGGAGGGGTGAGGGGGAGAGGGAGAGGGTGGGGGAGGGGGAGAGAGGGAGAGGGAGAGGGAGAGGGAGAGGGAGAGGGAGAGGGAGAGGGAGAGGGAGAGGGAGGGGGAGAGGGAGAGGGAGAGAGAGGGAGAGGGAGAGGGAGAGGGAGAGAGAGGGAGAGGGAGAGGGAGAGGGAGAGGGAGAGGGAGAGGGAAAGGAAGGGAGAGAAAGAGAGAGAGAGAGAGAGAGAGAGAGAGAGACAGCCAAGAAGAGAGAAAGAGAGACAGAGAAAGACAGCCAAGAGGAGAGAAAAAGAGAGAGAAAGACAACCAAGAAGAGAGAAAGAGAGAGAGAAAGACAGCCAAGACGAGAGAAGGACAGTCAGATAGTGAGAGAAAGAGACAGAGACAGAGAGGGACAGCCAAGAAGAGAGAAAGAGACAGAGAAAGACAGCCAAGAAGAGAGAAAGAGAGAGAGAGAAAGACAACCAAGAAGAGAGAAAGAGAGACAGAGAGAGACAGTCAAGAAGAGGGAAAGAGAGACAGAGAGAGACAGCCAAGAAAAGAGAAAGAGAGAGAGAAAGACAGCCAAGAAGAGAGAAAGAGAGACACAGAGAGAGAGAGACAGCCAAGAAGAGAGAAAGAGAGAGAGAAAGACAGACAAGAAGAGCGAAAGAGAAAGAGAAAGACAGCCAAGAATAGAGAGCGAAAGAGAAGGGGGATCCAAACGGGCCTGCGAAGTGGCCTGCGTCATCGTCCGACCTGCAGGCTCGAGTCTCCTTCACTCGACGTCCTGCAACTTCCTTGTACTTGTCCTTAAGTCCTTAACCTTGATGTCGCTTAAGAAAAATAGATAGATAATGAATCTCGGTCCCATAGTTATCTACTTCATCCTTTGTTGTTATTTTTATTGTTTTTTTTGTTTTGTCTTTGTTGTGTGAGTGCAAGGTGGGGAAATGAGTGGGAAATTTTGTTATAAAGATGGTAGATTGTATTATTATTTTTTTTTTTTTTTTTTTTTTTTTTTTTTGTCTTTTTTTTTCTTTCCTTATGTTCCATCTACCTTGTACACCTCTTCTCTTCTCTATGCTCTCTATTTCCCTTCTCCCCTTCATTCTCTCTCTCTCTCTCTCTACCTCTACCTCTACCTCTACCTCTCCCTCTCTCTACCTCTACCTCTACCTGTATCTCTCTTTACCATCTCTTTCCTCCCCTCCCCTTCACCTCTCCTCCTTCTTCCTTCAGCCGTCGATCCCCCTCCTTCTCCCCCCTCTCCCCCCTACCCCCTCTCCTGCTCCTATAATCCCACAGCGTATCCTACCAAAAGCGCGGGTTCCTTCTTATGCAAATTCTCTCCTTTAAGCGCCGCCGAATCGAACCGCTGTTCAAGGGAAGGAGGGAGGGAGGGAAGGAGGGAGGGAAGGAGGGAGGAAGGGAGGGAAGGAGGGAGGGAGGGAGAAAGAAGGATGGAAGGAGGGAGGAAGGGAGGGGGGAGGGAGGAAGGAGGGAGGAGGGAGGAGGAGAAGGAGGGAGAGGGGGAGGGAGGGAAGAAGGAGGAGGGAAGAAGGATGGGGAAGAGGAGGGTGGAGAGAGAGGGGGAAGAGGGGGAGGAGGAGAGAAGAAGGGAGGAAGAGAGGGAGGGGGAGAGGAAGGAGGAGAGAAGGGGAAAAGGAGGAGGGAGGGAGAAGGATGGAAGGAGGGAGGGAGGGAAGGAGTAAGGAAGGGAGAGAGAAGGATGGAAGGAGGGAGGGAGGGATGGAAGGAGTGAGGAAGGGAGAGAGAGGGATGGAAGGAGGGAGGGAGGAAGGGAGGGAGGGAGGGAAGGATAAGGGGGGAAGAAGGGAGGAAGGGAGGGAGAAGGATGGAAGGAGGGAGGAAGGGTCTTTGGTCCTATCTTTATGTATCTATTTTTATATTGATATGATTACTAATGTCACCAGCATTATATCTAAGATGTTTCTCATTTCATTTGTTTTCCTTTGTTTCTCTTTGTCATTCCTTTCACCTTCTTCTTCTGCTTCTCGTCCTACTTTTCCTCCTGTTCTTTCTTCTCTTCATCCTCCTCCTTCTCCTCCTACTCCCCACACCTCTTCATCAGTCCCCCTCCTCCTCTTTATCATCATCATCCTCACTCTCTTCCACTCCTCTTCCTTCTCCCTATACCTTCTCCTCCTCCTCCTCCTCCCCCTCTTCCACTCCTCCTCCTCCATCCCATACCTCCTCCCCCTCTTCCACTCCTCCTCCTCCATCCCATACCTCCTCCCCCTCCTCTACCCCATACCTCCTCCTCCTCCTCCTCCTTAATCTCCCCTTCTTCCACCCCTCCTCACACAGCCTGGAGACGGAAGGCAAGAGCTAATACCTCGATGCCCAAATAAGTCACTAAAAAGGTCTCACGGCCGTATGGTAAGGCAGGGCAGGGCGGCGGAATGGGATCTCTTTATTATGATAATTTCTCCTGACCGCCGAGATTTTGAGGTGGGTTTCGGGGTGTGGGGGCAGGGGGAGGGAGGGGGAGGGGGAGGGAGGGGAAGGGGAGGGAGAAGTGGGTTTGGGGTTGGGAGAGTGTGGGGAGAGGATGTGGGGGGAGGGGAGGGAGAGGTGATGGAAGGGGAAGGGGAGGGAGGAGAGGTGGGAAAAGGGAGGAGACGAGGGGGAGGGAGAGGGACAGATGGGAGGTTGGGGGGGGGGGAGAGGTAGGGGGGAGGTGGGGGAAGGTAAAGGAAAGGTGAGAAGGGGAAGAGGTGAGGTGAGATGGCGGGGTGACAAGTGGGAGAGAGATGTGGAAGGGGGAAGAGAGAGAGGGGGAGAAGGGGAAAGATGGATCGATGGGGGGACGAGAGGGAGCGAGAGGCGGGAGGGAGCAAAAGGAGGGAGGGGGGCAAAGGGAAAGAAAGGGGAAGAAAGAGGAGAGGAATGGGAGAAAAAAGGGAAGGAGATAGAAACAGGTGTGAAGGGGGAAAGGGTAAGAAAGGAAGGGATAGGGAGAGGGAGGGGAGGTGAGGGAGGGAGAAGGGGAGAGAGGTCGACAAAAGAGAGACAGGGATGAAGGTTAAGGTAGGGACGTGAGATGTTTTAGAAATGAGGTGTGAAGGGAAAGGGCGAATAAAGGAGGGAGATAGAGGAGGAAAAAAATGAAAAAAAGAAAATGTATAAATTGTATACATATTATATATCTATTGCAATCATTATCATCAACAGCAGCAATGGTAATAGTAATAGTAGTAGTAGTAGTAGTAGTAGTAATAGTAATAGTAATAACAGCATAAATAGTAGTAGTAATAGCAGTAGTAGTAGTACTAGTAGTAGTACTAGTAGTAGTAGTAGTAGTAATTGTAGTAGCAATAGTAGAGTAGTAGTAGCAATAATATTAGTAGTGGCAATAGGAGCATTAGCAGCAAAACAAATCAACAGAAAAGAGAAAAAACAAACAAACACAGATAATAATAATAAAGAACCAAGAGATAAACAAATAAAACAAACCAACAACAAAGTAAAGGAAAAAAAAACATTAGATCATTAGATATTACTTAGAAACAAACAGTCTAGATAACACTTAGAAAAGACAACTTAGAAAACTTAGAATAACGAGAGAAAAGGTGTATGTAGCGATCTCTACTGAGAGAGAAAGTGTGATAGCTCGTCCATGGGGGAGGGGGGGAGGGGGGGAGTGTGCTCGACCGGAAACAAGTGTGCATGTATTATCCCTCTCTCGGTGTGTGTGGGTGTGTGGCTACGTGTGGGTGTGCTTGTGTGTGTTGTCTCTAGCTCTGTCTGTGTGTTTTTTTGCTTGGCTTTTTGTTTGTCTGTCGATCGGTTTGTCTGTTGGTGTCTGTCTGTGGCTGTGTCTCTATTTCTTTCTCTCGTTATTTTTTTTTTCTTTCTTTCTTTCTTTCTCTCTCTCTCTCTCTCTTTCTCTCTCTCTATCTCTATCACTTTCTCACTTTCCCACACCTTCCCCCTTACCCCTCCCCCATTCCTCCCCCCCCCTCTCTCTCTCTCTCTCTCTTTCTCACTTTCCCACACCCTTCCCCTTACCCCCTCCCCCATTCCTCCCCTCCCCTCCCCCCGTCCCTCTCTCTCTCTTCACACAAAATAAAAATAATAATATCATCACAACTCACAACAACAGCAGACCATCCACTTCGCTGCCAAACGTACCTGAGGGGGAGAAAAAGAGAGAAATATGAATACATTTTAGTCAAAGGAATAAGTTCTTGCAATATTATTATTATTATTATTATTTTTTTTTAATTTATCTATTATCTTTTTTTTTTTTGATGAATAAGAAAGATCGCTCAGGACAACCTTCACTGCACAAAGGGAAAAAAACATGTGAGATATACATATTAGTCGAGTTATATATATATTTTTTTTTTTTTTCTAATGTGGTTTGGGTCAAGGAAGAAAAATAAGAAAAGAAAAAAAGGAAAAAGAAAAACCCGAGAAAAAAAAAATATTTATACACAATTTCATGATAATGATCTATTTATTCGGTC
>NW_028234428.1:15295068-15300068 GCF_977035675.1 Penaeus japonicus
CCTACATCCTGCACCTCTCATAGTGGCCTCACATTCCCCTCATACTCCTTTGCATTTCTCTTGACTTCTCTCCTTGTCTCCCTCACACCTTGAAATTCTCCTCACATTTCCCTCACTCTTCCCCAAATTCCCCTCACAGCTCCTTCAAAATTTCCTCACATTTCCCTCATATTTCCCTTTGATACCCTACATATTCCCTCCTCATAATCCTCATATATCTCTCACTCTTTCCTAATTTCCCCCGACGTACCCTTCTCATATCTTACTCATATCTCCCTCACATCACCAAATATCACTCATATCTCCCTCACATCCTCATTCAAGTCCTCCTCCTTCCATCTCCCTCACGTACCCTTCTCACGTCTCCTTCCTGTCGCTCATCTTTCACTCACACTTTTTTCGAGGGAATTGACAGCTCTGGTTCGTCTATTTTTTTTATTGTTATTATTATTATTATTGTCATTATTGGTATCCTCATCATTATTATTGATATCATTATCATTATCAGTATGATTATTATTATTATTATCAATATTATTATCAATATCATTATCATTATCATCATTATCATTATTACTACTACCATTTTTGTTATCACTATCATTATTGTACTCATTATCATATCATTACTACTACTATTGTTAATATTTCTAATATTTTATTTCTAAATATAATTTTCTGTATTCGTTTTCTTTCGTCTTTTGTTTATATATATATATATATATATATATATATATATATATATATATATATATATATATATATATATCATACTAAATAAACATATATATGAATATAAAATATGATAAAAAAACAACAACAAACAAAACAATATAAGTGATAAATATGAATAATAAAAATAAATGAAAAAGACAATAAGAGTAATAAGAAAGAATGGACATATGGATTCATATACTTAAGAGGAATGATATGATATATGAATATGATAAAAACAAACAAACAAAACAATATGAGTGATGAATATGAATAATAAAAATGAATGAAAAAGACAATAAGAGTAATAAGAAAGAAAGGACATATGGATTCATATACTTAGGAAGACAATAGTGACACTTTTCACGACAGTGCATTCTCTTCCGTGTGAAGTTCGTGCAACATTTTCTCACCTTCAACATTGCAATATCAATGTCAACAACATGCTATTGATGCTAATCATGGTAGCAATAAAGTCATTACTGTTGTCATGTCCAAAGATATTAAATCAATCTTTAATAATAATCACTAATTTTGCATTAAGAAAAATTGATAGAATTATAGTTATAACAGTTACCGTTAGAGTAATGTTACCGTTAATATCTATATCTTTATCTTTTATCAGCAATTATCTCCTTTTAAAACAATATCTTGAGTAACGCCATAAAGATAATCACACTGTCATAAGAAAGTAAGCTGTCAGATCTAACCAAAATTGATTTAATTTTCTAACAATTTCGTGCAAGTGAAATGATTGCAACTTCAACTCTCCCGCCGGCTAGCCACTATGCCTGCATATGTTGCAAAGGTAAAATAGATTAACTAGTTAAAGGATATATTGATAAATTGGTTGTAATTGTAGTGGTAATGATGATAATAATAGTGATGATGATAATGATCATAATAATGGCAATAATAATGATGATAGTAACAACAATAATAATAATGATGAGGATAATAATAATTATAGCAATAGTAACAATAACAATAATAATAATGGTAAAAAATCAAAGTAATATCTGATAATAACGATATTCAAATGATCATGTAAATCAGTAAAAAACAAACAAACAAACAAACAAACGGAACAAAATAACACAAAAACACACAATAAAAAAATAAAAAAATATTGACAACACGTTCACAATTGCCAACACCATTTCCAACATTTCCGGAGACTCTGGCTCTGTGTTGTCAGGGTCCTGCCAACAAATCCAGTTGGAAGTTAGCAATTGGTCGAAGGAAACATCATTGCAAACGTCACTCAACCTGTGGTGTGTGTGTGTGTTTGTTTGTTTATGTGTGCGTGTGTTTGTGTGTGTGTGTGTGTGTGTGTGTGTGTGTTTGTGTTTGTGTTTGTGCGTGTGTGTGTGTGTTTGTCTGTGTGTGTGTTTGTGTTTGTCTGTGTGTGTGTGTATGTGTGTGTGCGTGTGTGTGTGTTTGTGCTTGTTTGTGTGAGTGTGTTATAGTGTTATATTGTGTATTTGTGTGTGTGTATGTGCACTTTCATATCTCTTTTCACACACACACAAACGTTCTCCATTTTTCTAGCGCTTCACCGAACAGTAACAGTCTTAAAAAAAAAAAAAAAAAAAAAAAAATGTCCAGAGTCCAGAATCACGTAAAGTCACACGAGTCATCACCTCCCCCCCCCTCCCTCCCCACCCACCTACCCCACATCAAAAATAAAGGGAAAAAATCACTCTGCAGCAAGGTAACATGATAAAACTTTTTTGGGAAATCGTTTGCCTACAGAAACAACACATCAACATAAGATAAAAAAAAAATAATAAGATTAAAAAGATAAGAAACTAAATAATAAAAACTAAAAAAAAGTGTAGTGTCCCATAAAAAAAAAAATAAATAAAAAAAAAAACTACCTCCCTCATAACCCCCTCAAAAAATCTTCAACCCCAACTCCTCCCCCCTCTAAAAAAAAAAAAAAAAAAAAAAAAAAAAAAGTTCCCCCTAAAAAAAGAAAAACAAAAATCCCACAGAAAACGGAGTCCGAGAGCGGTGGCCATCACCAGCGTCACCTCGACTACGTAACCACGAGGTTTAATGGTGACGATGAGAAGTCACTTTTCGCAGGTATATATACATATATATATGTATACACGTTTCTGACGACTCACTCTGCACTCGGCTATTAACTGTAACGGGTTACGGAGTCCACTCAACCCCCCCTCCTTCACTCCTCACTCCCCCCCACAGTCCTTCAGTCTCTCCCTACCCCTACCCCCCCCCTCTCTGTTCTTCAGTCTACCCCCCTTCCTCCCTCCCCCCGGCCTTCATTCTCCCCTCCTCCCTCCTCCCCCCTCCCTCACATCTCTTCGTAAAATCTCAATTGTCTTCGAACTTGCGTGTGTGTGAGTTTCTGTGTCACTTTTTTTTATTTTATTTTTTTTACCTCTCTCTCGTTGTGATATATATTTTCTAAAACTGTTATCTCATTTTTTTTTCTTTTTGTCTTTCTTTTTTTTCACTGAAGTGGAGGGCGATGAAAGGAAATATTGAGATAAAGGGATGAATAAATGAATGAATAGATAAGAAATTCAAAGAAAAGAAAAGAGAGAAAAAAAGAAAGAAAAGGAAAAAAAGAGAAATGAAAAAAATAAAAAAAAATAAAAAAGAGAAATGAAAAAAAAGAGAACAAATGAAAAAGGGAGAGAATAAAAAAATAAAAAATAACAATATAGACTCGAATAAAATCAAGCAACATATGCCTTTCCTTCCCCCAGCAAAGTCAAAGAAGCTGTCGGTCAACACGATTTGCATGTGCATTCCGAGACGGTCGTTTCCGGTGTCTCTTCTGACCTCTTTCTCCTCTCTTCTCTCTTCTTCTGTCTCTTTTGGTTTTATTCTTTTATTCTTCTCTCTTCTTTTCTTTTACTTTCATTCTCTCCTTCACTTGTGAGCCTCTTATTCTTATTCTTTCCTTATCTCTCTTTTGCTTTTATTCTCTCTCCCTCTCTTATGAGCCTCTTATTATTATTCTTTCCTTCTCTCTTTTTTTCTCTTTTACTTTCCTTCTCTCTCCCTTTCTTATGAGCCTCTTATTCTTATTCTTTCCTACTCTCTTTTTTTCTCTTACTTTCCTTCTCTCTCCCTCTCTTATGAGCCTCTTATTCTTATTCTTTCCTTCTCTCTCTTTTACTTTCATTCTCTCTCCCTCTCTTATGAGCCTCTTATTCTTATTCTTTCCTTCTCTCTCTTTTACTTTCATTCTCCTCCTGCTTGCTTTATTCCTTTTTCTCTCTTTTCTTGTTTACTCTCCTTCTTTTCTCCTATTTTTCTCCTTCTTTTTCTTTATTTTCTCTTTATTTTTCTTTGCTTTTTGCTTCTTCTCACTTTTTTCTTCTTTTCTTCCTCTTTCCTTCCTCTGTTCGCCCCATTTTCTTCTTCCTTCCCCTTCTCTTTCTTCTTCCTCTTATTTGTCTCTTTCTTATTCTTCCTCTTTATCTTCTCTTTCTTCTTCCTCCTCTTACTTTTATCTTTCTCCCTTTTCTGCCCTTATTCTCCCTTTCTCCATATCCTTTCTTCCCCTTTTCCTTCTTCCTTCTCCCTCTGGGTGGAAGAGCAAGAGGAGGAGGAAAGAGAGGGAGTAAGAGGGAAGGGAGGAAGATAGGGGCGGGAGGGAAAGAGGGAGGGAAAGAGAGCTGGAGGGAAGGAGGGAGAGAGAGAGAGGACTGGAGGGAGGGAGAGAGGAAGGAGCGAGGTAACAGAGAAGGGTCAGACGAAGGAGGGAAGGTGAGATGAAGAGAAGGGTTTAACGAAGGATGGATGGAGGAAGGAGGGAAGGAGGGAAGGAAGGAAGGAGGGAGGGAGGAAGAGAGGAAGGGAGGGAGAGAGGGAAGGAGGGAGAGAAGGAGGGTCAGAGGGGCAGAGGGAGAGGGAGAGAGGGAAGGAGGAATAGAAGGTGAGAAGGAAGGAGAGAAAGAGAGAGGGCGAAATAGAAGGTAAATGTCACGACGGCCTCTGTGGGCGGATGAGCGTAGGAGGTCTCCAGCGCTATTCTCTTTAGATCGTTTGTGGGTGTGAGTGAGTGAGAGAGAGGGGGAGGGGGAGGGAGGGGGGAGGGAGAGTGTGTGTGTGAATGTGAGAGAGAGGGGGGAGGGAGGGAGGGAGGGAGGGTGGGGGGAGCGAGGGAGGGAGGGAGGGAGGGAGGGAGAGAGAGAAGGAGAGAGAGAATATGACAAGAGAAACAAAACAGAGAGAGAAAGAAGGAAATAAAGAATAAAGACAAAGAGAAAGACAGAAAAAGAGAGAGAAAAATCCCAGCGGCG
>NW_028234428.1:15312568-15317568 GCF_977035675.1 Penaeus japonicus
TCGAAGACAGGCCGGATGAAGGAGGGGAATGTGTCATACCAGGTGTCAGGTGTCAGAACTGCATTGCCTGGTGTCATGCACTCCCAGGGTGTATATATACCTGCAGATACCTAATTAACTTCCGTGTGAACAGGTAGGCAACATGACACGTGATCAGGGGTGGGGGTGGGGGTAGGGGTGGGCGTGGGGGTGTGGGTGAAGGAGGTTGCAAGCAAGCAAGCTAGCAAGGAGGTCGTTTGATGAATGCAAAGGGAGAGGTGAGTGAAGGAGGAGAGAGTGAGGGAGAGGGGGAAGGGGGGTAAAGGAGGAGGAGGAGGAAGAGGAGGAGGAGGAGGAGGAGGAGGAGAATGATGATGATGATGATGATGAAGAGGAAGAGGAAGAGGAAGAGAAAGAGGAGGAGGAAGAAGAAGAGGAAGAGGAGGAGTAGGAATAGAAGGGGGTAGGATGAACAGGGGGAAAAAATAAAGAGAGAGTGAGGGTTAGTGAAAGAGAGACAGAGGGAGACAGAAAGACGAACCTAGTAAGGGGGTTAGGAAGGGGGAAGGAAAAAATGTAAAGCGAGAGTGTGGGTTAGTGAAAGAAGAGGGGAGGGAGAAAAAAGACACACACACACACACATACAGTAACAGATCGAGAGAGAGAGAGAGAGAGAAGAAGAGAAGAGAAGACAGACAGAGAGAGAGAAAGAGAGAGAGAGAGAGAGAGAGAGAGAGAGAGAGAGAGAGAGAGAGAGAGAGAGAGAGAGAGAGAGAGAGAGAAAGAGAGAGAGAAAAAAAGAGAGAGAGAGAGAGAGAGAAAGAGAGAAAGAGAGAGAGAGAGAGAGAAAGAAAGAGAGAGAGTGAGAGGCATAGAGAGCCAGATACAGATAGAGAGAGACAGAGGCAGAAAGAAGAAGCAGAGAGCCAGACAGAGCCAAAGAGAGAAAGAGAAAAAGAAAAGAAAAAAAGAGCAAAAGAGAACCAGAGAGAAAGCCAGAGAGAAGACGCAGAACCAGACAGACAAAGACAGAAAGCCAAGTCAAAGCAAGGACGACCAATCAACGCAGAGGAGGAGTCATACGATAAACAAGAAAACAAAAGAAAACAAAAACAAAACACAGTCGAACGCCTAAGTTATCCGTGATATCGTATTTCCCTTTTTATCATCAAATTCTATTTTCTATTTTCATTTTAATGGGTAGATATGACCGACGGAGAAAGTTATATATGAAAATTGGTTGTGTTTTTCCCTAATTAAAGTTTTTGAGTAACTTAGAGGTTCTGGAAATCTCCAAGAATTAGGCTAAATGTGTTTATATATATATATATATATATATATATATATATATATATATATATATATATACATATATATATATATTTTTTTTCAATATATATATTATTTTTACATGTGTACATATATTTATGGAGAGATTTTCGAAAGAAGGAAATATATTCAAGAAAAAAAGTTTGCAAACGATGATAAAGAAGAGAATGCAAGGACACATAAAACCAATACTGATATTCAGTGGAATGAAATGTTCAGCTATACCAAATATTCCAAATGAAAAAAAAATGAAGAAAATGCAATAAAATGAATGAATAGATAAATGCATAAATACATAAATATATAACAAAAAACACGAAAATGAAGTGAAACTGAACAAATTTATGTATATCTATAACTACATTTTTCGATAAATTAGACTAAAGATTCTTTTCACACCTACCCACACGTAAACAAAACACACACAAACAAACACACATGCAAACCAAACAACCAAACAAATAAACATCCAAACATATCCAGCATAAACTAACGAACAAACCTTTATCCTGCAATGTATCGAGGTTTTACAACTTTGTGCAACTTTTAAAAGCGCTCGGATGACCTTGTTGGCAAAGGAGTGCAATTAAGGCAATGCCACAGATAGTTACAGTTACGTATGGTGTCGAGTTGCTCTTATTGCAGTACAATAGAAACGGGAGTTTGTTATGGTATTGCATAGGCGAAGGGATGTCTTTTATACTATCGTTGTTGTTGTCATTATTATTTTTGTTATTATTATTATTATCATTAGTAGTAGCAGTAGTAGAAGGGGTGATAATTATTACCTTTATTATCATTATTGTTATTATCATTATCATTATCATAAGTATCATTATCACCACCATCTTCATCATCATCATAGTTATCATTATCACTATCATCATTACTCTGCAATCTAGCAATCTAAGGAAAACTACGTAATCAACATCAAATGCAGAACACAAACAAAACAAAACATCATCATACCCACATTCTTTCAACCACAATCACCCAAAAAAACTTCCCTTTATCAACCAATACAACTAACTACCTTTCCAACCACTCAACCACTCAACCCATTTCTCTGCTCACTACCAAGAGAACAGCTGTTTAGCTATATGCGTGGTGATTGCACTATGATTACATCTGGGGACTGATTGCACTGCACCTGGGAACCTGCTTTAATTAAGGGGAAACTCTTCCACTAATTGAGTTCGCGATTATAATTTCGTTATTCATTTCCTTTGCGTCTTAGGGTAAATGTGCGGGAATGTATCTTTTTTCTTATCCTTTTTTTTTTCTTCTTAATTCTTGCTGGCCTTCTTCGTCTTATTCTGGTGTTCAATGTATTGTATATATTTTATGTGTGAGTGCAAGTGTGTATATATGTATATATATGTATATATATATATATATATATATATATATATATATATATATATATATATATATATATATATATATACACACACACAAATTATGTATAGATATTATGAATACAATTATGTATACAGATAAATACCACATACACAGACATACATCCACACGATAGAAACACACGCATACATGCACACACGCACAGACACACACACACACACACACACACGCGCGCGCGCGCGTGCGTATACATTTATATGTATATATATATATATATATATATATATATATACACATACACACAAATACATACTTACACACATACACACACACACATTACATGCAGACAACTGCCATACATCCAGAGCCAAGCAAACAAACGTAAGCAAACACGAGAGATAACAACCCACACTTCCTGTCCGGTTCTAACAAATGATCCGCCGGTTCAGGTGAAGCCTCAAGGCTATCGGCGCGGGAGGGGGGGAGGGGGGAGGGGGGGCGATGGGTAGAGGGGGTGAGGTTAATGGGGGAGGGGGAGGAGGGGTGAGGGGGCGATGGGGGGTGAGGTTAATGGGGGGAGGGGGCGATGGGGTGAGGTTAATGGGGGGGGGAGAGAGAGGGAAGGGGTTGGTGAGGTTAATGGAAGGGGGGAGGGAGGGAAGGGGTTGGTGGGAAGGGGTTGGAGGAGGGGCGAGAGCTGTGGGGGGTGGAGAAGGGAAGGGAAAGGAAAGGGGAGGGGAGGGGGGAGGGGGGGAGGAAGAAGAGGAGGAGATATAGGGGGAATAGGAAAAGGAGGAAGGGGGTGAGAGGGAGGGGGAGGAATAGAAGAAATAGGAGTAGGAGAAGGAATAAGAAGAGAAGGAGGAGGAGGGAGAGAATGGGGTGAGAAGGGAAAGAGAAAATAGGAGAAAGAGGGAGAAGAAAAAAAATAGTGAAGGAAAGAATGTTGAAAAAAACAACAACAGAGGAGGGAAGGAAATAGAGGAGAGAAAGAGAGTCGAGAAAGGGGGAGAAAACAAGAGAGGAAAATTGAAGAAGAGGAGAGAGAGAGAGAGGAAGAAAAGAGAGGGGAATAGATAAAAAAAAGAAAAGAAAAGAAAAGAGGAGAGCCGAGGAGGAGAATTAGAAGGGAAAGGAGGTAAGTCTTCTGTAATATCGGAGCAATAAAAGCATTTTGAATCCTTCGAGGTCAAAGGTCACAATTCCCGAACGGTTCCAAGCTTTTCCGCCCTTTGCGAGGTGGCGCTGCGGTCGCGGACGCTCCAGCTGTGCGTGGGAGTGTGTGTACGTAGGGGGGGGGGGTAGGTTGGTAGGTAGGTATAGAGAGAGAGTGAGAGAGAGAGAGAAAGAGAGAGAAAGGGAGAGGGGGAGAGAGAGAGCGAGAGGGAGAGAGAGAGGGGGGGGAGGGGGAGGGGGAGGGGGAAGGGGAAGGGGGGAAGGAGAGAGAGAGAAAAAGGGAGAGGGGGGGAGGAGAGAGATAGAGAGAGAGAGAGAGAGAGAGAGAGAGAAAGGAGGAGAGAGAGAGAGAGAGAGAGAGAGAGAGAGAGAGAGAGAGAGAGAGAGAGAGAGAGAGAGAGAGAGAGAGAGAGAGAGAGAGAGAGAGAGAGAGAGAGAGAGAGAGAGAGAGAGAGAGAGGAGAGATAGATAGATAGATAGATAGATAGACAGATAGATAGATAGATAGATATATATAGAGAGAGAGAAAAGGAGAGAGAGAGAAAGAAAGAAGAGTCAGTCAGTCAACCACCATTAACACCAGTTCCCAAAATGTCATAACCACCGCCACCTTAACCTTAATTACCATTAACTAAGTGACCGCTTGTTTTTGTTTTTTTATATATATTTTTCTATATTCATTCATGCCTCATTTTTCTTTTCCTTTTTTCAAAATATTCCCGATGATTTCGTTCTTATCTTTGTGGTGTTTCCGAGGGAATTAAGATTATTACTTATGCCAAATTTCGATTAGATAAATGACAATTTCGAAATATCTTCTGACCTTTGTTTGAATTCACCATAAATATAGACTTACAAGATTCATTTCTTATATCATTATAATTCCCATTTATCACACATTTTTCCGACATTCGTTTACGTTCAATTTATAACGCGATTTGAACGTCTTTTACTCGTTAATCAAAGCGAGTGAACCTAACCTAACCTTTTCGTCTTTTAATTTCCTTTGATTCTTCTTCTCTTATCTGTTTCCTTTCTTCGGTCGCTTTTTTTTTTTTTTTTTTTTTCTTTTCCCACTTTATTTGTTTTTTTTTCTCCGTTACTTGTTTCTTTTTGCGTTTTGATTCGGTTCTTTCTCCTTTCTCTTTCTTATTTCC
>NW_028234428.1:15322568-15330068 GCF_977035675.1 Penaeus japonicus
TCCCTCTACCTCCCTTCTTCTCCCTGTCCCTCTACCTCCCCTCTTCTCCCTCCACCCTTCTCCTCTTCCTCCCCTCACCCTTATCCTCCCTCTCCCCTTCCTTCTCCCTCACCGCCCTCCCTCTCCCTCTCCCTCTCCCCCCCCCCCCCTCTCCTCTCGCTCAGACCCCTCTCCCTCCCTCTACCTCACCCCCTTCTCTCCCTCCCCCCTCTCCCCCCCTCTCTCTCTCCCTTTCCTAATTCCCAGTTGTAGCCCAGCACCACACACGCTTACGCTAATGACAACGTGATCGTCAGCTCAAAGATCATCTGACTGCCTCATTTGCATACATATTGTTCACCGGAAAACAAGCATCCGGGAACTTGCAGCGGAGGGGACGCGCCGAGCGGGAGACAAGAAAACGCTTTTGGCGAATTGGCGCTGAAATTGGTTCGCTTCCGTAATGGGAATTTGGAGAAAATTCGTGGTGATGAATGGTGGTGGTGGTGACGATGATGATGGTTGTGGTGAGGGTCATGGTAATGATGGTGATGATGATGATGGTTGTGGTGAGGGTCATGGTAGTGATGATGATGGTTGTGGTGAGGGTCATGGTAGTGATGATGATGGTTGTGGTGAGGGTCATGGTAGTGATGATGATGGTTGTGGTGAGGGTCATGGTAGTGATGATGATGGTTGTGGTGAGGGTGATGGTTGTGGTGAGTGATGATGATGGTTGTGTAATGATGATGATGGTGATGATGATGGTTGTGGTGAGGGTCATGGTAGTGATGATGATGGTTGTGGTGAGGGTCATGGTAGTGATGATGATGGTTGTGGTGAGGGTCATGGTAGTGGTGGTTTTGGTGATTATCATGGTGGTTGCGGTAGTGGTAGTGATGATGATGATGGTTATTGGTGGTAGTGATGATAATGATGTTGGTAATGATGATAGTAATGGTTGTGGGGGTAGTAAGGATGATGATGATGGTTGTTGTGGTAGTGATGGTGATAGTGACGGGTGTGGTGATAGTGATAATAATGATGACTGTGGTGATTCTAATGATGATAATGATAATGACTGAAACAATACTGACAAGCAATAATTACCCATCTAGATTTTCTAACTTAACATTAACTCAAGCCTTCGATATCTAAAAAAAGAAGAAAAAAGTACGAGGATGTACATTTATCATTTACGAAATATAAGACTTCCATTATCAGAAAAAAAAGGAATCCGCCAGGACCTCCAAGAAAGGATCTCGAAGGAAGGACCTCGATCGAAAAACTTCAAGAAATAGGATCACAGAAAAGGATCTCGGAGGAAGGATCTCGAACGAAGGACCTCAAGGAAAGGGATCTCGAAGGAAGGACCTAAGAAAAGGGAGCTGGAACGAAGGACTTCAAGAAAAAAGAACATCAAAATAGGACCTCGACCGGAGGACCTCAAGAAAAGGACCTCAATCGAAGGACCCCAAGAAAAGGAACCTCGACCGAAGGACCTCAAGAAAAGGACCTCGACCGAAGGACCTCAAGAAAAGGACCTCGACCGAAGGACCTCAAGAAAAGGACCTCGACCGAAGGACCTCAAGAAAAGGACCTCGACCGAAGGACCTCAAGAAAAGGACCTCGACCGAAGGACCTCAAGAAAAGGACCTCGACCGAAGGACCTCAAGAAAAGGACCTCGACCGAAGGACCTCGACCGAAGGACCTCAAGAAAAGGACCTCGACCGAAGGACCTCAAGAAAAGGACCTCGACCGAAGGACCTCAAGAAAAGGACCTCGACCGAAGGACCTCAAGAAAAGGACCTCGACCGAAGGACCTCAAGAAAGGTACCGCGACCGAAGAACCCCAAAAAAGGAACCTCGACCGAAGGACCTCAAGAAAAGGACCTCGACCGAAGGACCTCAAGAAAAGGACCTCGAACGAAGGACCTCAAGAAAAGGACCTCGACCGAAGGACCTCAAGAAAAGGACCTCGACCGAAGGACCTCAAGAAAAGGACCTCGACCGAAGGACCTCAAGAAAAGGACCTCGACCGAAGGACCTCAAGAAAAGGACCTCGACCGAAGGACCTCAAGAAAAGGACCTCGACCGAAGGACCTCAAGGAAAGGACCTCGACCGAAGGACCTCAAGAAAAGGACCTCGACCGAAGGACCTCAAGAAAAGGACCTCGACCGAAGGACCTCAAGAAAAGGACTTCGACCGAAGGACCTCAAGGAAAGGACTTCGACCGAAGGACCTCGAGAAAAGGACCTCGACCGAAGGACCTCGACCGAAGGACCTCAAGAAAAGGACCTCGACCGAAGGACCTCAAGAAAAGGACCTCGACCGAAGGACCTCAAGGAAAGGACTTCGACCGAAGGACCTCGAGAAAAGGACCTCGACCGAAGGACCTCAAGAAAAGGACCTCGACCGAAGGACCTCGACCGAAGGACCTCAAGAAAAGGACCTCGACCGAAGGACCTCAAGAAAAGGACCTCGACCGAAGGACCTCAAGAAAAGGACCTCGACCGAAGGACCTCGACCGAAGGACCTCAAGAAAAGGACCTCGACCGAAGGACCTCGAGAAAAGGACCTCGACCGAAGGACCTCAAGAAAAGGACCTCGACCGAAGGACCTCGACCGAAGGACCTCAAGAAAAGGACCTCGACCGAAGGACCTCGACCAAAGGACCTCAAGAAAAGGACCTCGACCGAAGGACCTCAAGGAAAGGACTTCGACCGAAGGACCTCAAGAAAAGGACCTCGACCGAAGGACCTCGAGAAAAGGACCTCGACCGAAGGACCTCGAGAAAAGGACCTCGACCGAAGGACCTCAAGAAAAGGACCTCGACCGAAGGACCTCAGGAAAAGGACCTCGACCGAAGGACCTCAAGAAAAGGACCTCGACCGAAGGACCTCGAGAAAAGGACCTCGACCGAAGGACCTCAAGAAAAGGACCTCGACCGAAGGACCTCGACCGAAGGACCTCGAGAAAAGAACCTCGACCGAAGGACCTCAAGAAAAGAACCTCGACCGAAGGACCTCAAGAAAAGGACCTCGACCGAAGGACCTCAAGAAAAGGACCTCGACCGAAGGACCTCAAGAAAAGGACCTCGACCGAAGGACCTCAAGAAAAGGACCTCGACCGAAGGACCTCAAGAAAAGGACCTCGACCGAAGGACCTCGACCGAAGGACCTCAAGAAAAGGACCTCGACCGAAGGACCTCAAGAAAAGGACCTCGACCGAAGGACCTCAAGAAAAGGACCTCGACCGAAGGACCTTAAGAAAAGGACCTCGACCGAAGGACCTCAAGAAAAGGACCTCGACCGAAGGACCTCAAGAAAAGGACCTCGACCGAAGGACCTCAAGAAAAGGACCTCGACCGAAGGACCTCAAGAAAAGGACCTCGACCGAAGGACCTCAAGAAAAGGACCTCGACCGAAGGACCTCAAGAAAAGGACCTCGACCGAAGGACCTCAAGAAAAGAACCTCGACCGAAGGACCTCAAGAAAAGGACCTCGACCGAAGGACCTCGACCAAAGGACCTCAAGAAAAGGACCTCGACCGAAGGACCTCAAGAAAAGGACCTCGACCGAAGGACCTCAAGAAAAGAACCTCGACCGAAGGACCTCAAGAAAAGGACCTCGACCGAAGGACCTCAAGAAAAGGACCTCGGCCGAAGGACCTCAAGAAAAGGACCTCGACCGAAGGACCTCAAGAAAAGGACCTCGACCGAAGGACCTCAAGAAAAGAACCTCGACCGAAGGACCTCAAGAAAAGAACCTCGACCGAAGGACCTCAAGGAAAGGACTTCGACCGAAGGACCTCGACCAAAGGACCTCAAGAAAAGGACCTCGACCGAAGGACCTCAAGAAAAGGACCTCGGCCGAAGGACCTCAAGAAAAGGACCTCGACCGAAGGACCTCAAGAAAAGGACCTCGACCGAAGGACCTCAAGAAAAGAACCTCGACCGAAGGACCTCAAGAAAAGAACCTCGACCGAAGGACCTCAAGGAAAGGACTTCGACCGAAGGACCTCGACCAAAGGACCTCAAGAAAAGGACCTCGACCGAAGGACCTCAAGAAAAGGACCTCGGCCGAAGGACCTCAAGAAAAGGACCTCGACCGAAGGACCTCAAGAAAAGGACCTCGACCGAAGGACCTCAAGAAAAGAACCTCGACCGAAGGACCTCAAGAAAAGAACCTCGACCGAAGGACCTCAAGGAAAGGACCTCGACCGAAGGACCTCGACCAAAGGACCTCAAGAAAAGGACCTCTGACAGAGGACCTTCGCAGGAAAAGAATCTGTCCCCAACCCGCCACCAGGAACGATCTCTCGAGCCGCGTCACTGTACCTTTGGTGAGGATGAAGTCGGCCGCTTTGCTCCTCCAGTTCCTCGGGAGCGTGTAAAACTTCCTCTTGTGTTGCTTCTTCTTCCTCCCTCCCGCTCCTCCTCCTCCTCCTTCCTCCTCGTCGCCCTCGAGGCTGGTGGCGGGCCCGAGGGTAGCCGTCTTCTCGGGGGGCAGTCGGGTCACGCACTCGGCTGAGGACGAGGCCACTTCGAGGGTGTCCACCGAGATCTCCTCGACGATGGCGCCTTCGAGGGCCGAGGGCGAGCTCGAGGGCGGGAGCTGGGGTGGCGAGCGAGGGTGGGAGGGGGGCGACGAGGGGGAGGAGGCTGGGGAGGGGAAGGCGGACGAGGAGGAGGCGATGGAGGACGCGGAGGAGTAGGCGTAGCGAGAGGAAGGCGGGGCCGACGGGGAGGGCGAGGGGAGGAAGGCGCTCCTCTTGATCACGTCGGAAACCTGTCGGAGGGTGACCACGTGCTTCTCGGAGGGCGGCTGGGCCTCGACCACCACGCTCAGGTCCTCGACCCTGATGGTTGGGACGGGCGACGAGGACGAGGTGGTGGCGACGGCGGCCGCGTCTCCGGTGGCCTTCGAGGAAGAGGGCTTGAGGTTGTCCTTGTCATCCTTGCGGGGGCTCTGGAGAAGCTGCTCGTCCGTGGGCTGGGGCTCGAGGCGCTCGCCATCGTGCTGGGTCCACAACAGCACCATCCTGATCGCTCAAGTGGGACTCGAGAAAGAGCACGGATTCCACGCGAGCGGAACGAGTGACGTCAGAAAGGTCTCACACGCGAATGTAAATCGATTCGTCTCCAATTCTTTTTTTTTTCTTCTTCTTCTTCTTTTATTTCACTTGGAATTTCACTTATTATCTTTACTATATATATATATTTTTTCACAGTAAAACAATGAAGTAACGTACAGTTCAGAATCACTTAGTACGCACACGTATGTATGTATATATACTCCACAAACCACAAGAACACACACAGAAACGCACAGGTGAACAAACCGAAAACCCGACGAGAGAGAAAGAGTAATAGACGACCCTCTTCTCTGAGGCGTCTCTCTCTCTCTCTTTCTCGTGATCTCTCTCTCTCTCTATCTCTCTCTCTTTCTCTTCTCCTTTATTCTTCTTTCCTCTTGATGCTCTTATGCTGGCCAAGGGCTTAAGAGGAAGAGGGATATTCCTGCCTCACACTGGACATGCCATGAGGAGGGGCCGCCTCGCTAGCTGTTGAGGGGAGAGGGAAGGGGAAAGGGAGGGGGAGGAGAGGAAAATAGATAGGTAGGTGAAAGGGAGAAGATGAGGAGAGAAAGGCGGACGAAAGGGAGAAGATGGGGAGAGAAAGGCGGACGAAAGGGAGAAGATGGGGAGAGAAAGGCGGACGAAAGGGAGAAGATGGGGAGAGAAAGGCGGACGAAAGGGAGAAGATGGGGAGAGAAAGGCGGACGAAAGGGAGAAGATGGGGAGAGAAAGGCGGACGAAAGGGAGAAGATGGGGAGAGAAAGGCGGACGAAAGGGAGAAGATGGGGAGAGAAAGGCGGACGAAAGGGAGGAGCGGAAGATCAATAGGCGGACGAAAGGGAGGGAGGAGGAGAGAAAGATAAGTAAGTGGACGAAAGGGAAAAGTGAAAGAAGATAGTATATAGATTATTGGGAGAAAGAGGCACAGAGAGAAAGAAAGTGGAATGGAGAAAGAGAGGGAATGAAGGAGAGAAAAATAAATAGATGGGTGAAAATGAGAATGATAAGATAGTACAAGGAATAAGATTATTGACAAAAGTGGAATAAAAAGAGAGAGGAAAATAAAAGAAAAAAAATAGAAGGAAGGGAATAAAGAAAAAGAAAGAAAAATGGGGGAAAAACAAAAACCGAAAATGAATTATCAGGAACATTGCACACACTTTCTGTATTACATAGATTACATAACACACACCCAACCAACTCTGTGTACCTGTCATACCAGACTGTCATTACTATCACAACAGGATGTACGCATGACATCTCTCTATTGGGATGCAAAAAAAAAAAAGTTTGGTTTCTCCCTTTCGCTGAATGTGTATGTAAATGTGCGCATGCATAGGTGTGCAAACATATGCGTAGATTTGTGTTTGTGTGTGTGTTTGCGTGTGTGTGTATGGGGGAGTTTGTTTATGTGTGTGAGGGGTTGTTTGTTTGTGTGCGTGTGTGTGTGAGGGGGTGTTTGTGTGTGTGTTTGCGTGTGTGTGTATGGGGGAGTTTGTTTATGTGTGTGAGGGGTTGTTTGTTTGTGTGTGTGTGTGTGTGAGGGGGTGTTTGTGTGTGTGTGTGTGAGAGGGTGTTTGTTTATGTTTGTGTGTGTGTGTTTATGTGTGTGTGTGTGTATGTGTGTGCATGTATGTGTGCATGTATGTGCGTATGTATATGCTTATGTATATGTTTATGTGTATGTGTGAGTATTGGATGTGTGTATGTGTGTGTAAATAACAAATCTTATTATTAAAATCAAACAAAAAATTAAATCAAATCAAACAGGAAATTAAATCACTATTTGAAAATAATAGAGTGCCTTGTATTCATACCAGGTTATAGGTAAAAAGATTATATATAAAATAATACATGCAACATAGAGTATATAATGCTCTCTCTCTCTCTCTCTCTCTCTCTCTCTCTCTCTCTCTCTCTCTCTCTCTCTCTCTCTCTCTCTCTCTCTCTCTCTCTCTCTCTCTCTCTCTTTCTCTCTCTCTCTCCCTCTCCCTCTCCCTCTCTCTCTTTCTCTCTGTTTCAATCTCTCTCTCTCCCTCTCCCTCTCTCTCTCTCCCTCACCCCCCTCTCTCTCTCTCCCAACAAAAAAATACTCCCAAAACCCAAACGAAAACAAACCACAACAACAAACAACTCCAAACAACAACAATAAACAACAACAACAACATTCCATTCTCCAACAAAGAAAGCACTTTCCATCTCATGAGAAAAGACAGACAGACAGACAAACAGACAAACAGACAGACAGACACTTATTTCTCGAGGCACCAGCTGGAACGTGGCACTGAGACACGCCTGGGAAACTGACATTTTTGTTTTCACTTTAAAACAAAGACAAAAGTTTTCGTCATGTTTATGTTTCGATTTTTTTTTACTTTAAAACAAAGACAAAAGTTTTCTTCTTGTTTATGTTTCGATTTTTGTTTTCACTTTAAAACAA
>NW_028234428.1:15335068-15342568 GCF_977035675.1 Penaeus japonicus
AATACAAACACAAAAATATATTTCTCCCCCAAAAAAATAATCATTAAAAAAATGTTGCATTGGGCACAGCCGTCAACTACACATTGCATATCTTGGCATAGATTGACAACACGTGAACGAATTGCAAATCAACATAAATATTGCACACGCATATGCACATCGCCATGCACACACAGAGGATGCAAGTGACAGATATAATGCAAGACTGTGGCAATAATAGATTCTACGGTTTGGTCCGAAGAGAAAAAAGAGAGATGGATAAAGATATATCTATAAAATATCCACAAAATATCCATATTTATCCACATAAAGTACTCTTACATCTTTACAAAAAAGAAAGAAAAAAAAAGATTTAATAACAATTAAATCCTACAAGCATATGAATATCACAACACAATTTATAAAAAAAACACCCCCCTACAAAAAAAAAAAACACACATAAAACACACACACACCTACAAACACCCACACCCACACACACCTACAAACACCCACATCCACACACACCAACAAACACCCACACACACCTACAAACACTCACACCCACCTACAAACACGCACACCCACACACACCTACAAACACCCACACCCACACACACACACCTACAAGCACCCACACCCACACACACCTACAAGCACCCACACCCACACACCTACAAACACCCACACCCACACACACCTTAGACGTGAGGACCAGGAGCTGGGGGGGAGAGGAAGGGGGCGTGTGCGTGTGGATGCAGCACCACCTGTTGACCGCGCGGAGGCACACGCTCAGCTGACGACCAAAACAAAACACTCGACTCAGGCAGGTCCCATTGAGGAGGGAGGGAGGGGGTTGCCAGTGCAGGATTTATTAGCTGGATTAGGGCCTCGAGGTTGGATTTTTGTCTTTTTTCTTTTTTTTTGAGGGGCGGGGGAAGGAGGGAGGGGGTTGCCAGTGCAGGATTTATTAGCTGGATTAGGGCCTCGAGGTTGGATTTTTTTTTCTTTTTTTGAGGGGCGGGGGAAGGAGGAAGGGGGTTGCCAGTGCAGGATTTATTAGCTGGATTAGGGCCTCGAGGTTGGATTTTTTTTTTTTCAGGGGCGGGGAAGGAGGAAGGGGGTTGCCAGTGCAGGATTTATTAGCTGGATTAGGGCCTCGAGGTTGGATTTTTTTTCTTTTTTTGAGGGGCGGGGGAGGGAGGGGTGAGGAAGAGGGGTAAAGGGGGGTTGTAGAGGATGAAGGAAGGTTTTTTTTTATTAGTATGGCTATATATGTGGACTATTTTGGATGTTATGGAGAATATAGGAATGTATATGTATGAGGCTATTTAACCTTGGAGGAAGGAATGTAGAGTAGGGAAGAATAAGGAAACGGAGATGAAAACGAGAGAAAAGGGAGAAAACGAGAGAAGAAGAAGAGGAGGAGCAGACAAGAATAAATCGAAAGAGTCTAAATAGGAAAGAAAGTCGAAGAGATAAGAAAGAGGAAACAGTAAGAAACGAATAAAAGAAGAACAAAAAATAAACCAATAAAACAGGAAGCAAACGCAGATGAAAATAAAAACAACAAATAAGAAACCTAAATAAGGAAAAAAAAGGAGAGCGACATAAAAAAAAAAAAACAGATTTAATAACAATTAAATCAGTATTTATAATAATAGTAATTATAACAATAACACTAATAACACTGAACAAAATACTATTACTAATATTGATAACGACAATAACAACAACAACAGCAACAAAAACAACAACAAAAATAAAAAAAGGCAACTAGTTTCCTCTTGTTTCTACGTCATCTTCTTAATCAAAGAAAAGCAAGCACAATATATATATCTTTTTCACGGCAGACCGAAAACGTGACCAATTATTTGTCGGTTTTCCATAAAATGACTTTTCGCTCCTAGGAGTTGAGGGGCTGAAGGTCCAGTGCTGTTCTCAGGAGTAAGATTGAAGAATGTGCGAACTCGTGGTTTCTCTCTCTCTCTGTCTATCTATCTATCTATCTATTTATCTATATTTCTCTTTCTCTCTCTATTTATCTATCTTTCTCTCTATCTATCTATCTCTTTCTCTCTCTTTCTGTGTGTGTGTGTGTTGTGTGTGTTGAGAGAGAGAGAGAGAAAAAGAGAGATGGATAAAGATATATCTATAAAATATCCACAAAATATCCATATTTATCCACATAAAGTACTCTTACATCTTTACAAAAAAGAAAGAAAAAAAAAGATTTAATAACAATTAAATCAGTATTTATAATAATAGTAATTATAACAATAACACTAATAACACTGAACAAAATCTAATACTAATATTGATAACGACAATAACAACAACAACAGAAACAAAAACAACAACATTAAAAAAAGCAACTAGTTTCCTCTTGTTTCTACGTCATCTTCTTAATCAAAGAAAAGCAAGCACAATATATATATCTTTTTCACGGCAGACCGAAAACGTGACCAATTATTTGTCGGTTTTCCATAAAATGACTTTTCGCTCCTAGGAGTTGAGGGGCTGAAGGTCCAGTGCTGTTCTCAGGAGTAAGATTGAAGAATGTGCGAACTCGTGGTTTCTCTCTTTCTCTTTCTCTCTCTCTCTTTCTCTCTCTCTCTATCTATCTATCTATCTTTCTCTCTTTCTCTCTTTCTCTCTGTCTTTTCTCTCTCTCTCTCTTTTTCTCTCTCTCTCTCTCTCTCTTTTTCTCTCTCTCTTTCTCTCTCTCTCTCCCTCTCCCTCTCTCTCTCTTTCTCTCTTTCTCTTTCTCTCTCGCTCTCTCTCTTTCTCTCTTTCTCTAACTATCTATCTATTTAGTTTCTCCAGGTAGGGATACGATCCTAATCAAACTTATATCTTTCCATCATACTTATTTTCTATTCCACCACCTGGAAAAAAAGAATTAACAACTCACATAAACAAAACAACAAAAACTTAACTAACACAAAGGCAAAAATGTAATAGTCACAAATCTATCAAAATTGATTTTAAAAAATGATACACTTACACAGAAACACAAGCACACAACCGCCGCCATCCACACTACGTCTCACAAGCAAGCAGACAAGCACGCACGCACCATTATACAAGCAATAACAAGCGAGGAGCTAGGTGAGTGAAGACGATAATATAATACACCTCAAACCGGAAGTTGGTCTTGCAACACTCTCATTGCCCCCCCCCATCCACCCGTACCTCCACCCCCCTCCCCTCCCCCCTTCGAAAAAAAAGAAAGGAAAAAAACGAGAAAATAACGTCCTCTACAGATGGCAACACCGGCTTCAAGGTCACGTGATTATGGATTATCTAATTAAAAAGTTATCTTTTGTCTCCTCCCTCTTACCCCCATCTCTTCTCTCTCTCTCTCTCTCTCTCTCTCTCTCTCTCTCTCTCTCTCTCTCTCTCTCTCTCTCTCTCCCATCTTTCTCTCCCCCTCCCCATCCCCTACCCATAAATTCGACAAAATCCGCCTTTTTGGGAAGAAATTATACGTAACGAAAAAGGGAAAAAAAGACTATAATAATGATAATAACAATAATAAATTCGATATCATTTCGCCCCTGGAGAGGGAGGGACACCCATATATCTCCCGGGAGCTGGAGCAGAACATATCAATTTTCCTTTTCTTCTCCCCCTCTTCTCCCTCTCTCATCTTCCTCCTTCCTCCTTCCACCTTCCCCCTACCCCCACTTCAGCCTCACTTCGATGCCCTCACTCATAAGCGCACAGAAGAACGGCAACTAATTTTGGTTCTCTCGGTTCTGAAAGGGGTAATTAGAAGATTCTTTCTCTCTCTCTCTCTCTCTCTCTCTCTCTATCTATCTATCTATGTATCTATCCATCTATCTATTTATCTATTTCACTCTCGCTCTCTCTTTACCTCTCTCTCTCTCTAAGAGGGAGAGAAATGGAGAAAGATTAGAGAGAGAAAAAAGAAAGATAAGAACGAGAAAGAGACAAAGAAAACAAAAGATAAGAAAGAAAATAAGAGACAAGTAGAGAAAGATTTGAAAGAGAACGAGAAAAAAAGAGGGAAAGATTAGAGCGAGAGAGAGAGAAAAATAGAGAAAGATTAAAGAGAAAAAAGGAGGAAAAATAGAAAGTGAAAGATTAGAGAAGTGGACAGGGGGCAAGTAGAATGGAATAGGGGAAAGGGGAAGAGTTGAGGAGGGACATGGAGGGGAAGAGGGGTGGGGAGTGGAGAGGGGAAAAGAGAAATGAGTGGGACGAGGAGGGAGGGAGAAGGAAGGGAGAGGAAGAAGGAGAGGGAGAGGGGAAGAGGAAGGGAGAGGAAGAAAGAGAGGGGAAGAGGGAGAGGGAGAGGAAGAAGGAGAGAGAGAGGGGAAGGGAGGAGAGGGAGAGGGAGAGGGGAAGGGAAGGTAGAGGGAGGGAAAGGAAGAAGGAGAGGGAGAGGGGAAGGGGGGGAGAGGAAAAAGGGAAGGGGGAGAGAGGAAGAGGGGGAAGGGGGAGGGATAGGGGAAGGGGGAAGGGAGAGGGAGAGGGAGAGGGGAAGGGGGAGGGGGGCTAAGAGGGTCTCAAGCAGCGAGTGAACGACTGGTCTGTGCTGTTTCTTGACCTTGAGAAAACTCCTCAAAGGCAAAAGATCTGTTTCCTTAAAGCGGGCTTGCGTTGGCGTGCTTGCCTGCCTGCCTCTTGTTAGATCGTTTTGTTTTCCTTCTTCTTATTCTCCTTCTCCTCTTCCTGCTTTTCCTGCTTTATTTATTATTATTATTATTTTTTTTTTATTCTTCGTCTCTCTCTCTCTTCATCGAGAGAGAGAGAGAGAGAGAGAGAGAGAGAGAGAGAGAGAGAGAGAGAGAGAGAGAGAGAGAGAGAGAGAGAGAGAGAGAGAGAGAGAGAGAGAGAGAGGAGGGAGAGAGAGAGAGATAAAGATAGATAGATAGATAGATAGAGAAAGAGAGAGAAAAAGAGAGAGGAAAAGATAGACATATAGATAGATAAAGAGAGAGAGAGAGAGAGAGAGAGAGAGAGAGAGAGAGAGAGAGAGAGAGAGAGAGAGAGAGAGAGCGACATATGCTGAGAGAACATCAAAACGTCAAGCATTATTTTTTTCTCACGGTATGCCTAACCACGTGACTTCAAACGTCATTTCCGTATTCGCTAACCGCCACCGCTTCGAAATTTACTAATATAAACTAAATATATATAATTCAAAAGCATCAACAACAACAATGAATAAACAAAACAAACAGTATAACACGTAAGAGTTTATATGTTAATTAGATGCAGCTAATCTGGACAAGTAAACGGAACGCTACCCACACACCCTCCCTCTCCCCCCCCCCCTCACTTCTTAACCCCCCTTCCCCTTCCCCTCTTCCTTTGTCTCTACCTTTCCCTGCCCATGCGCTTACCCCCTTTGCACTTTCATTCTCTCTCTCTCCTCCACCGCGTTCTCTTCCTCTCTCCCTTCTTTCCCCTAATTCCATTCTCCTTCTTTATCTCGCCTCCTCTTTCTCTACCCGCCACCCCCTTCTCCCATCCTCTTCCCTTCGACCCTTTCCTCCTCCTGCTCTTCACTTCCTCCTCGCCGTCATCCCCCTTCCCCCTCCTCCTCCTCTTCCTCCCCCCCTTCTCCCCCCTCCTCCTCCTCCCCTCCTCTTCCCTCCTCCTCCTCCCCCTTCCCCCTTATCCCCCTCTCCCTCCTCCCCCTTCTCCCCCCCGTTTCTCCCACCCCCCTCCTTTTTCCTCCGTCACAAAAGCAACATTCCAGCATGAGTCATGAATCAGCTGGACACAGCGGACACCCCTGCCAGACGTCACTCACTCTTGGACACACCAGCGGACACATAAACATAAACACACACGTGTAAATCTGGACGTAAATATCGTGTTGTTGTTTTTCGTTCTATTTCGTTTTTTTATATTGTTATGATTGAAATAGGATTACGATGTTATCTTGTATTGTATTTCATTTTTTATTTTCGAGAAAAAAAAGATACACACATTTCCCTTTGTTTTTGTTTTTTTACGTATTTCATTTCGTTTCGTTTGATTTCGTTAATGTTATCGGTTTAAATTGAGTTTGTTCGTAGACTATATTCCTCTCTATTTCAAAAAGACAAACAAACTTAAATAAACTTTTTACGTGCGTTATCCATCCCAACTGACATGATTTACGTTATGAAAAAGGGTCGTCGTTAAGATGAAATTCCCGCGCTTTTTAAAATGAAATTCCCGCGCTTTTTATTCCCGTGGATGATATGACATCTGTTGACATGATGAGGTGAAAAGCAAACATGGCGGACGAAATCCCACAAATTAAATTAATAAAAGTTATTTGCTGGTGAGAGAAACTAAACCGGAATTGAAAATTTTGTGTCACTTTCCAATAGGCTTATTTTGTGCGTGGTGAGATTGAGAAAGAAAGAGAGGGAGAGAGAGAGAGAGAGAGAGAGAGAGAGAGAGAGAGAGAGAGAGAGAGAGAGAGAGAGAGAGAGAGAGAGAGAGAGAGAGAGAGAGAGAGAGAGAGAGAGAGAGAGAGAGAGAGAGAGAGAGAGTGTGTGTGTGTGTGTGAGAGAGAGAGAGAGAGAGAGAGAAAGATAGAAAGAGAGAGAGAGAGAGAGAGAGAGAGAGAGAGAGAGAGAGGGGGGGGGAGAGAGAGTCAGATATATATAGATAGATATAGATAGATAGATAGATAGATAAATAGATATAGATAGATAGATAGATAGACAGATAGATAGGGAGAGAAAGAGAAAGAGAGAGACAAGAGACAGAAAGAGAGAGACAAGAGACAGAAAGAGAGAGACAAGAGACATAGAGAGAGAGGCAGAAGGAACAGAAACAAGAGAGAGACATCCCGAAGGAGAGAAATCCAAACAGGATGTTCCAACCCATCGCCTCAGCACTCAGCAGACTTACGTATCCGGACACAATTACGTATCCGGACACAGTTACGTATCCGGATACAGCGAGTCGTTCCCTCGTACTGCGACGTCGTTCTGAAGTTGCGTTCTCCAAGAGGACTCGTGCAACAATTCGTAACGATCTCCTTGGAGCTCGCTAACGAAAGGACTCCACTTTGCTAATAACTTCTTGCAATCGTATTTTAAACGTCTTTTCGTGTGTCTTAATGACTCGTTAGGATTTTTTTTTTAAAGGCTTTCATGTTTTGTTTTTGTTTTTTCTTCTTTTCTTTTTGTTGAAGTTGAGGGGACTCAATGGAGCGAGTAACTCGTTGTGTCTGAATCGTTGTCTTCTAACGGATAGTCTGTGCCTCGTTACGATTTCTTTTATTTCTGGGGGGAGTGGGGGGTGGGAGGAGTGGGGCCTACTACCAACAATGAGAAATAAGGATTAGAATTCATGTATGTGACGCAGCAGCCAAAGGTAATCAATCCTTCACGTTAGGATAGTGTTGTTTTTTTAAAGCATCTGGATCACTATCTGCGTTGCGTTGAACTCTCTCCTTCAAGCGGCCATGGGGAAGGGATGGCGCTCGGGTTTCTTTTGTTGTCTTGTGTTATTCTTTTGTTTTTTCTTTTTGTTCTTTTGTTG
>NW_028234428.1:15350068-15355068 GCF_977035675.1 Penaeus japonicus
TGAATTGGGGGAGAGGGGGAGGGGGGAGGAGGGAGGGTGAAGGTCAGACGGTTACGTAATCCTATATATATATTTTTTGATTTTATATATCGAACAATCAAGATAATGTTTTGAAACACACACGCACACGCAGACACACACACACACACACACACACACATATACATATATATGTAACGAAAAATGAAAGTAATCATATTTTTCATTTTTTAACGGTAGCCAATTACTTTTCCTTCTCTATCCCAAAATAAACACCAATCACAACGAAAGAATAAGAAAGAAAAATACAAAAGAAAAGAAAACTAAAAGGAGAGAGATTAACAAAAAATAAAAAGACAAAAAAAAAAAAATGCGAACACGAAAAGGAAGGAAATAGAGAGAAAAAATAAAGACACATAAAAAAGGGGGAAGAGGTAGGGGGTTCCGTTGTTGGGGGGAGGGGGGAGGGGGGGAGTCACTGCACTTGAACTTCGGAGTCAAACAGGACAGCTGGGACGGACGGGGTAAGGGGGGGGGGAGGAAGAGGAGGAGGAGAGGGAAGAGGGGCAAGGAGGAGGAAGAGGAAGAGCGAGGAGGGGGTAAAGGAAGGGGGTAGTGAGGCAAGTAGGAAGAGGAGGAGGAGGAAACGGAGGAAGAAGAGGAGAAAGGGGGAAGAGACAGAGGAAAAGGAGGAGGACGAGGAAGAAAAGGATGAAGGGGGTAGAGAGGCAAGGGAGAGGTGAAAGAAAGGGAAAGAGGAAGAGGAGGAGGATGAAGTGGGTAGAGAGAGAGCAAGAGAGAAAGAAAGAGAGCGAGAGCGAGAAAGAAACAAAGAGTGACAGAAAGACAGAGAGTGAGAGCGAGACAGAAAGAAAGAGTAAGAGAGAAATAGAGAGAGAGAGAGGGGGGGGGGAGAGAGAAAGAAAATAAATAACTATAAAAAAAGACGAACAGATAAACAGATAGACACAGACAAATAGACGAATAGAGAAAGAGACAGATTAAAAAAAAAAAGGACCAGACAAAAGATGATCAATCTCCCTGCCGGCCAAAACGCATTTAAATCGATTTATTGCCAACACGAGTCGACACCTAATGCCGCGAAGATTCAAGGACGTGCATGACATCAGTGCCTGATTCCCGGCCCTTCACAGCATACAGATATCCTTGGGGGACTGACGTATCAAATGCTGATGCAGTCAGTCTCTTTACTTGTTGCATTTTCTAACCTCAAGGGTTAGTTATCTCTCTTGTATTCTCTTTCTGTCTCTCGCTCTATTTCTCTTTTTCTATTTCTCTCTATCTGTCTTTCTCTTTTTCTCTCATACTCTGTCTCTCTCTCTCTCTCTCTCTCTCTCTCTCTCTCTCTCTCTCTCTCTCTCTCTCTCTCTCTCTCTCTCTCTGTACGTGAGTCTCTCTTTCAGTCACTCACACACACAACACACAGACACAAACACACGCACACCAACTCTTTTTCTCCCATTATCTCTCTCCCTCTCTCTCTTCACCCCCTCCCCCTTCCCACCCCACCCACACCACCCTGCCCCCCTTCCCTCCGGCCCACGTAAGGTACCGCCGCGAGCGACAGAGAAGAGAATTCGACGTTAGCATCCCAGATAGGCCTACAAGGAAAGGGAAACCGTCACCCACATGGCGTAATGACACCCGCCATCGCCTCTGCTCACTCGAATCAAAACAATTCCTTCTTGTTTCTTCTTGCAATGTGTCTTTTCGCGACAGGAGGAGGTTAGGTTGGGAGGGGTAAATGTTACGCACGTAGGAGCGAAACAGGAGCGAAAATAAGCATTATCAGAAGACACTGTATGACAAATACGAAGATTCACAAAACTACACTACTCGAAAACACTAAAAAAAAACACAAACACAAACAACAAGATAAAAAAAACACAAACACAAATACAAACAACAAGGAAAAAAACACAAACACAAATACAAACAACAAGAACAAAAAACACAAACACAAACGATACCCAACCCCTCTCCTCCCATCCATCCCCCTTCTTCGAAAAAAAACACTCATTCAAAATAAAACACACACACACAAAAACACACTTAGACCTTTAAAAAAACAACAACAACAAAAAACAACAACTCTTATAAGTTAAAAATATACCTTCGCTACGTCGACGGCAGAACAGAGAACAGAGAGCGCGCGGCGGCGTGGCTGTCTCGTTGCGCCTGGCGATCGTCAACTGTTACGCGCCAAGAAAACCCTCCAGGAAAACCCTCCCTCTGGCTGGTCTGAATGGCTGAACCCTGGACGCTGGTTTCCGCTTCCAGGCCCGAGAGAGCGTGAGTGTGTTCCTGGATCACTACCTGGGTTACCAGAGCTGTCTTTTTTCTTTTGCCTTTTTCTATTTTTTTTTTAATTTCTTTTCTTCTTTCAGTGCTGATTTATTTCTTGGTGAATCTTCTTGTGTGTGTTTTTTTTTTTTTCTTAATTGGTTTTGTGTTATGGGATTTTTCTTGTTTTGTTTTTATTGTAGTTCGTTTTCTCTTTTTTTCGTTTCGTTTTCTATGTTCTTCGAGAGATTGTCACGGCCTTTGACGAACGAGGTTGCAGAAATCGCGCAAGAGACAATTCCAGCTGCAGGATTTCGGCTGCGATTCAACGACCCGGCTTTATGCAACGGAACTCTCGTTGCATCTCTGTTGCAAACCATAGTCTGCGATGTTCTCCCGTCTGTGAAAAAAGTTACTCTTCTCCGAAAGGGAATATATAGAGAAAAAAGCGAATGAACATTTAAAATAATCAGACAACGATCACGACTGTGGGTGGGGGTGGGGGGGGCAGAGGGGGAGGGAAGAGGGAGGGAGGGAGGGAAGGGGGAAGGGAGGGAGGGAAGGGGGAAGGAGGGAAAGGATGGAGGGAAGGGGGAAAGGGGGGAAGGAGGGAGGGAAGGGGGGAGGGAGGGAGGGAAGGGGGGAAGGAGGGAGGGAAGAGGGGAGGGAGGGAGGGAGGGAGAAGGGAAGAAGGGAGGGAAGGAGGGAGGAGGGAGGGAAGGGAGAGAGGGAGGGAGAAACCATTCTACCCCCTCCCCCTACCTACTTCTCTCCCTCCCCGACCCCCGCCCCCCCCCCTCCCTCACAACAGCCCGAGGTGGTGAATTATAACTTTTTACTCGAGCGTTTAAACGTCGACGTGACGTGACTAACTCTAAGATTCCTCCGCCATTTTCCTTCGATCGTTCACGTCTATCTTATTATCTGTATCTATCTCCATTATCTTTTCTTTCTGATTACTTTTAAAGCTTCATCTTCATTTGTTTTTATTGGGATTAGTGAGTGTTTAATAGAGAATGTTATGAGATCGGTCTGTTATCCGTGATTTCACTTTATTGAATGGTCCTATTTAGGTTAATCATTTTCTGTTATTAATACGATTATCTTCAATTTTGTCATTACATAGATATAGTATACATAGACAATATCTATCATTATATATAACGTAACAAACAGATTGCACATAATTATATAATATTATATAATGCCGAACTAATTCACGTGTTCGAAAATAAGAAACCGTGTCATTAAATAATAAATATAGTAATAATAGTAATGATAATTGTGACTGTTCTTCTCCCCCCCCCCCCAAAAAAAAAGGATACAGACAAAACATTGAAGATCAAACGAGAAATAATTTGGTTCGAAAATTCTTCCATCGACAACCCCCTTTTACACCCCTCCCCCCCTCCCTCGCGATCCCTTCCCCCCTGCCCATGGACCCTACCCCCCCCCCCCTTTAGGCAACAGACACTCTCCCACGGCGGGAAATTTCACCCTTTGGAGTGCAGGTGTTGCAAGGAACTCCACACGTTGCAGGCTTGCGAACAAACACACAACGTCAAAGCCATATCCCAAACATTCAGTTTAGTGCATGACATAAAAACAAAAAACAAAAACACAAACCGAAAACGTACAAGAAAAACACACACACACACACACACGCAAACACAAAAAAACGACACACAAACAAACACACAACAAGGACACACACACACACAAACGTCGCCAACAACAAACAAACACACCCACGTAGAGACACAAGCTAAACACATACACACACACCATAAACACAACATAAACACACACAGACAATCACACAACTCGCGCACAAAAACACACCCTAACGCCCACTCGCAGAACAAAACCACACGCGTTATTATAAACATTTTGCGTTTTATTTCTCGTAATGGAAGGAAAACAGACTGTTGGAGTGTAATTTTTGTTTCTTTTTCTTGCTGTGGTTGTGTTCCATTTAGCTATTTTTTGTTTATCATTGTTGTGTTTAGTACAAATACACAGATACACACACAGCCTTTCACTAACTGTACTGTAATACACATAACGACTACTCTGGGTACATGTGTTATCTTTGTACATATTATAAACAGTCTCAGGTGAATGAACAAAAATAACAATAATAAAAAAAACGGAGATATTGCTTCTTGCTGTTTCTTTTGTTTGTTTTAGTGTATTTGTTACAAATACTAATACAGATTTTCTATTCTTTGATTCCGTTTGCTTTGTTTATTTGTCACAAAAAATATTTTTTCTAGAATATTTTTTTAAATTCCTATGTTTCATATATGCGTTTGTTTGTTTAGTTGTGTATTTGTTATAAATACAAACACGATATATGTTTTTTCATCAAGCATTTTCCCTTACTCCCGTGTTCCATACATCAATTTCTGTTTGTTATGAACACAAATGAACAAAAAACAAGTATATCTCTCATGCTTCTCTCCTCTCCTTTTTGCATTCTCTTTTACTTCCCATCATTATCCTCCTCTTTATCTGTCTCTCTTCATCTTCTCTGTACCCAATCTAACTCTTTAGTTTAATACTAGTTTATTGTTATTCAATAATTCATTCTTATTGCGAGAGAGAGAGAAAGAGAGAGAGAGAGAGAGGAGGGGAGAGAGAGAGAGATAGATAGATAGAGAGAGAGAGAGAGAGAGAGAGAGAGAGAGAGAGAGAGAGGCAGAGAGAAAAGAGAG
>NW_028234428.1:15380202-15385202 GCF_977035675.1 Penaeus japonicus
GAGGAGCAAACCAACAGCTGTATCGAGGAACAAGGGGAGACTACCTCAAACTGGTCCAATACTGTAACATAATAACATAATCCTTCTCTCTCTCTCTTTCTTTTTCTTTTCGGTCTGTTTCTCTTCTCTTCTCCTTTTGTGTCTTTGCTTTTCTCTGTTCGAGTCCGTTGTTTGGTTCTCTGTTTCTCTCTATCTTTTTGTTTTTCTTTGGGTTTCTCTGTTTTTCTTTTTTATACTGTTTGTTTGTTTCTGTCTCTGTCTACCTACCTACCTACCTATCTACCTACCTACCTACCTACCTACCCACCAACCTACCTACCTACCTACCTACCAACCTATCTATCTACTTCTCCATCTCCCCCCTTTTCTTCCTGCTGCATAACAGCCCATGAGTCCAACACCACAGTGCCAAGCTGCCTAATTTGCATAAAACCCAGACTGCAGGTCGATGATCATTAGAGTATCAACCTGTGCAAGATGTGTTGCCGTTGACTCGAACGACGATAATTGCTCTGGTGTTTGGGGATCAATATTGGGTTTGTGTGTTTGTGGAGAAGATTGCTATTTGTGAGAGGTGTCTTATCTGCTTTTGTTGTTTTTGTTTATAGTTAGTTGTTGTTGTTTTTTGTTGGCACTGTTTTGATTTTGTTGTGATTATCGTTATTGTTGTTGTTGTTATCATTGTTGTTGTTGTTACTGATATTATTATAGTAATCATATTATTATCATTATTGTTACTATTATAAATACTACTATTATCATTATCATCATTATCATTATTTTTACTATTAATGTAACCATCACTCCTCACCATAACACTCAATCTTCACTATCAACATCACCCTCTCCATCATCACCATCATCATCATCATTCTCCTCTTCACCATCACCCTCTCCTCACTTTCGTTTTCACTCCTCACTATCACCAACACTATACCGCCTCACCATCATCAATTCTGTAACATTTCACCATCACCATCATTTCTCACCATCATCATTATTCCTCACCATCACCACCATCTCTTGCCTTCATCAACACACCTCATCATCTTAACCAACGCCCCTCCACCCCCCCCCCTCCCTCCCTTCCTCTCTCACTACATGCCACCCCTCTAACACCCCTCCCCCTGCCACCTCCCCCTTCCCCTCCTCTACCCTTCTCAGCCGCCTACACCCCTACTCCCACCCCACCCCTCTAACACCCTCTCCCCTTCTCCCTTTCCACCACCCCTTCTCCCCTCCCCCTCTCCCCTTCCCCCATCCCTGCCCCTCTCCCCTTCTTCCCTTCCCCTACCTCTCCCTTTCTCCCCTCCTCCTTTCACTTTCTCCCCTTCTCCCACCTCTCGCCTTCCTTAACCCCTGCCCCTCTCCCCACCCCTCTAACACCCTCTCTCTCCTTCCCCCTCCCTCTCCCCTTCTCCCCTCTCCCTTTCCCCCACCCCTCTAACACCCTCTCTCCCCTTCCCACCCCTTCCCTCACCCTATCCCGTCTTCCTTCCCCTCTCCCTTTCCCCCACCCCTCTAACACCCTCTCTCCCCTTCCCACCCCTTCCCTCACCCCTAACCGTCTCTCCTTCCCTCACCCCTAACCCTCTCCCCTTCCCTCACCCTCTCTCCTCTCCCTCTCCCCTTCCCCCACCCGTTTAACACCCTCAAACACCCTCCCTCTCCCCATCCCCCACCCTTTTAACACCCTCTCTTTCTCCCCTCTCCCCTTCCCCCACCCTTAACCCTCACCTCTTCTCCCCTGCCCCTCTAACATCCCCTCTCCCCTTCCCCTACCCCTCTAACAGCCTCCCTCCCCTTCCCCCACCCCTTTAACACCCCCTCTCTCCTCTCCGAACCCCCCCTCCCCCTGCCATCAGCGCGTGGGCAAAGTCTCTTAATATGATTTGCTTTCGTGAAGGGGACGGCGGGGGGGGGGGGAGCGGACTACCTCATTGCGAAGTTAAGGCTACGGTATTTTTCTTTTCTTATTTTCTTTCTTTCTTTTATTTTTCTTGCCAGTTATCTTTTTTGTTCTCTTGTTCTTTTCGTTTTCTTCTTCTCTTTCCTTTGTTTTTATTTTGTCTTTTTTTGTTCTTTTCTCTTTTTTTTTCTTACGTGTGTGGTCCTTTTTTTCTTTCTTTTTTTGTCTTTTTTTATACTTGTCTTTCAAGAGGGGGAGAGATATACAGAGAGAAAGAGAGAGAGAGAGAGAGTGAGCGAGAGAGAGAGATTGAGAGAGAGAGATGTAGAAAAAACAAGAAAGCAGAGGCGAAGATAAAAAGACGAGAAAGGAAATGAAAAAAAGAAAAGAAAAGAGAAAAGGCAAAAAAAAAGGAAAAAAAGAAAAAGAAAAACGAAAATAAAGCAGACATGGCAACTGCACGAGGACTGACCAGCAGGGAAATTAGATTCTGCTTTGTTTTGATAGCAAGAAAATCAGTTTAAGTCCAATAAAATTCATACATAATTTCGTCTAACCGACATGAGAGGGAGAAAGAATGAAAATTTTCGTTTTATATCATATTACATTATCGATAATTATTCCCTAAATGCCAATGGATGAACCAGTTTACAATTGTAATATAAAAACAAAAAGGAAAATAATTGGTGATATATGTATGAATATTCACAAGTGTTCAGAAAGACTAAAATAATCATCACTATCATTAAATTTCACACAAACTCAATATTGTGTGATATAGATAATATTTCAAAGATATCTTCGCTAATAATAGCAACACATAAGTTACGGTCCTTAAGCAGGATGTATTTTTTCTTACACCTGAAAAGAATGTTTGTTTTGGTCTTGTATCGTGACGAGTTCAGTTGAATATTTTATTGCTTGTTGTATGAAAGTTTTTTTTTTCATTTTTATTGATTGTTGTATAAAAATTGAGGTATTTTCACTTTCATTGCTTGTTGTACGAAACGTGTTTTTTTTTCATTTTCATTGTTGTATGAAACTAGAGTTTTTTTTTTCATTTTTATTGATTGTTGTATGAAAATTGAGGTATTTTTTTTATTTTTATTGATTGCTGTGCGAAACGTGAGGTATTTTTTCATTTATATTGGTTGTTGTGGGATATGTGAAGCATTTTATTCATTTTTATTGCTTGTTGTATGAAACGTGAGTTTTTTTTCATTTTTATTGATTGTTGTATGAAAATTGAGGTATTTTTCACTTTTATTGCTTGTTGTACGAATCGTACGTTTTTTTTTTTGTTTTTTTTTTCATTGCTTGTACGAAACTAGAGTTGTTGTTTTTTCATTTTCATTGATTGTTGTATGAAAATTGAGGTATTTTTTCATTTTCATTGATTGTTGTATGAAAATTGAGGTATTTTTTCATTTTCATTGATTGTTGTATGAAAATTGAGGTATTTTTTTCATTTTAATTGATTGTTGTATGAAAATTGAGGTATTTTTTCATTTTTATTGGTTGTTGTGGGATATGTGAAGCATTTTATTATTTTTTATTGCTTGTTGTACGAAACGTAAGGCTTTTTTCATTTTTATTGCTTGCTGTGGGAAATGTGATGTTTTTTTTTTATTGCTTGCTATAAGAAACGTTTTTTTATTTATTTTTTTTGTTATTGTTTGTAGTACGTAACATGAGGGTTTTTTTCATTCTTATTGCTTGTTGTATGAAATGTGAGTTTTTTTTTCATTCTTATTGCTTGTTGTACGAAACGTGAGGTATTTTATTCCTTGGTATTGCTTTTTTTTATTGCTTGTTGTACAAAACGTGAGGTATTCTATTCATTGGTATTGCTTGTTGTAGGTTATATGAAGCATTTTGCTTATTTTTATTGCTTGCTGTAGGAAGCAAGAGGGAATTAATTCATCTTTATTGCTTATTGCAAGAAACGTGTTGCACCTCATTCAATTCTATTGCTTATTCTAGGATAAGTGAGACATCCTATCCATATTCATTACTTATTGTAGGAAATAAGACGTATTTTATTCATTTTCATTGCATATTGAATTCCATTCTCTCAACTCAGCCTCACTTTCCTCGTTGCAAATGGAAGTAGTGAAAAAAAAAAATAGTTCTACATATTGCTGCAACGTCCCTTGTTTTCCCTCTTGCAATTAATCACCATCGCTGTTTTCTCTTCATTATTAACTACAGTAATTAACGACCCTTGACAAATAGCATCCCGAGGGGGAGGTGCAATTAGAGGGGGATAATCTTATTTTAAAAAAAGGATAATGATGATGACAGTGATGATGATAAGGGTAATGAATGATGATGATGTTAGTGATGAATCTTATATCAATATATGTGATGATGGGTATGGTGTAGATATATTGTGTCTATCGGGATAAGGATATAGATATTGAATCGTGATGGTGTTAATTATGATTTTTATGGCAATGTGTGTGATGGTGTAGGTATATTGTGTAAAGAATGATAAGAATTTTTTTTTTTTTTTTTTTTTTTTTTACAAAAGAGTCTTAACTTCTTAATGGAAGAGAAGAGAGAGAGGGAAATCGGAAGGATGGATCGATAATTAGAAATATTGATAAACAAAGAAGGAGGATGAGAGAGGGAGGGAGAGGGAGAGAGAGAGAGAAGAGGAAGAGGGAGGGGGGTTAGATAGCTAGATGGAGAGAGAGAAACAGAGAGAGGGAGAGAGGATACCACATCTGTATTCACATCATATATTAGTCATATGAACTCATAAACACACACACAATATATATATATATATATATATATATATATATATATATATATATATATATATATATATATATTGGTGTGTGTGTGTGTGTGGGTGTGTGTGTGTGTGTGTGTGTGTGTGTGTGTGTGTGTGTGTGTGTGTGTGTGTGTGTGTGTGTGTGCGCATATAAGTATGTATGTATGAATGTATATATATGTATATGTATGTATATATGCATATCAAGATCACCAAGGGAGTAAGTCACGCCATGTAAAAGCGGTTCCTCCATCAAAGCAAGAGACACACCGTGCAACTAGCATGAGCTTTGAAGTTGCAAATCTTGCG
>NW_028234428.1:15402702-15410202 GCF_977035675.1 Penaeus japonicus
GTGACTTTTTTCTTATTTTCTTTATTGACATTGTGTTATCATTATCATTGTATTATCATTATTGCTCTATCAGTATTATTACTATTATCATAATCATTATCATCATTGTCATTATTATTGTTATTATTAATATCACCTTCATTATTGTAATTATTATTATCTTCATTATTATTATCATCATTATCATTGTTATCATTATTATTATTATTATTATTACTATTATTATTATCATTATTATTATTGTTATTGCCATAATTATTATCATTATCATTATCATCGTTATTGTTGTTGTTGTTGTTGTTGTTGTTGTTGTTGTTATCAGCATCATCATTACTATATTTTTATCTATTTTTTTCTCTTCCTTTTAGATGTTATTCCTTAAACCACGATGTATTTTCCTCGTCATTACATTAATCTCTTATCCACTTTTTATTTTTTCGTATTTTCCTTCTTCTTTCTTTTTCTCTTATTTCCTCTTTTTTGTAACTTCTTCTATTTTCTCTCGTTCTTTTTTTTTCTTCCCTTGCACATTTTTTTTCTTATTTTCCTTTTTGTCTCTTTCCTTTTTTTGTCTCTTTTTTCTTATCTTTCTTATTATTTTTTCTTCTTTCCCATTTCGTCTTTTTCTTCTCCTTTTTGTTTCTAATTATTATTTTCTTATTCTTTATTTTCCAGTTCCCTATTTTACTCATTTTACTTTTCTCCTCTTTTATTCTCGGATTTTCCTCTTCTCCTTTTCCTTTTCCTCTGGTTCTCATTTTCTCCTTCTTTTATTCTTTCCCTTCTTTCTTCCTCTTCTTACTGGCCCTTTTTCTTCTTTCCTTTTTGCTTTCCTTCTTGTTCTAATATTATTTTCCTTTTCTTCCGTCTTGTTCTTTCTTCTCCTTTTCCCTCTCCTTTCCTCCTATATTTTCTTCTTCCTCCTTTTCTCTTCTATTTTTCTTCTCCTTTTTCTTCTTCTTCTTCTTTCTACTCCCCTTTCTCCACATTCTCTTTTACTCTTCTTCCGCTTCTTCTTCTTCTTCTTCTTCCTCCTTCACCTCCTTTTAACATTTACTTTTCTTCTTCTTCTCTCTTTTTTTCCTCCTCCTTCTCCTCCTTCACCATTTTCTCTTCTACTTTTTTTCTTCTTCATCTTCTTCCTCCTCCCATTTCTCCATTTTCTCTTCTACTTTTCTTCTTCCTCCTCCTCCTCCTTCACCAATTTCTCTTTTACCTTTCTTCTTCTCCGTCTCCTCCTTCTCTCTCTTCCTCTCTTCCTTCTCTCACCCCTATATCCGGGTTCCCTTTCAGAGTTTGTCCCTCGTGATTTCGTTCTCAAGTCCATAGTTCCGGTTTGTGTTGTTTATGCGTGTGTATTTGTATCTTTCGTGGATGTTTGTTTGTATAAATAAACATCGGTGGTGGTGGAGGTAGGAGGGGGGACGAGGAAAGGGGGGAGGTGGAGTGCGTGTGTGTGTTGGAGGGGGAGGGGGAGGGAGGAAGGGGGAGGTGGAGTGCGTGTGTGTGTGTAAGTGTGTGTTTGTTCGTATGTCGTTGTATGTGTGTTAGGGGGTGGGGGTTGTGGGTGGGGGTGGAGGTGGGGTGGGGGGTTGAGTGTGTGTTTTGTATTTTTGTTGTTGTTGCTGTTTGACCGTATGTGTGTGTGTGTGCTTGTATTTGTTCGTGTGGGTTTTGAGCATGTTTTGTGCTTGTTTGACCGTATGTGCTTGTGCTTGCGTGTGCTTAGTGTCTCTGTGGACGTAGTTGTATGCCTTACATTTGCTTGGGTGCGTTTGCCTTACTTTATGTTTGCTTTTTCCTTCTTTGACTGTGTATATATGCTTGCGTGTATATAGCATTTGCGTGAGCGTGTGTTTTGTATGTGTTTGAGTGCTTGTGTGTGTGTGACTTCATACCCGCCATTCTTGCCACTTGCACCGCTACTACAATCACGCCACGTTGCCACATCTTCTCTGGCAACTAGAAGCGGAACAAGACAGAAACAGAGAAGCAGAGGAAGATAGAGGAAAGAGAGAGAGAGAAGAAAAAGAGAGAATAGAGACAACGAAATGATAAAAAAAGAAGAAAAAAATGAACAAAAGAAGAGGAAAGAAAACTGTAAAAAAGAAAAAAGAAAAATCAACAGACGAGAGACGTGGCACCACCGCAGACTTAATCCGTTCTCGCGACCTGGGACACGTGACCGCTACATGACCGGCGGATACACATGCATGCAACGCTACGCGAACGCTGCAGAGGGGAGGGGAGGGGAGGGGAGGGGAAAGGGGAGAAGAGAAGGGTTGGGGGAGGGAGATGTGAGAAAGGGAGGGGAGGGAGGGAAGGGGATGCGAGGGGAGGGGAGGGGACGAGAGGAAAGACGGAGAGGGGAGGGAGAGGAGAGAGGGAGAGCAAGGGAGATGGAAGGAGAGAGTAGAGGAGAGGGGAGATAATAACAGGAAGCCGTGAGTCTCTGTTACTAGAGATAAAACACAAATGGAGGAAGAGGAAACGGGGTGATAAAGACAGAGAAGAAGAAACGAAGGAAGAAAAAGAAGCGGGCAGGGAGAAAAGGAAAGATAAAAGAGAAACGATAAAGAAAAGAGAGATGAAAGAGAAGGGAGAGGGGAGAAAGGGAAAAATAGATAGAAGAAAGAAGTGAAGGAAACTGATAATAGAAAATGAATGAAAGAAAGAAGAGAGGAGATGATAGATCAAAGAAAAGCAAAAAGAAGAGAAAACAAAATAATTCAAAGATTAAAAATGATTAAACAAATAAATAGATACAGAAATCAAGGAATAAATAAATAGATAAAAAAACAATAAAAAGAGAGACAATAAAGAAATGAAACTAAAAACAAATAACATGATACCTGGCCATAGAAGAAAGAAGAAACAAAGATAGAAATAAGAGAAAAGAAAAAAAATAATAATCCGAAAGAGATAATGAGAGAATGTGAAGAGAGAGAGACCGCGTTAGTGCATGAGGGGAGGATAGAGGGGAGAGGAGAAGGTCATGCAGATAGACTTGCATGACGATCAGCTGTGTCGCAGTATCGAATTTTAAAGATCTTTTTTTTTCTTTCTTTCTTTCTTTCTCTATGTTTGTGAGTACTGTTTATTTGCTTCTTTACTTATTATCTTCGCTTATTATTTGCTTCATTGATTGTTTATCGAGTTTTTTGTTTGTTTATTTGTTTGTTTTATTTGTCTTTTGTATTTTTAATTTGTTTTTGTTTTTATGTTTTTTCTTTTGTTTATGTTTTTTTTTTATGTTTGTTTGTTTTCGTGTGTATGTGTTTATAAGGACATCTACAGTTAATGTGTTATTAATTAAGAAATTGTATTAATTAAAACATTATTTAGGGTCATTTTTATGGCATAAAATGTATAACTTCCGTTACTAAGAAATAAAGTTTATAATTTAAAATAAAAGCGTACAATCTAGATAATTCAAATACTCTTGAATAAAAGGTATCAGCTGGATTTCTGAAGAAAGTGTTATAAACTAAAAAAAAATCGTAGAATTTAGATGATTTATATAATCGAAAGTTTATGATTAAAATTCCTTTACATATAGTGTATTTTATTTTTCGCGATGAATATGACTCTCAACATGTTACATAGTTTAAAAGTTCATTAATTGCTTACCGTGAAATAATTACCTATTATACAAACATAATCATTCTTTACGAGGAATTATTCACGATAATCATTTATACAACGAAAACGCAAAAATAATTCATGAAAAATAAAACAATGAAAAGAAAGACGAAGACGAAAAAAAATAAACAAAAAACGAAATATCTTAAGACGAGGGAAATAGCAAGCAAGCAAGCAAGCAAGCAAGCATTCTTTTCCCTCATGCTTTCCCATTTCTTGCAAACAGCAGCTCATAATAAGTGATGTTTATGACGCCAACTTCTCACGCTGAGGTTTCGGGGGAAAAAGGGCACATCTGGTCACGGTTGGAGCGATCTTGAACTTTGCTTAGAGTAAGTAAGATGGAGGCTCGCTTACTTTTGCCATGGCGCCACTCATGAGTTTTGAGTCTTAGGTTGAGGGTCGATTCGATTACTTTTGCCGATTACTTTTAATTATTTGAGCTTGAGGTTCGTGCGTTTCGTGAACCTCAGTTCTTAGAAAGAGGTTCGATTCGTTGACTTTTGCCATGGCGAGTCTTCTGAACCCTTAGTCTTGAGCTGGGATACGTTCGCTTACTTTGGCCACGGCGTGCTTTTACCTGATGTCTGGAGGAGAATTTCCTTTATTTGGTGTGTTGGGGGGGGGGGGGGGGCAGGCGAGATAGAGGAGGGGGGGTGGGGGGGAGAGGGAAAGGGAAAGGGAGGATGGGAGAGAGAGAGAGAAGAGAGAGAGGGAAAAGGGAGGATGGGAGAGGGAGAGAGAGGGAAAAGGGAGAATGGGGGAGGGAGAGAGAGGAGAAGGAGGGAGGATGGGAAAGGGAGAAAGGGAGAGGGAGGGGGAAGGGAAGATGAGATAGGGAGACGGAAGGAGGAGGGGACAGGGAGGGAGAGGTTTGGAAGTGAAAGTGATTAGGGGAAAAGAAAGAGGGGGGGAGCAAGAAAAATAAAAGGAATATACAAGTATTGCGAAAGAGAGAAAGAGAGAGAGTGAGATAGATAGATAGATAGATAGATAGAGAGAGAGAGAGAGAGAGAGAGAGAGAGAGAGAGAGAGAGAGAAAGAGAGAGAGAGAGAGAGAGAGAGAGAGAGAGAAAGTGAGAGAGAGAGAGAGAGAGAGAGAGAGAGAGAGACAGAGACAGAGAGAGAGAGAAAGTGAGAGAGAGAGAGAGAGAGAGAGAGAACGAGAGACAGAGAGACAGAAAGAGAAAGATAGAGAGGAGGGAGTGAGAGGAGGGGAATAACAAATAGATGGCTAAACAAAGAAACACAAAGATAAGTGACAGATAAAATTATAGATATCAGTTGACTGACACTGCAAATATGAAAATAGGTAAATAGATAGATAAGCACATCAGTAGATAGATATAGAGATAAACAAAGCACATAAATACATACATAGATAGACAGACACGATGATAAAAAAACAAAAACAGATAGATATATACAAAGAGATAACAGACAGACAAGATAGAATAACAACGCAGAAATCGGGAATGAGAACATTGCATGGGGAGCAGATGTTGCAGGTTGTTGCAAATTGCTGTTGCTGAGAAGTAGGAGCAGGAGGAAACCCTGCAACGTGCCTTTTTTTTCTTTCTTCTTTCTTTTTTTTTTCTTTTTTTTTTTTTTTTTTTTTTTTACTAGCCTCTTCTTTTTCTCTTACTTCTTCCTCTTTTTCTCCTTCTTATTATCATTCTTCTGTTCCATCTTCTCCTTCTTCTTCTTCTCCTTCTTCTTCTTCTCCTTCTTTTTCTTCTTTTTCTTCTTCTTCATCTTTTCCTGCTGCTACTTCTCTTTCTATTCTTCCTAATCCTCTTCCTCCTCCGTTTTCTCCTTATTATTATTATTATTATTTTCATTTTGTTTTCTCCTTTAATTTCTTAAAATAATTTGATTTTCTTCCGTCTCCCCCTTCCTCTCTCTCTCTCTTTCCTTTTTTTCCTTCTTTCTCTCTATCTATTTTGGTAAACAGACAAAAGAGTGATTGGGAGGGGGGAGTAAGAGAGGGAAGGGGAGAGGAGGGAGAGGGAGGGAGAAAATGAGGGAGAGGGGGGAGAGGGGAGAGAAGGAGGGAGAGGTAAGGAGGGAGAGAGAGAATGAGGGAGAGGGGGGAGAGGGGAGAGAAGGAGGGAGAGGTAAGGAGGGAGAGAGAGAATGAGGGAGAGTTGTATTTTGACACACAAACAGACAGAAGAATAGACAGAGAGATAGTCAGATAGGCAGATAGATAGATAGGTAGATAGACAGATAGGCAGACAAAGAGATAAACAGGTAGACAGACAGAAATATAGACAGATAGGCAGACAGACAGATAAGCAGGCAAAAGGATAAACAGGTAGGCAGATGGACAGATAAACAGACAGGTAGATATATGGATAGGTAGACAGAAAGACAGGTAGACAGGCAGACAGACGTACAGGTAGGCAGATAGAAAGACAGGTAGACAGGCAGACAGAAAGACAGGTAGACAGGCAGACAGAAAGACAGGTAGACAGGCAGACAGAAAGACAGGTAGACAGGCAGACAGAAAGACAGGTAGACAGGCAGACAGAAAGACAGGTAGACAGGCAGACAGAAAGACAGGTAGACAGGCAGACAGAAAGACAGGTAGACAGGCAGACAGAAAGACAGGTAGACAGGCAGATAGATAGGTAGACAGAGTAGGCAGGCAGATAGACGGACAGACATACAGACAGGGTTGAAGAACAAGAAGGGAATAGATGGAATCCAGAGAAGAAAATGCGATAAAGGAATGGTAGAAAAGAAGGAAGGACGGGAAGTGAAGAATAGAAAAGAAAGATAATAAAACAATGAAGAGAAAAAGGGGATAGGAGAGAAGAGAATAATAAAAGAAGAAAGATGGAGGAAGGAGAATAGGATAAATGGAGTTACAACGTGACGAGGAAAAATAGATGTGAAGGGAAGGGAAGATAAGGAGAAAGAGAATGAGAAAAAATAGATAATAAGAAAGAATATAAGAAAGAAAAGGAAGACGAATAAGAAAAAAAGGAGAGAAAAAACGAATAAAAAAAGAAAAGAAGAAGATTAAGAGAAAGAACAGCTAGAAGACGAAAAAAGAAAAAGAAAAGCAAAGCGAAAAAAAACGAAAATAGAAAAAACAAAAAAGAATTTAAAAAAAAGAAAAGAAGAAAACGAACGAAGCAAAAGAATAATAACCATAACAAAGCGAGAAAAAGCCAGCAACGTGAAGAGAGAGGAAAACTATAAGCAAAGAGGAGGATCCAAGAGGAGTGTCACAAGGAGAGGAATCGAATCGCTTGAACAAGAGGATCGACGGCCACTCGAGAGGAGTCGGCGGGGATAAACAGAGCGAGGAGAGAGGAGGAGGAGAGGAGGGGGAGGGGGAGGGGAGAGGAGGGGGAGGGAGAGGGGATAAACAGAGCGAGGAGAGAGGAGGGGGAGAGGAGGGGGAGAGGAGGAGGGAGGGAGGGAGAGGGGATAAACAGAGCGAGGAGAGAGGAGGGGGAGAGGAGGGGGAGGGAGGGAGGGAGAGGGGATAAACAGAGCGAGGAGAGAGGAGGGGGAGAGGAGGGGGAGAGGAGGGGGAGAGGAGGAGGGAGGGAGGGAGAGGGGATAAACAGAGCGAGGAGAGAGGAGGGGGAGAGGAGGGGGAGGCAGAGGGGAGAGGAGGAGGGAGGGAGGGAGGGAGGGGGGATAAACAGAGCGAGGAGAGAGGAGGAGGAGAGGAGGGGGAGGGAGAGGGAGAGGGGAGAGGAGGAGGGAGGGAGGGAGGGAGGGGGGATAAACAGAGCGAGGAGAGAGGGAAGGGGAGAGGAGGAGGGAGGGAGGGAGGGAGAGAGGGAAGGAGAGAGAAGGGGGAGAGGAGGGAGGGTAATAGAGAGAAGGGGAGGGAGG
>NW_028234428.1:15415202-15417702 GCF_977035675.1 Penaeus japonicus
TTGCTAAAACAACACATGCAATGCTTGCAAAATGTGAATAATTTCCTCACGCGCGTCGCTTGTTCAGACACTCGCAGGCACACACACACACACACAGACACAGATATATACACAGAAACACACACAGACACACAGACACACACACACACACACATATTCAGACATACACATACAGACACAGACACAGACACACAGGCACGGAGACTCTGAAGTCGAGGAAAGACGCGGTTAGAATCTTCTAGAATGCAATTCTGTGCACGTGTGAGGCCAGAATGTCTAGTCTTGGTGCCTGTCTGTCTGTCTGAATAACTTTTTTATTTTATTTTTATTGTTTTTTTCTTTCTTTTTTTCTTTCTTTTTTTATACTCCGACTTATTCTTCTTCCTGCTTTTTGTTTGTCTGTTTGTTTGTATGTTTTCCTGCCTGTGTGTTTGTGTGTGTGTCTGTATGTATATGTTTATTTGTCTGTTTGTCTGTATTTGTTGCATATTTTCATAATGAAGATATTTTTGTGATGTTTCTTATTCTAATACTTTTATCATGGGCGGTGTCAGAAAGTCTAGTCTGAGTGTGTGTCTGTCTGTCTGTCTAAATATGTCTTTCTTAGTTCTTGTTTTTTTTCATATTGCTTCCCTCTCCTATTAAGGATCTCTTTGTGGTTATTTTGCTTGTTTGTTTGTATGTTTGTGTTTGTGTGATTGTTTGTTTGTATGTTTGCGTGTGTGATTGTATGTTTGTTTGTTTGTTTCCCTTGTGGCTCCATTTACATTACACCAATACCATCCGCATTATCATCACGTTCATCATCATTATTATCTTTATAATCATCACCATCTTCATCACCAACACCCAAAAACTATCATCATTCTCATCATCCTCACCACACCCTCACCACCCATAACCCCACTCTCACCATCCTCATCACCATCCTCACCACACCCTCACCACCCATAACCCCACTCTCACCATCCTCATCACCATCCTCACCATCATCATCACCACCCACATCACTCTCTTCCTCATCACACCCTCACCACCTATACCCGCACTATCGCCATCCTCATCACCATCCTCACCATCATCATCACCGCCCACATCACTCTCTTCCTCACCACCACCTTCACCACCACACCTTGATTACTGCTTCATAAAAAGGTTTCCGATTTTAATTGTTGTTTGTTGACGTCATAACCAATACCATTTTGAAGGGGCAGGGAGGAGGGGGGAGGGGGGAGGAAAAGGGAGGGGGGGAAGGCGGAGGAAAGGGGAGGAAAAGGGAGGGGGGAGGGGAAAATGGAGGTGGGGAGGGGAAAGTGGAGGGGGTAGGAAAAGGGAGGAAAAAGGGAGGGGGGAGGGGAAAGTGGAGGGGGTAGGAGATGGGGAGGGGGGACGTGGTTCAAGCCATCTGCTTGAAATCTTGGTAGTGCTTTCGTCTGATACTTTGCTCTCTCTCTCTCTCTCTCTCTCTCTCTCTCTCTCTCTCTCTCTCTCTCTCTCTCTCTCTCTCTCTCTCTCTCTCTCTCTCTCTCTCTCTCTCTCTCTCTCTCTCTTCTTCCTCTCTCCTACTTCCTCTCTCCTCCCTCCGTCGTCTGCTACGCTCTCTCTCCTCGTTTGCTTCCATGCCCCCACCCCTTTCCTCCCCCCCCTTTCCCCCACCCCCCACCCCCACCCCCTGCTGTTTCTTGGGCTTAATACGACGCTAATAAAATCCTGTGAGTAGTTTTCCTTTTCCTTTTACACCGTCTTTTGTTTCAGTTTTATTTTCTCTGGAGCGTTTTTGTTGTTGTTGTTGTTGTTGTTGGCTTTGCCTTTTTTTTGTTTTTCTTTTTTTCTTTCTTTTTGTTGGTTGTGTTCGTTTTTTGTTTTGTTTTTTTCTCCCTTTCTTTGTTGGTTGTGTTCGTTTTTTTTTTTTCTTCTTCTTCTTCTTCTTCTTTGCTTTCTTTCTCGTTCTCTGTTTACGTTTTTCTTTAATTTTCTTTATTGTATTTTTTTCTGGTTCTTTATTATATTTCTCTTTGTCTGTTTTTTTTATCCTTCTTCTTCTTCTCTTTATTTTTCTCTTATTCTTATTCACGTTTTTTATATTTCATCTTTATTTTTCACTCCTTTTTCCGTCTCCTTTTCTTCCTCTTTTCCTTTCATTCTTCCTCTCTTCCTTCCTCTTCTTCGCCCGAAGCCAAATTTCCCTTTTTTTCCTTCTTGATTATCCCCTTCCTCTTCCTCCATCATTTTCTCTTCCCCCATTCTTATCTCTTCCCTCTTCCCCCATTCTTATCTCTTCCCTCTTCCTCCCTCTCTTTAATTATTATCCCTTTGCCCATCTCCTACCTACCCCCCTTCATTCTCCCTTTATTCCCCTAAGCAGTTATTATCACTTCTTTTTTTTCCCCTCATTCGCTCTTCCTCCTCCATTCCCATATTTTTTTCCCTTTCAGTTTCCCCCTATTCCTTCTCCTTCTCCATTCTCTCATCCACCATTATCATCGCTTCCTTCCCCTTC
>NW_028234428.1:15420202-15422702 GCF_977035675.1 Penaeus japonicus
AATGAGAGAGAGGAGGAGGGAGGTGAGACGAAGTGGAATGGGGATGGGGGGGTGATGATAGGGGAGGGAGGAGGAGTTGGATGGGGAGGGGCGAGAGATGTATGTGGGGTGCGTAGATGAGTTTGAGGATCTGAAGAAAACGCTTGAGAGAGAGAGAGAACTCGGAAGGGAGAAGGAGATGAAGAGAGGGAAGAGGAACCGATGAGATGAGGACGATGATAGTGGGAGAAGGAGAGAGAGAGAAGGGACGGAGAGGAAAAGTGAAGAGAGAGAGAGAAAGAGGGGGGGGATGGGAGCTGGGTGTAGGGCAGGAGAAGAGGAGGGAGAAAGAAGGGGGAGGGAGGTGGAGGGGGGGGAGAAAGAGGAACAGAGAGAGAGAACAGACTACCATTGTGAGGAGAGAGAGAGGGAGGAGGAGAGCCGGAGAGAAGAGAGAGAGAAATGAAGGGAGAGGAGAGAAGATGGAGAGAGACCAGTGAGACAGAGAGAGAGAAGAGAAGAGAGAAATACGTCTTGAGAGATCACAACTAACGGGTCGAAGAGAGAGAGAGAGAGACTGATAAACATTCATAACAAACAACAAAATATACAAAGATAAGAAATCTTTCTCAGTCAAATATGTATAAATTTAGATAGATAGATAAATATTCGCTTTTTTATTCAAGAACTAATCAAAATATCAATAACAGACTCTTGCATCTGACGCCCGGGAATGTGGGCGGATCTGAAGCGATGTGGGCGTAACCTGACCCGCGGGCGTGAATGAGTGTCTGCCAAAATAGCTCTCAAGGGCGTGACAGCACATAAGCGGTCTCTTTAAGCGGTTCCGATGCCTGAGAGGAGGGGGAGACTGAGGTATATGGATGGGGTAGCGAGATGTGCTTACTCTCTCTCTCTCTCTCTCTCTCACTCTCTCTCTCTCTCTCTCTCTCTCTCTCTCTCTCTCTCTCTCTCTCTCTCTCTCTCTCTCTCTCCTCTTTCCCCCTCTCTCTCGTCTCTCAATCTTCTCTCTGTGTTATATCTCTCTGCTCACATTCCGTTTAAAATGTCCTTGGGGGGTGTCTGTGGGTAGTGACGTATTTGTGGGGGTTTGGTGTCCTCGGTGGGTGCTGTGGTATTATGTGGGGGTGGTCTGTGGGTTGTGGTCTGTGGGGTGGTGGGTATTTGTGGGAATTAATAGGTTGTCTGTGGTTGTATTTCGGTTATGTGCTGGTTTTATTTGTGGGGGGTGGTTTGTGGGGTATTTCGTGGGGTGTTCCTGTGGGTGTGGGTATTTGTGGGGGTGGTCTGTGGGTGTGGGTATTTGTGGGTGTGGGTATTTGTGGGGGTGGGAGTGGGTATTTGTGGGGGTGGTCTGTGGGTGTGGGTATTTGTGGGGTTGGTCTGTGGGTGTGGGTATTTTTGGGGGTATCTTTGGGTGTGGGTATTTGTGGGGATGTCTGTGGGTGTGGGTATTTTTGGGAATGGTCTGTGGCTGTTTGTGTGTAGGGGGTGGGATTAGGATGGGGGGTTGTGTGTTTGTTTGGGTGTTTGTGTTTTGTGTGTGGGAGGGGGGTTGTAATGTTGGGTGTGTTTGTCTTTGTGTGTTTGTCTTTGTGTGTGTGTGTTTTGTGAGTGAGTTTTGTGTGCATGTATGTGTATTTGTGTGTTTAAGTGAGTCTTGTGTGCAATTGGGTGCGTGTATATGTACGTGTATTTGCGTATTTGCGTGGGTTATTGTGTATGTATAAGTACATGTGTTTTTGGTATATTTGTATACGTATTTCCTTTTTGTGTACGTATGAAAATGATAAAAATAATAATAATAAAACCACTTCTAGCGACAACCCACTTACCAAGCGTAAGTTGGAAAATCAGCGACAGCACCGAAAAGACATCTGAGGTGTTGACAGTGTTGTAGGAGCAAGAAAACCTAATGAAAACATTGATGGCGGAAGCACAGGTTGACGCCACCAAACAGCGGTTATCCAAAACGTTTCAGCTTAAGTGCATTATCTTGTCTTCTCTTGCCTGATTTAAGTCTATTATGGATTTTTTTTTTTTTTTTTCTTCCGAGACTTTAAGATTTTTACTTGCTGTTTTTCCTCACGCAAGCAGAATCATGCAGGGAGGGACGTGTTTTTGTTTTGTTTTTGTTGTTGTTTAGAATATTTCCCTTTTCGTTTCGTTTTTTTTTATCTGTATATCTTTGGATTTGTCCGGATAGAGGATTGCGGCGTATAGCTCTAAATATTTTTTCTCTATATCCTTTTTCCTCTTGTTATCTCTCCTCCGTCTTTCTCTTTCTTTCTCTTTCTCGTCTGTTTTTTTGCCTCGTCGTCTTGTTTCTCATCTCTCTTTCTTCCTCTTTTCCTTCTCCTCCGCCTCTGTTTTGCTCTCATGCTCTCTCTCGTTATCCTCTCATCTCTCACCTCGCGGTAGCGGGGGGGTTTGAGTGCGGGGGGTGGGGGTTGGGGAGGGGGGGGTTCCCCGTCTCGGTCCTCTACACCTCTCGCCTCTC
>NW_028234428.1:15427702-15436792 GCF_977035675.1 Penaeus japonicus
CTTTCTGTTAGTCTGTCTGTTTGTAAATCTTTCTGTTAGCCTGTCTGTCTGTCTGTGAGTCTTTCTGTTAGTCTGTCTGTTTGTAAATCTTTCTGTTAGCTTGTCTGTCTGTCTGTGAGTCTTTCTGTTAGTCTGTCTGTTTGTAAATCTTTCTGTTAGTCTTTCTGTTTGTAAGTCTTTCTGTTAGTCTGTCTGTCTGTGAGTCTTTCTGTTAGTCTGTCTGTTTGTAAATCTTTCTGTTAGTCTGTCTGTTTGTAAGTCTTTCTGTTAGTCTGTCTGTCTGTGAGTCTTTCTGTTAGTCTGTCTGTCTGTGAGTCTTTCTGTTAGTCTTTCTGTTTGTAAGTCTTTCTGTTAGTCTGTCTGTCTGTGAGTCTTTCTGTTAGTCTGTCTGTTTGTAAATCTTTCTGTTAGTCTTTCTGTTTGTAAGTCTTTCTGTTAGTCTGTCTGTCTGTGAGTCTTTCTGTTAGTCTGTCTGTTTGTAAATCTTTCTGTTAGTCTGTCTGTTTGTAAATCTTTCTGTTAGTCTGGTCTGTTTGTAAGTCTTTCTGTTAGTGTCTGTCTGTCTGTGAGTCTTTCTGTTAGTCTGTGTCTGTCTGTGAGTCTTCTGTTAGTCTTTCTGTTTGTAAGTCTTTCTGTTAGTCTGTCTGTCTGTGAGTCTTTCTGTTAGTCTGTCTGTTTGTAAATCTTTCTGTTAGTCTTTCTGTTTGTAAGTCTTTCTGTTAGTCTGTCTGTCTGTGAGTCTTTCTGTTAGTCTGTCTGTTTGTAAATCTTTCTGTTAGTCTGTCTGTTTGTAAGTCTTTCTGTTAGTCTTTCTGTTTGTAAGTCTTTCTGTTAGTCTGTCTGTCTGTGAGTCTTTCTGTTAGTCTGTCTGTTTGTAAATCTTTCTGTTAGTCTTTCTGTTTGTAAGTCTTTCTGTTAGTCTGTCTGTCTGTGAGTCTTTCTGTTAGTCTGTCTGTTTGTAAATCTTTCTGTTAGTCTGTCTGTTTGTAAATCTTTCTGTTAGTCTGTCTGTTTGTAAGTCTTTCTGTTAGTCTTTCTGTTTGTAAGTCTTTCTGTTTGTCTGTCTGTTTGTAAATCTTTCTGTTAGTCTGTCTGTTTGTAAATCTTTCTGTTAGTCTGTCTGTTTGTAAGTCTTTCTGTTAGTCTTTCTGTTTGTAAGTCTTTCTGTTTGTCTGTCTGTTTGTAAATCTTTCTGTTAGTCTGTCTGTTTGTAAATCTTTCTGTTAGTCTGTCTGTTTGTAAATCTTTCTGTTAGTCTGTCTGTTTGTAAGTCTTTCTGTTTGTCTGTCTGTTTGTAAATCTTTCTGTTAGTCTGTCTGTCTGTGAGTGTTTCTGTTAGTCTGTCTGTTTGTAAATCTTTCTGTTAGCTTGTCTGTCTGTGAGTCTTTCTGTTAGTCTGTCTGTTTGTAAATTTTTCTGTTAGTTTGTCTGTCTGTGAGTCTTTCTGTTAGTCTGTCTGTTTGTAAATCTTTCTGTTAGTCTATCTGTTTGTGAGTATCTTTGTCTGTGAATTTGTTGGTCTGTCTGTATGTATGTGTGTATGTATATGAATTATTTGGCTGCCTGGCTTTATATGTGTGTCTCTGTATGCGAGTCTGTTAGTTTCCCTGTCTGGGATGTCCAGTGATCTGTCTGTGTGTCTGTAATTATATTTTCCAGTGCTTCTTTGGGTGTGATTTTGCCCGGGTCTGTATGTCTGTCTGTGAAATTTATTTTCTGTTTGTTTGTTTGTTTGTCTGTGAAATCTATTTTCTGTCTGTTTGTCTGTGTGATATCTACTTTCTGTCTGTTTGTCTGTGAGTCCTTTGGTTCGTCTGTCTGCCTATAGATGTCTCCCTGTCTGTTTTTACTTCAATATTTTCTCACTATCATCATCATCATTATCTTATTGTTATTGTTCTTATCATTATCGTTTTTATCATCATTATTATCCTCATCATTATCATCATTATCATTATCATTCATTGTTGTAATTATCATCATTATCCTCATCATCATCACCATTCTCTTCTTCTGCTTCTTCTTCTTTTACTTCCTCTCCTCCACCTTCCTTTCCTCCTATGTGTGTATGTGTGTGTGTGAGAGAGAGGGAGAGAGGGGGGGAGAGTGTATGTATATGTGTATGCGTGTGTGTGTGTGTATGTGTGTGTGAGAGAGAGAGGGGGGGGGGGTGGGGTGGGGGGTGGGGGGGGGGGGGGGGGGGGGGGGGGGGGGGAGAGAGAGAGAGAGAGGGGGGGGAGAAAGAGAGAGAGAGAGTGTGTGTATGTATATGTGTATGCGTGTGTGTGTGTGAATGTGTGTGAGTGTATATGTGTGTGTGAGCTCATTTATGTGTGTGTGTGTGCTCGTGTGCGTGTGTGTGTGTGTGTGTGTGTGTGTGTGTTTGTGAAACTTCGCGTGTAAGTGAGTGAATTTCTGTACTCACGCGTGTGTACGTGTTTAGTATATATTTAGGAGTTGCACAACTTGGCTCCGCTCCTGCTACCAGAGAAGGAGAAGGGGGGGTGATGGGGTGAGGGGGGTGAGGGGGTGAGGGGGGTAGTGATAGGAAGAGGAGAAGGAGGGGAAGGGAGGGAGGGACAGGGGTAGAGAAAGGAGTAAGAAGAAGGAGAAAGAGGAGGAGAGGAGAGGAGAGGAGCAGGAGAAGAGAAGGAGGAGGAGAGGAGAAGGAGGAGGAGGAGGAGGAGGAGAGGAGAAGGAGGAGGAGGAGAGGAGAAAGAGGAGAAGGAAGAGGAGGAGAGGAGAAAGAGGGGAGTAGAAGGAGAAAGAGGAGGAGAGGAGAGGAGAAGGAGGAGGAGAGGAGGAGGAGGAGGAGATGGGGGGGGGGGAAGGGAGGCTAGGACGGTAGCCAACACCTCGTAGCGTTTGGTGTGGCGGCATTTCGCATTCCGGTTCAAGAGGAAAGGAAAAAGATTCTGCACTTGTCCGTTCTGTCTGTGTCTGCATGTCTGCGGATCTCGTTCAGGACCCTTGAGGAAGTAATTTCTCTTCTCCCTCTCTGCTGCGTTTTTGTTCTGTCTGTCGTCAGTCATATGTCTATTTCGTTCAGACCTTGAGGATTCTCTCGCTCCGTTTGTCTGTCTGTCTGTCTGTCTATATGTCTGTCTATTTCGTTCAGACCTTGAGGATTCTCTCGCTCCGTTTGTCTGTCTGTCTGTCTGTCTATATGTCTGTCTATTTCGTTCAGACCTTGAGGATTCTCTCGCTCTCGCTCCGTTTGTCTGTCTGTCTGTCTGTCTATATGTCTGTCTATTTCGTTCAGACCTTGGGGATTCTCTCGTTCCGTTTGTCTGTCTGTCTGTCTGTCTATATATGTCAATTATAAAGTCTGTCTATTTCGTTCAGCAAGAACCTTGAGGATTCTCTCGCTCTCGCTCCGTTTGTCTGTCTGTCTGTCTGTCTATATGTTGTCTATTTTCGTTCAGACCTTGGGGATTCTNTCGTTCGTTTGTCTGTCTGTCTGTCTGTCTAATGTCTGTCGATTTCGTTCAGACCTTGGGGATTCTCTCGTTTCCGTCCGCATTTTTGTTTGGTTGTGTTGTTTTGTCTGTCTGTCTGTCTGTCTATATGTCTGTCTATTTCGTTCAGACCTTGGGGATTCTCTCGTTCCGTTTGTCTGTCTGTCTGTCTGTCTGTCTATATGTCTGTCTATTTCGTTCAGACCTTGAGGATTCTCTCGCTCTCGCTCCGTTTGTCTGTCTGTCTGTCTGTCTGTCTATATGTCTGTCTATTTCGTTCAGACCTTGAGGATTCTCTCGCTCTCGCTCCGTTTGTCTGTCTGTCTGTCTGTCTATATGTCTGTCTATTTCGTTCAGACCTTGGGGATTCTCTCGTTCCGTTTGTCTGTCTGTCTGTCTGTCTGTCTATATGTCTGTCTATTTCGTTCAGACCTTGAGGATTCTCTCGCTCTCGCTCCGTTTGTCTGTCTGTCTGTCTGTCTGTCTATATGTCTGTCTATTTCGTTCAGACCTTGGGGATTCTCTCGTTCCGTTTGTCTGTCTGTCTGTCTGTCTGTCTATATGTCTGTCTATTTCGTTCAGACCTTGAGGATTCTCTCGCTCTCGCTCCGTTTGTCTGTCTGTCTGTCTGTCTGTCTATATGTCTGTCTATTTCGTTCAGACCTTGAGGATTCTCTCGCTCCGTTTGTCTGTCTGTCTGTCTGTCTATATGTCTGTCTATTATATTATTGTTTTCGTTCAGAACCTTGAGGATTCTCTCGCTCGTTCAGCTCTCGCGGCGGTTCGGGTCCCGTTTGTGGGTATCTGTCGTCTGTCTGTCTGTCTATATGTCTGTCTATTTCGTTCAGACCTTGAGGATTCTCTCGCTCTCGCTCCGTTTGTCTGTCTGTCTGTCTGTCTGTCTATATGTCTGTCTATTTCGTTCAGACCTTGAGGATTCTCTCTGGCGGCGGTGGGGGGGCGCTCTCTCGTCGCTCTCGCTCCGTTTGTCTGTCTGTCTGTCTGTCTAGCTATATGTCTGTCTATTCGTTCAGACCTTGGGATTCTCTCGTTCCGTTTTGTCTGTCTGTCTGTCTGTCTGTCTATAGTGTCTGTCTATTTCGTTTTCGTATCAGACCTTGGAGGAATTCTCTCGCTCACGAAATCCGCTCCGTTTGTCTGTCTGTCTGTCTGTCTGTCTATATGTCTGTCTATTTCGTTCAGACCTTGAGGATTCTCTCGCTCTCGCTCCGTTTGTCTGTCTGTCTGTCTGTCTATATGTCTGTCTATTTCGTTCAGACCTTGGGGATTCTCTCGTTCCGTTTGTCTGTCTGTCTGTCTGTCTATATGTCTGTCTATTTCGTTCAGACCTTGGGGATTCTCTCGTTCCGTTTGTCTGTCTGTCTGTCTGTCTATATGTCTGTCTATTTCGTTCAGACCTTGGGGATTCTCTCGTTCCGTTTGTCTGTCTGTCTGTCTGTCTATATGTCTGTCTATTTCGTTCAGACCTTGAGGATTGTCTCGCTCCGTTGGGGGGGGGGGGGGGGGGGTGGGGGGGGTGGGGGTGGGTTCTTTGTCTGTCTGTCTGGTCTGTCTATATGTCTGTCTATTATTTTTGTCTGTCTATTTCGTTCAGACCTTGAGGATTGTCTCGCTCTCGCTCCGTTTGTCTGTCTGTCTGTCTGTCTATATGTCTGTCTATTTCGTTCAGACCTTGGGGATTGTCTCGCTCCGTTTGTCTGTCTGTCTGTCTGTCTATATGTCTGTCTATTTCGTTCAGACCTTGAGGATTGTCTCCGCTGCATCATCGCTCCAAACATCCGTTTGGTTCTGTCCGTGTCGGATGTGGGTGTCTGTCTATATGTTCTGTCTATTTCGTTCAGAATGATTACCTTGGGGATTGTCTCGCCCGGCGCCCCTTTTCTCACACTCCGTTTTGTCCTGTCTGTCTGTCTGTCTATAATGTCCTCAGTCTATTTCGTTTCAGACCTTGGGGATTCTCTCGTTCCGTTTGTCTGTCTGTCTGGGGTTCTGTCTATATGTCTGTCTATTTCGTTCAGAGGAGAACCTTGAAGGATATCTCTCGCTCTCGCTCCGTTTGTCTGTCCTGTCTGTCTGTCTGTCTATAATGTCTGTCTATTTCGTTCTTCAGGGAGACGGGGCTATGGGATGTGTCTCGCTCCGCGCTCTCACTTTGTTTTGTCCTTGTCTGTCTGTCTGTCTATATTCTCTGTCTATTTCGTTCAGCAGGGGCCCAGATGACCTTGAGGATTGTCTCGCTCTCGCTCCGTTTGTCCTGTTACTGTCTCTTAAAGCACACGCTAAACCTCAAACCGACGCACGGTCTGTCTATATATATGTCTGTCTATTTCGTTTCAGACCTTGGGGATTCTCTCGTTCCGTTTGTCTGTCTGTCTGTCTGTCTATAATGTCCTGTCTATTTCGTTCAGAGACCTGAGGATTCTCTCGCTCTTCGCCTCCGCCTCCGTTTGTCTGTCTGTCTGTCTGTCTGTCTGTCTATTTCGTTCAGACCTTGAGGACTCTCTCGCTCCGTTTGTCTGTCTGTCTGTCTTTATGTCTGTCTATTTCGTTCAGACCTTGAGGATTCTCTCGCTCTCGCTCTCGCTCCGTTTGTCTGTCTGTCTGTCTGTCTGTCTATATGTCTGTCTATTTCGTTCAGACCTTGAGGATTCTCTTGCTCTCGCTCCGTCTGTCTGTCTGTCTGTCTATATGTCTGTCTATTTGGCTTGCTGTATTTGTCTTTTAATTCATCTTCCTAGGTTAATACACACATACATACACACACAGATAGAGCGATAGAGGGATAGATAGATAGATATAGAGAGACAGCGACTAAATCAGATAGAGAGAAAGAGAGAGAGAGAAAGAGAGAGAGAGAGAAAGAGAGAGAGAAAGGAAGGAAGACAGACGGTTAGATAGAGAAAGAGAAAATAAAGGATGTGTGTGTGTGTGTGTGTGTGTGTGTGTGTATGTGTATGCGTGTATGTGTATGTGTGTGTACGTGTGTGTGTGTGTTTGTCTGTCTGTGTATGTGTTTGTATCAAATATCTCCCCATGATCGCAAAAAAAAAAAAAAAAAAAAAGTTTGTAAACACAGCGATAAAGAACCTTTTTTTCTCTTTCTCTCTTACCACCAAAAGCGAGAGAAAAAAGATGTTAGGAGCGAGATAAGCGCTGGATAAGGAGATTAGTGGAAGGAAATCTCACTCGTTTTAAACTCATTCCTTTTCATTCCTTCTCGATTTTTTTTTCTTTTTTTTTGTGCATGTTCATTCTTCTTCTTTTTTCTCCGCTTTCTTCTTCTTTTTCTCCTTCTTCTTTTTCTTCAATTCTTCTTCTTCTTCGTCTTCTCGTCGTCCTCCTCCTCCCTCTTCTTCGCCTCCTCCTCCCCCTTCTTATTATTATTCTCCTTTTTACTTCTTCTTCTTCTGCTTCTATTTCTTCTCCTTCCTCTTCTTCTTCTTCTTTTTCTCCTCCTCCTCCTCTTCCTCTTCCACTTCTTCTTCTTCTTCTTCTTTCCCTCCTTCTCCTACTCCTTTTTCTTCTTCTACTACTACTTCCTCTTCCACTTCTCCTTCTTCTTTTTCTTCTTTTCCTCCTTCTACTTCTGCTTTTCCTTCTCCTCCTCCTCCTCCTTCTTCTTCTTCTTCTTCTCCCCTTTCTCCCCCTCTTTCCCTTTCGTTCTCCGCCCTCTAGTCTTCTTCTTCTTCCTCCTACTCCTGTTTTTCTTCTTCTTCTCCTCATACTGCAAGGACCTTTTCTTTTCTTTCTTCTCGCTTACATCAATATCTTCATCTTCTTCTTCTTCTCACCTCCTCCTCCTCTTTTCCTCCTCCTCACTCCTCTCTACCTCTTCCATCCCTTTCCCCCCACCTCTCCTCTTCCCCTTCCCCCTTTCCCCTCCCTCCTCCTCCCTCCCTGCCTCCTCCTCCTCCTCCTCCTCCCTCTTCTTCTTCTTCTCCTCCTCATCACCATCATCATCATCTTCTTCTTCTTCTTCCTCCTCCTCCTTCTCCTCCTCCTCCTTGTGTGAGAGTAATATGATGCGACACTTCATATATAGAAATGATGTTGATGACAAGGAGGTTTATAGTTATGGCGACGTAAGCTGTAAACTATTAAAATCAAAAGCTGAAAGTGAGCGATTCCTTCTGACACATCATGTTAAACTTTGACGTAACAATTTGGGGAGGAAAAAAAACAGAAAAATATATTCTATCTTAGGGATAAACACGTACAGAAATGACGGAGAAAAATTAAAAACAGATCGAATTTTTTTTTTCCTTTGGTCATCGTGCTTCTGGCAACGCGAGCGCGCGACGCAGGGTCCCGGCGCGTAGCCGCCGCGCGAGGACGGGTGCAGAACGCGCGCGCGCAGCCGCGCAAGGGCGAGCAGCGAGCGTCGCACCAACGGCACACAGTCCCGCGGCCCAAAGACGGATCACTAGCGTAGCTACGACGCGAACGCTCGGCCGAACTTGGGTTCGACCGTGCGCGCAGCAGCCAACGCCGTTCGTGCGCCGGACGCCGAATGCGGTTACGCGCCGCGTGGCGGCCGCGGCCCCGGCGCGCGAACGCGGGAACGCGCGCGCGTCGCAAACGCGGCGGGCGCGGGCGGGGTGCGCGAACGCGCGCCGAACGCGCGCGGCGCGCGGGGCGCGCGCGCACCACGGCCCCCGCAACGCGCTCGAAATGGCATGAAAAGTTATCGTTTGTCTGGCCAGCAGGTGCTCGGGGATAATTTCTCCTATTAAATCTTTCCCGCTTTCCGTCGCTCTCGAGATCGACCGGGAAAATTAATTGCATCATTTCTATTGGCCAGACCCAGTGGCTTCCAACCTTCTTCATAGCGCCAACTTTTATTCCGCCAACTTTTTCTCTTTTTTCCCTACCGAAAACTTTCAAAACCGCGTCATTTTTTCTTTTCATTTCTTTTCTTTTCAGACGCCTCTACTCTACGGTCCGTCAAACACGTCAAATCTAATAATATAATGCAAGTGAAATGTCTCAGCGACTTCTGTAACAGAAATCACAGAACAAGAGAGAATGGAAAGGCAGTTTGAATAATGAGAATCAACGGTCATTCAAATTTTCAAATCTAACGGTTTTCTTTTCCTCGTCTCCGAGTGATTAAAAATACACCCACACGCTACCCACATAAATGACACTAGTAATGATATGAGAATTACTCTAATTTCATTATATTCTTCATTATCTAACTGTCCTCTGTGACCTAGGAAAAATATGGGCGACCTAGTTTAAGAGCTTCCGCGAACCACAGGTTAGTAACAGCTGAGAAAGACATTTCGAGGTAAGAATTTCTGTTCTTTTTGTGGCTTTATGGTCCCTGCTCTTTCGGTCTTTCTGTTGGGGAGATAGATCTGAAAGAGAGATAGAGAAGAGAGAGAGAGTATGTGTGTGTGTGTGTGAGAGAGAGAAAGAGACTCAGAAAGAGAGTTAGATCAGTTGTATTAAATTTCATAGGCACTAAAATCCTAGCGATCAAACTTTTAAGAATGGCTAGGATGTGTATATCTCTCTCTCTCTCTCTCTCTCTCTCTCTCTCTCTCTCTCTCTCTCTATATATATATATATATTAATATATATATTATATAAATATATATATATTTAT
>NW_028234428.1:15436892-15441892 GCF_977035675.1 Penaeus japonicus
TTATTCCTCCTCCTCCTCCTCCTCCTCTCCCTCTTCCTACTCCCCCCATCCCTCTATCAGTCGTTATCTTTATAGTCTAATCCCCAAGCTAATGATAACAGCTTAGCCACAGCTTATCTGGATTATGAAATGCATTTTGTTCACAGATAACAGTTTATGAGTTATGAGTTCTTTTGTGGGTTCTTTTTATGAGTTCCTTTGAGAGTTTTTTTATGAGTTCTTTTGTGAGTTTTTTTATGAGTTCTCTTGTGAGTTCAGTTATGAGTTCTTTTGTGAGTTCTTTTTATGGGTTCTTTTGTGAGTTCTTTTGTGAGTTTTTTTTATGGGTTCTTTTGTGAGTTCAGTTATGAGTTCTTTTGTGAGTTCTTTTGTGAGTTCTTTTGTGAGTTCTCATGAGTTCTTTTGTGAGTTCTTTTTTTTTATGGTTCTTTGTGAGTTCAGTTATGATTCTTTGTGATTTCTTTTGTATTCTTTTGTGAGTTCTTTTGTGAGTTCTTTTGTGAGTTCTCATGAGTTCTTTTGTGAGTTTTTTTTATGGTTCTTTTGTGAGTTCTTTTGTGAGTTTTTTATGGGTTCTTTTGTGAGTTCAGTTATGAGTTCTTTTGTGAGTTCTTTTGTGAGTTCTTTTGTGAGTTCTCATGAGTTCTTTTGTGAGTTCTTTTGAGAGTTCTTTTGTGAGCTCTTTTATGAGTTCTTTTGTGAGTTCTTTTATGAGTTCTTTTGTGAGCTCTTTTATGAGTTCTTTTGTGAGTTCTTTTGAGAGTTCTTTTGTGAGCTCTTTTATGAGTTCTTTTGTGAGTTCTTTTGAGAGTTCTTTTGTGAGTTCTTTTATGAGTTCTTTTGTGAGTTCTTTTATGAGTTCTTTTGAGAGTTCTTTTGTGAGTTCTTTTATGAGTTCTTTTGTGAGTTCTTTTTACGAGTTCAGTTATGAGTTCTTTTGTGAGTTCTTTTATGAGTTCAGCTATCATCTTCACTCTTATCTTCAACAAAAATTATGATTCTGATGATAATAATGATGAAAAAACGTGTATGATAATTATAAAAAGGATAATCATAATAATTATGATAATAATGATGATAGTAATAATGATAATAGTAATATATATTAGTAATGCTAATGATTATAAAAACAGTAATAACAATGACGATGATAATGGCAGTAATGATAATAATGATGATGATAATGATAATGATGAAAATAATGATATAGATGATAATAATAACGATGATCTTTTTAATAATGATAATGATAATAATAGTATTAATAATAAGCGTAATAAGAATTAAGGTAATAGCAATAATAAAGGTAGTAATAACGATGATGATAATGATATTGTCAACAACTATATTGATTATAAAAGTAATCATATCAATAACAACAATAATAATAACAATAAAATGATCTCTCTTCATTATCCTTGTACACACACTCAATCGGCCATACTTATCTCTGGCACCTGTGGACGCCCACGAGTAGAATACATAATGCAGAATTATAGATTACATAAATTGATGATAAGCTTACAGTCATGCGCTAGGCTTATAGTCATGCAATAGGCTTATAGTCATGCAATAGGCTGATAGTCATGCAATAGGCTGATAGTCATGCAATAGGCTTATAGTCATAAAATTGGCTGATAGTCATGCAATAGGCTTATAGTCATGCAATAGGCTGATAGTCATGCAATAGACTTATAGTCATGCAATAGGCTGATAGTCATGCAATAGGCTGATAGTCATGCAATAGGCTGATAGTCATGCAATAGACTGATAGTCATGCAATAGGCTGATAGTCATGCAATAGGCTGATAGTCATGCAATAGACTTATAGTCATGCAATAGGCTGATAGTCATGCAATAGGCTTATAGTCATGCAATAGGCTGATAGTCATGCAATAGGCTGATAGTCATGCAATAGGCTTATAGTCATGCAATAGGCTGATAGTCATGCAATAGACTTATAGTCATGCAATAGGCTGATAGTCATGCAATAGGCTGATAGTCATGCAATAGGCTGATAGTCATGCAATAGGCTGATAGTCATGCAATAGGCTGATAGTCATGCAATAGGCTGATAGTCATGCAATAGGCATATAGTCATGCAATAGGCTGATAGTCATGCAATAGGCTTTTAGTCATGCAATAGGCTTATAGTCATGCAATAGGCTTATAGTCATGCAATAGGCATATAGTCATGCAATAGGCTTATAGTCATGCAATAGGCTTATAGTCATGCAATAGGCTTATAGTCATGCAATAGGCATATAGTCATGCAATAGGCTTATAGTCATGCAATAGTCATGCGAACCATTGTACCATGAAGCGGAAACGGAGGTGCGGCGTAAATGAATGTGTGTTGTGTTTGTTTGTTTGTTTTTTTTGTGAAAATTATAGGTTAGAGAAATAAGTAATGTTGTATAGTTTCATGGGTTTTTAATATATGGGTTAAGTTTTAATTCAAACAAAAGATAGGCATGTTTGATTAAGTTGCGTTCTGTCTTATCTTCTTTTTTAAATTATTTATTCATTTTACAACCTTTTTGTCGTCATGTTGCTCGCTTCTTATACTATGTTTACACTAGTTTTTTAGATCCTGTGGCAATCCGTAGTTGAAATCGTTTGTATTTACGTCCGTATATCTCACCATGCATCTTATTAAAAACAATGCCGATGCTGTAATCCTTTCAATTTCTGTGAATTTACCTTCGTCAACCCTCACCCAGACGAAGGGGGGCGTGGCGATCGTTCCAATAATATTTATTTCGTAAACAATGCGACTGGGGATGCGACAATCCGAAGGCGAGGGCGAAGACTCAGGAGCGAAAATTATTTGGGATACGGTTGTGATCACTCGATGATGCGATCTATTTAGGATCCATTGTTGTTGCGAAGTAACGGCGAAGGGAAGAAAGGTGTTTTAAAGGGTTGTTTATGTACCAATTTGAGGAGCTCTCTTTTCGATCCATTGTTGTTGTGAAGTAGGGGCGAAGGGGTAGCATCTTTCGAAAGGTGTTTTAGAGGGTTGTTTATGTATCATTTTGAGAGATTTGAAGTGTGGCCTTTTAATGATGGGGAAGATTAGAGCTATTTTCTTATTATTACTTCTTTTTTCCCTTTCTGAGTAGAGGAGATAATGTATTTGTAGCATCTAACGGTGCATTAATTGATTAGTTGGTTTGTCAGCAGGAAAGCGCTGAGAAGTTGATAAAGGATTGTGGGAAATTTGTTAAAATGTGGTAGACTTTTGTATTTCGAAGTTGAAATTTTGGGCGTAGGTGGAAGTCTGCGCTCTCTCAGTGATTTCTCGTTAGTACATTCATATCTAAGACATCTTTAAGTATTAAGTATATATTGCTTATTCTCGGAAGGAAAGCTGCCATGCATCTGATCGCTATGCAACAAAAGTGAATCCATTTTAAAACATGCTATTGTCGAACAGCCCACACAACTCAACCAGTTTCTTTCAAGAATTTACGTTAAATCATGTATATATTTCTATTTATTTTTTCCAAGTATAACAAAAAAAAAGTAAATATCATGATTTATCTTTCGGGGAAGTTTAATTATGGACAGGTAAGAATGCAATGACTAATCAGCCTTGAGGTGATTACGGTGGATATACATTCGCAACCTAGAATTACTTGCAACTAAAATAAGAATGCGTTATTGAGAGAGAGAGAGAGAGAGACTATAACAAGTTTACTGAGACATGTGATACAGAGAGATTGAGAGAGAGAGAGACAGAGACTATAGCAAGTTTACTGAGGCATGTGATACAGAGATATTGACAGTGAGTGAGAGGGAGGGAGAAAGAGAGAGAGAGAGAGAGAGAGAGAGAGAGAGAGAGAAACATTGACAGTGAGTGAGAGGGAGGGAGAAAGAGAGAGAGAGAGAAAAATAAAAATAAAAAGGACACACACCAATAAATAAAAGAAAAAAAAGGAATGACAAATGAGAGAAATAAAGAGAGCAAGCAGCTATTTCTCCACGCTACATCCAAACCTCCCGACAGAACATTGCTCCCCCGATAAGCTCATGGCAGGAAAAGATAAGTAAGTGGCAGCGAGCGCACTAACTCCCATGTGTGTGTCAACTCAGTGCCTCATAAACCGGAGTCCAGTGCGCGTCTCTTAACCGTGGGTGCGTTCCTTCCATATAACCAGTGACTTCTATATGCCTGGATAAGTGTATAACGTGTTGATGGGTCACTTGCTGTGTTTTTTGGGGGTGTTTCTGTTCACCTGATCACTTTGTGTTGATGGAAGTGTGGGTGGGAAGTGCATAGGAAATCCAGGTGACTGACTATGTTGATCACCAAACGAACCAACAAGTGTTTGATATGTTTGTTTGTAGTGCGACGCGGTTGTAACCATGGAGAGATATTGAACTCAATGATTTTTTTTTCTCTCTCTCTCGCTCGGAATATGTGTATTTGTTAAGTATGTTTTATTAGTATGGCTTTGGTGTTTCGTATGTTGTTTTATATACGCTTTGTCCATCATGTGACAGTTGGGACAGGAAGTAAGAGAGTCTGACAGTGCGGTTCTGTGGTCGTAACGCAACAGCTGACAGCATTTTAGAACGGAAATATGAAGTACCTATCTCGCCATCAATATTTTTTCCCCACATTTTTTCCCTTCTCTCCTAAAGAGAGTCACGCACACAGCAACAGTAAACACATTCTAATAACAAAATATATACAACCAGTCAACCGAATGTACCTCACAATGAGAACAAAACCGTCCTAATAGATATATATTATATATAAGAGATATCCAGGAATGTTCCAGTACAATAACTTCTAAGTGAGGGGTGACGACGGCGCTGCCTGCCAGACGTACGATAACCCCCAGCGCAAGTGTCCTGTGAAGCGAAATTTGCATACCGTCGCTAGAGCTTTGAGCTTTCGAGGATAAATTATGTTTATTTGATACGTGTTTTAGTGAAGGGGTCTAGCTCTTTCACAATCTATTATTTTATTATTATTATTTATTATTATT
>NW_028234428.1:15449392-15459236 GCF_977035675.1 Penaeus japonicus
CCCCACCCCTCTCACTCCCCCCACCCCTCTCCTCACCCCTTCCCATCCCCCTCCCCTCGCACTCCACCATCCCCTTCCCCTCTCACTTCCACCCCCACCGCTCACACCTCCCCCCATTCCCCACCCTCACCCATCCCCCTCCCCTCGCATTCCCACCCCCACCCCTCTCACTCCCAATCCCTCCCCTCGCCCTTCCCCCTTCGCCATCCCCCATCCCCCACCCCTTGCACACACCCCACCCCTCCCCATACCCCCACCCCTCATACCTCCCCCAACCCCCATCCCCCCTCCCCCCCACCCCACACACCTCCCCACCCCACCCCAACCTCTCCTCCCAACCCCTACACCTCCCCCCACCCCCAACCCCCATCCCTCTCACTCCCACCCCCACCCCACCGCCAACTCCCACCCCTCACCCCTCACACCACCCCACACCCACCCCTACCCCACACCTCCCCCAACCCCCACCCCTCACACCACCCCCAATCCCCACCCCTCGCACCCCACCCATCCCATCCCACCCCTCATACCCCAACTCCCACCCCACATCCCCAACCCCCACCCCTCACACCACCCCCATCCCATCCCCCACACCTCCCCCCTCCCCCCACTCCCCACCCCACCCCATCCCTCACCCCTCCCACCAACCCACCCACCCCATCCCCCACACCCCTCACCCCTCCCACCAACCCACCCACCCCATCCCCCACACCCCTCACCCCTCCCACCAACCCACCCACCCCATCCCCCACACCCCTCACACCTCTTCCCCAACCCCTCCCCCCACACCCCACCCTACCCCACACACCCCACCCACCCCCCACACCTTCCCCACCCCTCCCACTCACCTCCCCCACCCACCCCACACCCCCACCCCCTCATAGCAGCCCACCGACCGCTACCGACAGATCGCGCAGGAATTCTGGGATGCCCAGGACCCCGAGAAGAAGCGCAGGATCCCGTTATCTCGCCTCAAGGAGCGCATCCTGAGGACCAAGGATGCTGATGGGCTCGCCAACGCCCTGGTCCTTCAGCTCCTGGAGGAGGCGGACAAGAATTATGATGGTTATATCAGCTATGAGGAGTATTTGCAGTTCGTGAGTGGCTTGGACTTGTTGGCATTTTTATTAGTGTTTTGGTTATTATTATCATCGTTATTATTATCATTATTATTGTCCTTATTAGTTCATTGTCATCATTAATGTTATCATTTTTATTATTATTGTCTTGATTATTATTGTCATTATTATTGCCATTATTGTTATTATTATTATCCTTATTAGCTCATCTTTATCATCAATGTTATCATTTTTATTATTTTTGTTTTCATTATTATTGTCGTTATCATCATTATTGTTATCATTATTATTGTCCTTATTAGTTCATTGTCATCATTAATGTTATCATTTTTATTATTGTTGTTTTCGTTATTATTGTCGTTATCATCTTTATTAGCTCATCATCATTAATGTTATCATTTTTCTTATTATTGTCATTACCATTATTATTATTATTATCATTAGTTCATTGTCATCATTAATGTTATCATTTTTATTATTATTGTGATTACCATTATTATTATTATTATCATTAGTTCATTGTCATCATTAATGTTATCATTTTTATTATTTCTGTTTTCATTATTATTGTCATTATCGTTATTATTGCCTTTTTACTGTCATTATCAATATTGTTATTATTACTATTATTTTTTTATAGATTATCATTATTATTATTGTTATTATTATATTGTTGTTATTATTATTATTATTATTATTATTATTACTAATATCATTATCATCATTACTATTACTATCATTATTGCTATTAACATTATCCTTATAATGATTGTTATCAATATTAGTGTCATTATAATTAATTTGTTTATTCTTCATGATAAGATATGAAAATCTAGACACAAATATTTGCATTACTTTGATATATAAAGGAAACTATATTTTCACGAAGCCATATATTGACTCAATGTTTTTTTTTCTCTCTCCTCTTTCCATTAACCTCCCCCTATTTTTGCCACAAACACCTCAACCTCCTTACTCTTTCTCCTCCTCCTCTTCCTCTTCTTCTTCTTCTTCTTCTTCTTCGTTTTCTTCTTCTTCTTCTTCGTCTTCTTCTTCTTCTTCCTCTCCCTCTCCCTCTCCCTCCTCCCTCCTCCTTCTCCCTTCCCATCCCTCTCTATCTCTCTCCACACCCCTCCCCTCCTCCCCCCACCCTCTCTTTCCACGTCCTCCCCTTCCTCTTCCCTTCCCCTTCTCACCCCCACCCTTATCCTTCTCCCTCCACCTACCCCCCATCCTCATCCCCCCAACACTCATCCCTCTCCCCTCTCACCCCAACCCCTCTCCCCCAACCCCTATCCTCCACCCTCTCCTCCCCCTCTCCCTCTCCCCCTACCCCTCTTCCCAAACCCCTACCCCTTCTCCTCCCCTTTTCCCTCCAACCCCTCCCCCTCTCCTCTCCCCCAACCCCCCAACCCCTCTCCCCAACCCCCAACCCCTCCCCTCCCCCTCTCCCCCCTCTCCCCCTTCTCCACCCTCACCCCAACCCCTCTCCTACCTCTCCCCCAACCCCTCTCCTACCCCCCAACCCCGCCCCACCCCCTTCTCCCCCTAACCCCAACCCCTCTCCTACCCCCTAACCCCAACCCCTCTCCTACCCCCTAACCCCAACCCCTCTCCTACCCCCCTTCCCCAACCCTGCCCCACCCCCCACCCTCCCCACCCCCACCCACACCCCAGACGGAAGAGGCGCGTTCCCGGGGCGAGGGGCGCCAGGGCTTCAACCGAGCGGCCCTCAGCGTCCTGCCTCGAGGCGAGCGAACGGCCGAGACGAGACGCTACATCGAGTACTATCGCTGCTGCCCGCCCCCCTTCTTCATGCTGCTGGCGTCGCTAACGGAGGTGGGTGGGGGGGGGGGAGTTATCAAGTTATATCAATAATATCAAGTTATCAAATATCAAGTTAGTTGTTTGTGTTTTTAGGGGTTGTTGTTTTTTTGGTATTTTGTTTTCGTTTGTGTAGCTATGTATGTACGTATCTATATATGTATGTACCCTTTCCTTTCTCTCTCTCTCACTTTCTCTTTCTCACTTTCTCTTTCTCACTTTCTCTTTCTCTCTTTCTCTCTTTATCTATCTATCTATCTATCTATCTATCTATCTATCTATCTATCTATCTATCTATCTCTATCTCTCTCTCTCTCTCTTTCTCTCTCTCTCTCTCTCTCTATTTATCTATCTATCTATCTATCTACCTATCCATTTATCTATCTATCTATCTATCTCTTTCTCTTCATTTCTCTCTCTCTCTATTTTCTCTCTCTGTCTCGCTCTCTCTCTCTTCTTCTCCCTCTCCCTCTCCCTCTCTCTTCTTCTCCCTCTCCTTCTCCCTCTCCCTCTCTCTTCTTCTCCCTCTCCCTTTCTCTCTCTCTCTCTATCTATTTATCTATATATCTATTTCCCTCTCCCTCTCCCTCTCTCTTCTTCTCCCTCTCCCTTTCTCTCTCACTCTCTATCTATTTATCTATATATCTATTTCCCTCTCCCTCTCCCTCTGCCTCTCCCTCTCGCTCTCCCTCCCTCTCTTTCCCTCTTCTCATTCCACAACCTTCCTTCCTTCTATATCCACTCACTCACCCTCCCTCTCTCCCCCTCCCTCTCCCCCCCACCCTTCCCTCCACAGATCGGAGTGTTTACCTACTACGCCCTCGACATGGACCGACCGATGGGCGCCTCCGGTCCCGCCCCCATCTACTCGCCCTTGATCTACAACCCCTACAGGCGCTATGAGGCTTGGAGGTTCATCAGCTACGCCCTTATTCATTCGGGGTGAGTTGTGGGCGTGATGGGCGGTAGGGGGGAGGGGTGGGGATGGGTTGGGGGGGATGATGGGCGGTGGGAGGATGGGGGGTGGGGGGTGATGGGGTTAATGGGGGTGGGCGGTGGGGTTGGTGGGGGGATGATGGGGGGGAGGGTTCTGTGCAATGCGATTTTTCAGCATATGCATGTGCAGTTGTATATAGATATGAAATGAGGAGAGTGACTGGTTTTCAAACATAAGATATTGTAATTACATGCAAGTAACATATGATTAATTTATTCTTAATTAGACCTTCCTCCATAAATAAATCAATGCACCTCCCTTCTCCTTTCCTTCTTCTCTCCTTCTCTTCTCCCCCCCCCCCTTCCTCCTGCCCTCCTTCTCTCATTCCCTCTTCCCCCCTTCCCTCCTTCTCTCCCTCCTCCTTCCCTCCTCCCCCCTTCCCTCCTTCCCTCCTTCTCCCCCTACTCCCCAATTCACCTTCCCCCTTCCCTCTTCCTTCCCTCCTTCTCTCATTCCCCCCTTCCCTCTTTCCTCCTTCCCTCCTTCCCCCCTTCCTCCTTCCCTCCTTCTCCCCCTACTCCCCAATTCACCTTCCCCCTTCCCTCTTCCTTCCCTCCTTCTCTCATTCCCCCCTTCCCTCCTTCCTCCTTCCCTCCTTCCCTCCTTCCCCCCTTCCTCCTTCCCTCCTTCTCACCCTACTCCCCATTTCACCTCCCCCCCTACTTCCCCCTCCCCCCTCCTATAAACAACACCCCTCCCCCCCACCTTTCTATCCCCCCTTCCAACCTCACCCCATCACAAGCAACCAACCAACCCCCATCATCACCTTCCTTTCCACTCCTCCATTGCAACTTCCTCCTCTATTGCAGCTATGTGCATCTGGTGACCAACCTCGTCATGCAACTGCTCTTCGGCGTGTTGCTCGAACTCGTGCATCGCTGGTGGAGAATCATGCTGGTTTACTTAGCCGGTGTCCTTGCCGGCTCTTTAGCTCACTCTCTCACCGCCCCGACCATGTACCTCGCAGGGGCGTCCGGGGGGGTTTATTCCGTCATGTATGCGCATGCGGGGAACCTCGTGCTGGTGAGGGGGGGTTGTTTTTCGTGGGGGGAGGGTTGGGGAGGGGAGGGGAGGGGGGTTAGGGAGGGGAAGGGCTCTGGGAGGGGAGGGGGTTTGGGAGGGGAAGGGGAAAGGGAGGCGTTGGGTGTTTGGGTGTTTGGGAGGGGGTTTGAGAGGGGAAGGGGTTTGGGAAGGGAGGGAAAGAGGGAGGGGTTGGGTGTTTAGGAAGGGAGGGGAAGAGGGAAAGGAGGGGTTTAGGAAGGGAGGAGGGAAGAAGGGGAGAGGTTGAGTGTTTAGGAGGGAAAAAGGGAGTGGGAGAATGAGGGGGAAAGAGAGGAAAGAGGTTGGATATCTGTGTGTTTGAGAGGGGAGAGGTTTGGGAGGGGAAAGGATGGGGAGAGGCTGGGTATATGTGTGTTTTGAGAGGGGAGAGGTTTGGCTGTTGTGCATGGATATTCAGGTACGTGTATGCGTGTATGTGTACCGGCAGTGTGTATATGTATATACGTATTTGTGTGTTTGAGTAGTGCGTACGTGTACTTTCACGTGTGTATGGGTGTGTTTGTCTGTGTTTGAGTGAATGCGTACAAGGGGAAAAAGGAGATAGATAAATGAATAGATGGATAGATAGATAGATAGATAGGTAGATAGATAGATAGATAGGTAAAATTATAAAAAAAAGATCATAAACCCCTAATCAAAAGCCATTAGACCCTAAAGACAATAGTATAAAAAGACAATAAAAATATAATACAAAGATAATGATAAAGAGATAAACATAATATTGCTAATGATGAATAGATTAAAAAAAAAAAAACTAGTCTACACAATTCCCAGCTGATTCTGCGCTCCATCTCCCATCTCCATCTTCATCTCCATCTCCATCTCCATCTCCATCTCCATCTAACTAACTGACATCTCCTGACATCATCTCTCCCTCGACGTCCTTTCGCAGAACTGGTCTGAGATGGAGTACCGTTGGCTGCAGCTGATCATCATCATTTTCGTCAGTGTCTTAGACTTGAGCTATGCCTTCTACGACACCTACGGTAGTGCCACGCCCTCGAACGTAAGATGCCTGCCCTTCGTTCTCTCTCTCTCTCTTGGGACTTTTTTTTTTTTTTTTTCTTTCTTTTTCTTTTTTTTTCTTCTTTTCTTTTTTTTAAGAATTCGTGGGGAAAAAAGGGGAAATGGAATATGTGTTTTATGTGTTGTTTATTTGGTTTTTATTTGTTAATTTGTTTGTTTGTTTGTTTTTTGTCTGTGTTTATTTATTTGTTTGTTTGTCTGTGTTTATTTGTTTGTTTGTTTTTTATTTGTCTGTTTATTTTTTTTATTTGTCTGTGTTTATTTATTTCTTTTTATTTGTCTGTGTTTATTTATTTCTTTTTATTTGTCTGTGTTTATTTATTTGTTTTTTGTCTGTGTTTATTTGTTTGTTTTTTATTTGTCTGTGTTTATTTATTTGTTTTTATTTGTCTGTGTTTATTTATTTGTTTATTTATTTGTTTAGTTGTTTAGTTGTTTAGTTATTAATTTATTTATTTTGTGAAAATAGAAGTAAGTGTATAGAGAGATGTGAAGGTACGTAGAGATAGATAGATAGATAGATAGGTAAAGATGTTGTTACCTAAAAGAAAAGTTTAGATAAAGATACAAAAGAATATATAAACAAATTCCATCATGACACTCATTCCTTCCTTCTATTTTTTCCCCTGAACCACCTCCCTCCCTCCCACCTTCCCTCCCTCCCTCCCTCCCACCTTCCCTCCCTCCCTCCCCTCCCACCTTCCCTCCCTCCCTCAAACCCTCCCTCCCTCAATCCCTCCCCTCCCCTCCCCTACAGACGGGACACATGGCACATCTGGGCGGCGCCATCGCGGGCGTTCTCGTGGGCGTGAGCATCCTGAGGAACCTGCAGCGGAGGAGGTGGGAGCGGGTGTGCTGGTGGATATCCTTCACTATCTACGTCATCCTTGTAGGAACGGCGGTCATCCTCAACGCCTCCCTGCAGGACTACTTCCCCGAGAACGACTACACTTCCTACGCCGACCTGAGGGCGGATTACCTCAAGAGGGCGACGTGAGGTGGGCGGGACGGGGCGGTGCTGTGACGTCATAAGGGGTGGGGGGTGGGGTGGGAGGTGATGCCTGGGATGAGATGACGTAGGACGGAGGAATAGGTTATGACGTAAGAGTAAACGATGACGTGAATGAATGTGATGACGTAAAAAAAAGGGGGGGGGTATATGACGTAAGAGAAAATCAAGGGGGATTATATGACGTAAGAGAAAATTAAGGGGGGGTTATATGACGTAAGAAAAAATCAAGGGGGGTTATATGACGTAAGAGAAAATTAAGGGGGGGTTATATGACGTAAGAGAAAATCAAGGGGGATTATATGACGTAAGAGAAAATTAAAAGAAAGTGATGACGTCACAAGAGGAGAGTCACTCACTCCAGCTGTTTAGAAATACAATCTAAGTTGGTATTCCAATCAGCTGATTTTATTAGCTGAGTTATTACTTGAAGATGAGTTATTCAGGTAACTTATAAACTTTTATTGTATCTTAATTGGTCAGCTGATTGAGCAGATAATATATATTAGACATTTGGATAATAAAAAGACGATGATTTGATATGCTATGGTAATACAGCATCAACGTATCAGTATATCAAATTATATGACATTTAATCAATAAATCTTTGACAGACATTACCTTATTAATGATATGTAAATATATCGGCATGTCAGACATTTTTATCTTGAATAGATATGTTTTTTGGTACCAGAATATATCAAATGATTGTACATGTATAATAGAATAAGAAAGAGTTTGGTATTTCAGTTCTGAAATTGACACTGGATAATTGACAAATTAAGAAAACAAAATGACACAGACTCTCTATCTAAAAAAAAAAAAAAAAAGAGAAAAATATAAGTGATAGTAGGTATTAATTATAAGTAATTATAAGTAACAGGTTCAACTGACTCGCCATTACCATTATTCCCTCAAGAAAAAAAGACAAATTACAAAGACAGTTTCCTATTTTTAAAAAAAATATATAAAAAAGAGAAAGAGAAATTAATTCCATTTTTGAAGTGAGTTTTATTCTCTAACTCAATTTTGATATGAGTTTGAGAGTGTTAATTGAAGTGTTATCATTTTGCTTTTGGAATTGAACTGTCCATGTCATCGCTGTGCCTTTTGTGTGTTCATCAAATATGTACAAGGAGATTTTTTTTAATGAAGTGTCCTTGATAAAAAAAAATGTTTTGAATAAGCACATTAATAACGTAGATACGTGTAAGATTAAAATGAAATAGATTTAAAAAGTAGATATTTGAAGGACCTGTGAAGATTGTAGATTTAATTTATGAAGAGAGAGGGAGAGAGAGAGAGAGAGAGAGAGAGAGAATATTATACGTAGAGAGAGAGCGAGAGAAAGAGAGAGATGACAAATTAGACCTCAGTCTGAACATACATAAATCTACAAAAAAAAAAAATCAAAAGAAATTGGGCAGTAGACCCGTTTTCTATGAGGGTTTGCACAGGTGCAGAATGCAGATCACACCTGAATCTAATCAAGTGTTCACAGGTCCCTTGTAACGCCTAAAGCATAACTTTTCACTGAGACTGGGCTGCCTTAAATGTACTGCGTGCTATAGTTTTATGTACATAAATATATATGTGTGTGTATATGTATATATATATATATATATATATATATATATATATATATATATATATATATATATATATATATATGTGTGTGTGTGTGTGTGTGTGTGTGTGTGTGTGTGTGTGTGTGTGTGTACAAATATGTATATCTATATCTATAGATATACATATATATATATATACACATGTATACATATACATACATACATACATACATATATACATTTATACATACAGCTACACATACATATACACATGTAAATATACATACACACATGTAAATATACATACATGTACACATACATATACACATGCAAATATACATACATGTACACATACATTTACACATACATGTACACATACATGCACGCATACATGTACACATACATGCACGCATACGTGTACACATACATGTACACATATATGTACATATACATGTACATATACATGTACACATATATGTACACATACATGTACACATACATGTACACATACATGTACACATACATATACACATACATGTACATATATATATACAAATATATGTACACACACACACATATGTATATACATATGTACAGATATATTTAATTTTTTGTACTGTTTATATATTGATATATTTAAGACAAGTCATTTGCCTTTCTTATAACTTTTGGTTTGCATATTGTCCCGTGTAGTGTTTTAATGTAATAGTTTTTGTATAAAGATATATATATGTATCGTTTTGATTCTTTAATTATACTGTGTGAAACTAGCAAGCTATGTAATATTAAATATATTTTTTATAGAAAAGTCTTTTGGGGTTTTCTTTTTGTAACCAATATACTAATATATCTGATATGGTATTTTCATATTGACAATGAATGATAATGATGATGATAACAGTAATGGTGATGTTCCTGTGGCAGGGCCCAGAGACGACAGCCGCCGGGTTGGTAAGGCGGCTATGCCTATTGCTTTCCCCCTGGCAACTGGAGCGCCTTCGGGCAATCCAACCGCCACGGTAAGCATTCAGTTATGATGATCAGATGAGTCAGCACTTATAGCTGGCAGAGGCCGGGCCGCCTCGTGCATATAGCCCGGGCGAAGGAAAGCCTTCGCAAATCTCTCTGAACTGAATTGTAATGATAACACCAATGATGATCATGATGATGGCAGTAAAATATTAACAAAAAGATGATAATATAGATGATATTAATGATAATCAAAATAGCATATAATAGAGAAACAGCTGACAGTCGTAATTAGAATCTCACTGATTAT
>NW_028234428.1:15459336-15461836 GCF_977035675.1 Penaeus japonicus
CTATCTATCTACTCTCTCTCTCTCTCTATCGCTCAGCTCATCTCCTCTCTCTCTCTCTCCCTCTCCCTCTCGTACCTCTCTCTCTCTCTCTCTCTCTCTCTCTCTCCCTCTCTTTCATCTCTCTCTCATTCTCTCTCTCTCTCATCCTCCCTCTCTCTCTCTTCTCTCTCTCCACCTCTTCTCTCTCTCTCGCTCTCCTCTCTCTCGCGCTCTCTCTCGTCTCTCTTCACTCTCTCTCACTCTCTCTTCTCACTCTCTCTCTCCAATCTCCCTCTCTCTCTCTCCTCTCCTCTCTCTCTCTCTCCTCTCTCTCTCTCTCTCTCTCTCTCTCCCCCCCTCTCTCTCTCTCCTCTCTCTTTCTCCCTCCTCCCCCTCTCCCTCTCCCTCTCCCTCTTTCTCTCCCTCTCTCCCGTTCTCTCCTCCTCTCCCTCTCCCTCTCTCTCTCCTCCCTCTCTCTCTCTCTGTCTCTCTCTCTCTCTCTCTCTCTCTCTCTCTCTCTCTCTCTCTCTCCCTCTCCCTCTCTTTCTCTCTCTCTCTCCCCCCTCCCTCTCTCTCTCCCTCTCTCCCCCTCCCTCTCCCTCTCTCCCTCTCCCTCTCCCTCTCCCTCTCCCTCTCCCTCTCCCTCTCCCTCTCCCTCTCCCTCTCCCTCTCCCTCTCTCTCCCTCCCTCTCCCTCTCCCTCTCTCTCTCTCTCACCACCCACCTCACCCACTCGCTCCTTCCACAGGGACGAGGAAGAGGGCTACTCGAAGTGCACTTACTACGACCACAACTACACGGCTCTGACCTCCCACCTGTCCGGCGACACCTGGCAACCCCAAGACCTCGAGGAGCACCTGAGCAACAAGACTAGGACATGTTCCGCGTGGGTGTTCGACGACTCGGTGTTCAAGTCGACGCTGGTGTCGGAGGTGAGGGGGAGAGGGGGAGGGAGGAGAGGGGGAGAGGGGGAGGGAGAGGGGGAGGGAGAGGGAAGGGGAGGGAAGGGGGTAAAGTGGGAGGGAGAGGGAAGGGAAGGGGGTAAGGTGGAAGGGGGAGGGAGAGAAAGGGAAGGGAAGGGAAGGGATGATGTGGGAGGGAGGGAGAGGGAAGGGAAGGGGGTAAGATGGGAGGGAGGGAAGGGAAGGAGGTAAGGTGGGAGGGAGCGAGAGGGAAGGGAAGGGAAGGGAGGAGAGGGGAGGGAGGGAGAGGGAAGGGAAGGGAAGGGAAGGAAAGGGGGTAAGGTGGGATGGAGGGAAGGGAAGGGGGTAAGGTGGGAGGGAGCGAGAGGGAAAGGATGATGTGGGAGGGAGGGAGAGGGAAGGGAAGGGTGATGTGGGAGAGAAAGGGAGAGGGAAGGAAAAGGATGATGTGGAAGAGAGGGGAAGGGAAGGGATGATGTGGGAGGGAGAGGGGAAGGCATAGAGAAATTGGGATAGAGTGAGAGAAATAAAAGGCGGAAATAGGGAGGGAGGAAAGGAATAGGGAGGGGAAGAGAACAGAGAAGGAGAGCATGTAGAGAGAGAAAGAACAAAAGGGAAGCGGCCGAGGGAAGGAGATGGAAAGAGGAGAGGGAATGCAGACGGGTGTGCTCTGCTCGCGCTTGTCCTAGCAGGAAAACTAGCAAGCAGCCTGAGGACTTTCCTTCTAGTAGAAAGACGACATCTCCGCACTAGGACACGGCGGAGGTCATGCTTGAGCGGGTCCTGACCTAGCTTGGGTCAAAACGAGAAGGCCGGTCTGTACGTGGTGGCAGGGTGACCTCTATGACCTCGCTCGATCTCTGGAAAAGTCAGATTGTAGGCAATGCTTGGCTTGGGCTTAGGCAGCTGTCTTAACCCACGTGGCTTGCATCTTGGAGTTACACAGAGTGGCTTTCTGCGTACCTTCTATAAGTACAATTCGTGTATATGTATATATATATATATATATATATATATATATATATATATATATATATATATATATATATATATATATATATATATATGCATATCTATATCTAGAGCATCGGACTTAGAATTGACGAAAATCTAAGTTCGAGCGTTCGAATCCCGGCTGGTGAGTTGTTACCTTGGGCAAGGAACTTTACCTCGATTGCCTAATGGTGTATACACAATATGTGTGATATATACCCCCCACCAAGATACAATTAGGGCCAGTAGGTGGGGTACCCGGCCATAACCCTCTTGAGAGGCCTACTTCCTGCAGTGGAATGATACAGGCTGAAAAAAAAAAAAAAAAAAAAAAATCTATATCTATCTATCTATCTATATCTATCTATCTATCTATCTATATATATATATATATATATATATATATATATATAGAGAGAGAGAGAGAGAGAGAGAGAGAGAGAGAGAGAGAGAGAGAGAGAGAGAGAGAGAGAGAGAGAGAGAGAGAGAGAGAGAGCGAGAGCGAGAGAGAGAGATAGAGAGATAGAGAAAGAGAGAGAGGAAATAAGAATGAAAAAAGGGAAATAGTGAATGATAGCTAAAGGAAGATAGAACAGGGAAGTGCCC
>NW_028234428.1:15466836-15471836 GCF_977035675.1 Penaeus japonicus
GGCAGACGGATAGATTGATTGATTGATTGATAGATAGATAGATAGATAGATAGATAGATAGATAGATAGATAGATAGATAGATAGATAGATAGATAGATAGACAGACAGACAGACGGACAAACAGATAGACAGACAGACAAATAGATAGATAAACAGATAGATATATAGACAGACAGACAGACAGACAAATAGACAGATAAACAGATAGATATATAGACAGACAGACAGACAGACAGACAGGTAGATAGATAGATAAACAGATAGATATATAGACAGACAGACAAATAGATAGATAAACAGATAGATATATAGACAGACAGATAGATAGATAGATAAACAGATAGATAGACAGACAGATAGATAACAAAAAGCCCATTCCCCTCCGCAGGCAGCCACGACCACCGGCCAGAGCGGCGACGGAGGCGCAGAGGGAGGAGGAGGAGGAGGCCGCTGGTTCTCGGGCCTGGCGGCGATGGCCAGGAGCCAGTACACCCTCATCCGCACCCCGGTCATGAGGCGGCGCTCCCTCATCTCCTTCCTGGAGTGGTTCGTCAGCGCCAGCGTGTACTACGGCCTCATCTTCTCCGGAGGCAACATCAAGGCGGACCCGTTCCTCATGATCTTCGTCTCGGGGGTCGTCGAGCTGCCCGCCACCATCATCTTCATCTTCATTCTGGATCGGTGGGTTGGCAGGAAGGAGGGGAGGGGGGAGGGGGGGAGTGAGGGAGGGAAGGGGTAGGAGGGAGGGGAGGGGGAGGAGGGAGGGGAGGGGTAGGGGGACGGGGTAGGGGAGGGGGAGGGAAAGGGAGAGAGAGAGAGGGGGGGTGAGAGAGAGCTAGGAAGAGAGAGAGAGATAGAGATAAGAAGAGAGAGGAAGGAGAGAGAGAGAGTGAGAAAAGACGGCTTTCTTAAAAAAAATAAATAAATAAAAAATAAAAAAATAAAAACCATATAGCCATAAACCACCGTCAACACTAACCTCACCATCACCACTATTACACATCACCATTATCATCACTTACCACTCTTCAAAACAACGTTCGTAAATATCCATAAATACCACGATTTTTAACACGTCCTTCTCCTGCAGGTTCGGTCGACGTCCTACCATGTGCGGACTCTTCCTCGTCTGTGGCGCCTGCTGCCTGCTCATCCTGGCGGTACCCCAAGGTGAGGGGGAGGGAGGGAGGGAGGGAGGGAGGTGAGGAGGGAGAGGAGGGGAGGGGGGAGGGAGAGGGAGGAGGAGAGAGGAGAGAGGGAGGGAGGGAGAGAGAGGAGGGAGAGGAGGAGAGGGGGGAGAATTTCAAGTAGATAAGAAAATACTTAGACGAAAACTGTCAATTTCCCTCCTAGTAGATAGGGTTTACATCCGTTTAAGTAAGAGGAGGAAGTCTGATCAAAAGTTAAGATTTACGATATGCCAAATTATGCGGGACATTGATTCTCTTGATGTATCTTGTAAACTCTCTATCCATCCATCTCAAACTTGCCAAAATTGACTAATAGGAAAAAAAAAACTGTTTTCTCTACTCGTACACCACCTAAAGAGAAAACCAACTTCACCTACTCATAAATCAACTAACAAAAAAAAAAAAAAAAAAAAAAAAAAAAACACTAATCCATCCATCCAATAACTATATCTAAAAAATATATATATCCTCTTTTATCTTTCCATACACACCACCAATTCTATCTATCTCACCCACCCACCCACTTTCCTCCTCCTCTCCCTTCCCCTTGGCAAATAAAATCTCCATCAACTATCTATCTCACCCACCCTCCCTCTTTCCTTTCCCTTCGCAGATAAGATCTACATCAACTTCTTCCTGGTAAATCTGGGCAAATTCTTCGACACGGCGGTCTTCCAGCAGTCTTACATCTACACGTCCGAGCTCATGCCGACCTCCGTGAGAAATATTGCCGTCGGAACCTCGTCTATGTTCGCCAGGATCGGCTGCGTCCTCACGCCTTACGTCATCGAGCTTTTGGTAAGGAAGGAGGAAGGGGGTGAGGGGGTGGGGGTAGGGAAGGAGGGAGGGAGGGTGGGATGGGGGAGGGAGAGGAAGGGGGGTGGGGGTGGGGGAGGGTGGGAGAGGGGTGTGGGTGGGGTAAGGGAGGGGGGGAAGCGGGTGGGTGAGGGGGGTGGGTGGGGGGAGGGGAAAGAAGAAGGGGAAAGAGAAGTGAGAAAAGGGATAGGAGAGGAGAGAGAGGGATGAAGAAGAGAGGTAAGGAGAGGGAAAGGAGGGGAGAGAGGGAGGTAGGAGAAGTAGGGAGAAGAGAGGTGAGAAATAAATAACGATAGAGACCAAGAGAGGGGAATAGTGGGCGCTGCTAATGCCTATTACTTGGAAGAAATTGAGCTTTCGAAATAAAATATAGTAAAGGGTATTTTCACCTTTTACACCCAAACACCTCTGAAAATAGTAATTCAGAAAATCATTCCTATGAATAGGTACACAATATAAATATAAAGATACACAATATGAATTTAGATATACACAATATAAATATAGGTACACAATATAAATATAAATATACACAATATGAATTTAGATATACACAATATAAACATAGGTACACAATATAAATATAAATATACACAATATGAATTTAGATATACACAATATAAATATAGGTACACAATATAAATATAAATATACACAATATGAATTTAGATATACACAATACACAATATAAATATATATATATACGCAATATAAATATAAATATACACAATACAAACATAAATATACACAACATAAACATAAATACACACAATACAAATTCCTATAAATAACACACAATATAAATCCTTCTAACATATAAATCATCCCACTCTGTTTACCTTTTAGGGCGAAGTTCACTACGCTTTACCCTCAACAATCTTTGGCATCGTGGCCGTCCTGGCTGGCCTGCTGACCCTCCTGCTGCCGGAAACGAACAAGAAACCCCTGCCGGAGACCGTGGAGGAGGTCGAAGCCATGGGCAAATAAGGAGATGGGAAGACGAAGCCGTGGGCAAATAAGGAGACGGGAAGATGAAGCCGTGGGCAAATAAGGAGACGGGAAGACGAAGCCGTGGCCGGGGAAACAGAGCTCTACAAAACGAAGCCTTGCTCAAACTCTTGCGTGTGTGTGCTTTGTGTACATTCGAATTATTTCTCAGGTTCTTTTTCAGTTTTTTTTACTGAAATGCTTTATTTAAGGGAAGCTTGTTTATATGTACGTGATTTGATAAGTAATAGAGAGTTACGAAAAGGTGGTGAACCTACAGAACTAACTAACTAACTAACTGGCTGACACGAAATGACACGAAATACATATATATATATATATATATATATATATATATATATAATATATATATACATATATATGTATACATATTTATATACATATATATATATAAGTATATATATATGTATATATATATATATATATATATATATATATATATATATATATATATATATATACATATATATATATATATATATATATATATATATATATATATATATATATATATAATCTACACGGGTTTTGCCTGACCGAATGCGAGTCAACAGAAATCCATAAAATGTGGGTTCGTGGAAGAGCACCTCGACTCGCAGAAATACCTTCCTTGAGTCTTTTTTAATTAAAGGCTAACCGTAGGAGATGAGTGACCTCTGGGCGCCTATGTGGAACAGGAATTCATAAAAAGGAGGGACTTGTGGAGATTTTAATTCTTAGAGAGAATTAGTGAGGGAATTTTTGGAGTCCGGTAGTTTTTTGTTTTTTTTTTATATATAGACTAATCAGGTTTTTCTGTAATAGGTAGGACTGGATGATGGGTCAGTTTGGTGGAGTAATTTCCTCTAAACTGATAAAGTAAATATAAACTAAACGTAAATTAAACGACAGTGACTCAAAAAAATCGTTGAATCATACAAACTTCTTAATGAAAACGTTAAATTCGAATAATGCGAAAAAGTACAATATATATTAATCCTTTTTTTTAATCTGTCTGTATATCGCTTATTCCTGTCGAATTTCAAAATGTATTTGGCTTTACAGTACAGCCTATAGTGATATAAACTATTGTGGGTATATAACATTAGTACCAACCACTCGTTAAAATAATAACTAATGATGATAATAACAGCAATGATAATAATAATAATAATGATAAGAATCATCACAATAAAGATAATCATAACAAAGATAATAACCACAACGATAACGATAATAAAAAATTATGAAAAACAAATACCGAATCAAAACATAAATAAAATAAAAAAAACAGCAACGCCTAACCAACACGTGTCATACGATGTTCTTTCACGCGTTTCCTTCATGCGTTTCCCTCACTTTAGGCGCAGTTAGCACGCGGGCACAGCGTGTGGAATATAACGACCACCGTTACTCTCTGTGCCAAGTGAGTGTGTCGGTCCCGCGTCGGAAATAGATCGGTCTGAGAGAGGCGTTCACGCGCAGAGATGCTGATTGAGGAGAAAGATGGAGTGAGGGAGAGGAAGGAAGGGAGGGAGGGAGGATTTGCGGGATTACTATGGACGATAGGGGTGACTGCGATAAATTTCATAGGGTCGGTATTTTGTTAATTATAATCTGTTTCTTTACGCTTCGTTGTATATTTCAGTGATGGAATGATGGGTGACTTTTATTGTAAGATCACTAAAAAAAAGATATACTAATTTAAGAGTTGATTTAGAGGGAATAAAACGATTTTCCGGAATACTATATTTGCGAAGGTACTCGACATAATACCCATTCTTTAATAGTATGAAATAGTAAAATCTTACAGATTGCAAGTACTGGCACGTCCATCTTCTAGACCGAAATAAACAGCTTCAGGGACCTTAGTTTAAGCGCAAATAACATCAATGCAAAACCAGTGTTCGCTGAAGCACTTCGATAACAAGAGAGGTTAAAATGTGGCTTAATCAGTCTAACTCTAGCATATCCGAAAACAAAAGAAATAAAGAAGGAAGAGAATA
>NW_028234428.1:15479336-15491836 GCF_977035675.1 Penaeus japonicus
CAATATGAAAAATAATGCTAATCAGTGTCTATATATTACCAATGACTAATATGTTGCAATGATGGCTTTATAGTGATAATAACTATATGTTTCTAATCTGTAGTTTACCTGATGAATTTAAGATACAAAAGCATCAGGAATGGAAAATTTACAGAAATATATATATCTTTTAATCTTTCAGTTGCAAACCTCCACCTTGTTTCAGATCATTCAAATGAAAGAACTCATTAATAAATACATATCACATGAAACCTAAATTGAAACCTAAGATTGAAACTGTCTCCATATACCCAATAAAACTGTAACCCCAAAATCAAAAACCTATTTCAGACATTTAAGAAAACCGGACCTTCCTATTCCTATCAAACTACCCTTTTCCAGAAACCAAATAAACCCCGAGATTGAAGGAAGGAAGATGACCTCTGACCTCACTTCCCCAGCGGAGACCAAAGGAAAACTTACCACAGCAAGCTTGCCTTCCTTGTTCTTGTCTATAGTGGTGATATTGTTTCCTTTTCCCAGGAGAATTGTGCCTTGCTTGCCATTCTTCATGGTGTGTCCGATGCTGGAAATTAAGTTGGAGTTTAAAGAATTGAATTAACGAATGAAGAGAAAAAAAGGAAAATGAATTAAATCATTTAATCTAATTATGAGACTCCAACTTCAATTAGATCATGAAAGTAATTGACAAAGTCTACACTATATCAACTATACAAACAAAAGAATTAGCAATTCAAAATACAGAAATTCGATTAAATCACGTATGATAAGTCAAAACAAGAAAACACAACTAGACTTCCCAGGACATCAGAACTACTGAATGAAATCTCAAGCCTTACCAATCAGTCTCAGCGACCTTCAGCACTTCTGCGTTGTCACTGATGGAAATAATCTTGGTCACAGCCTCAATGACATTCGGAACGTTGAGGATGAGGTCACCCTGTGGAAATAGGTTAAATAATTAGCACAAGTGAAGGCGTACGATCACAGCGTCTACCACACACAAGGTATGGATCTCAAAAAAAAAATTATGAGGAAATCTAAAATTGACATGAATTGTTGTTTTCCTGCTTTCTTACTCTCACAACTTTCACATAGATATATACATGTTCTCCCATGAATCATGAAATGCAACTGGACATTATGAATACAAAAATAAAAGCATACTGTTCTACTCAGGACAAATAACAGATAAAAAAAAAAAAGAGATGAAGAGAAAATACCAAAAGAGTGATGTGTCTTTTTAACAAAATGACTGAGGATACTTTTAACCAACAGAAATTTGTGTCTTTATTTTGTGCAACCCTAATGCTGATCACATACTGGAACATGCAAGAAAGAAAGGAAGACAAAGAAGAAGACGATGATGAATAAGGCAAAGAAGCAACAAGGATGAAGATGGAGATGACAGAGAAGAAGAACAAGAAGAAGAAGAAAGAGTTAAGTTACATCTATTCATTCACCAATACCAAAATGGACATCTCCATCACCCAAGGACTTATCACCGAAAATTCACAAACCATTCACTGGATAACACAAAAATGAAATGAAGTCTTTAAGTACAATTTCCTGGGGACACCATAAGAACAACAACAAAACAAACATTACCTATATTACATAACATTATCTATATCACAAAGGATTTTCTCTTTTTTTTCACTCATTTTTTTTCCTTTCCTCTGAATATTAATTTCTGGTTCAAAATAAATAACTTATTTGTCTATTACCTTTTCAGTAATGGTCTGAGCTTTGGTATACACATTAGTTTGATGAATTTGTAATCTGTTGTGTACTAAGTGATTTGTAAGTGAGTTAATACATTTTACTACGAGTTAAAGAAAAAATAAAAAGGACATTCATTTCTTACAAGAAAAAAAATCCTCAGTCTCTCAACTACTCATTAGCTCAAGATCATTTCCTTTTTTCTAAATGCACACTCGGAAAACAAACAAGAGAACGAAATGTGTCTCTCTCTACACAGGGAGGTGTTAACTGGAAATACTCACTCCTGCCGTGCATTCATGCATAAAGTCAAGCACATGTATCATTACCTTCTTATCATAAATCTCTTACCTTTGGATTAGAATCACCATCACTCTACAGCATGCAATAAAATTACAAAGGCCTTTAGTATACAAAATATGTCATGTCTTTCTCTTGTAAATTTTTGTCCCATCTCTTTTACAAATGTCAAAGTATGGCTTTCTTTATTAACTGATGTGATGCTTGTTTATCCTTAAAGTGATGGAATAAGTATTTACAATTTTCTGTTTCTACTCTGAACATCACAGTAAAGAGAAAAAAAAAAGTTTAAACTTCTAACAGCAATTAGCCTTTCGTAATGGATATGTTGTGTATGTACAGCATAGTTTACAAAAGAAACAATGTTGAGAACCAAAGTCTTTACATTTCACAATGCTCTATCTATATACATACAAATATACCTCTCTTTCATTTTATTTATGCTCACCTTGTCTCTCTTGGCATTTTCCACTGGGATCTGGACCAGCAGGAGGTTGTCAGTGTTGGGAGACACATGGAGCCCCTGGACCTCCTTCAAAGAGAACCTGTGCTTCTGTTTCAGCTTGTTCTCCTTGGCCTCCAGCAGGTATAGCGCCCCCGAGGTCAGGATCAGAAGACGGTCACGGGGCTTGTAGCCGTGGCGGTCATACTTGGTGCATGGGATACAGTACTGCCATAAAGAGAAAGAGGGATGTTAAAGTTCCTGATGTTAGCTTATGCCGTATACACTATTTATAAGGTAAGTGATGACCAATTATCTGTTGTAGAGGATAGTCTTAACATATAGACTATGAAGGATATGTACCAGATTATACAATGTCATTTCAGGTATAGAAGGAAAAATCCAGTCAGTATTAAACCGCAAAAGGAAATGTCTCCCTTACCTTTGTTTTCTCTCCTGGGGTCTTGATGATGTCTTCGAAGGCTGTTTTTCTCAGACTCTCATCTACAGGAGTTAGCCTTGAGGTCATGAACCACTGTGGAAGACTGTCCATGTAGCTAGCTTTCTGACCTGCAGTTGGTAAAGGAAGAAAATTATTTAATCAAAACATTAAGGGTTATTTACAAGTTTGTGGAAAAAATAATGAAAATATAATATATCTTATTGATCTATATATCACCTTTTAATGAAAGAAACTTGTTAGTGATGTACAAAAAAACAAAATTAAAAGAGGCAGTTTAACAGTCATAAGTGCTCTTACCCTTGAACAGCTGTTCAGCGAGGACCTTCTCTTCAAACATGGACCTCCTCTCTGGGGTCAGAGCCTTCACGTATCTTCTGGCCATGTAAGTACGGTACATACCCTGAAAGAAAAAAAAAAATCCATTAAAAATCCATAGGAAAAAACGATCAAGGAGGTTACTGACTTCATTGTTTATTGCTTTTAACCAACAGAAGGTATGAATGATGATAAATAATTTCAGAATATGAATTAACATCTCACTCCTCTTTTTTCATCAGCTACCACAATAAACACTCTTCATATCTTCTGAACCTTTCAAATCTATCTTATTTCATCAGCTCTCTCAACTACAACCAGTTCAGAAAAAGCCGTCTTGCACCAGAAGACCACAACTACGCACATGCAAGATGTTGGAGGTCTCGTTGCAGGGTGCAGGGGAAGGGGGCCACTTGGTGTCCAGGACGTTCTTTGGGAGGTTCTTGGACAACCTCAGCAGGAACTCGCACTTCACTAGCTGCTGGAACCTCTCGTTGATGGGGTTCACGGGTTCGTTCCTTGTGATGAAGCCCTTGATAAAGCTGGAGAGAGGAAGACAAAGGGGTTCATTGAGGATGACTACTGAATCTGGATGAATGCATTGGTGTAGCATGTATTACTGATCAAATGAGAGTTTGTATATAGAATAAATAAGTTGTCTATGGTAGCTGTAATATATATATTTTTTTTTTTGTAATGGTTTTTATATCTAAAATCTTACTCACACTGAAAAAATCCGAATATCACACTGGTAAAATTCACACTACCAATAAAATTCATTAATCAAAACACTCTACTTCCTTCCAACTAACAAGCTAATTCAAAAAAAAATTAAGTTATCAAAATCTGTATTTCATTTCTTGCATTATGAGGTTATCCATTCTCTTTCCTACTTTATGCAACCAATGACCAATCTATCCACAAATAAATACACATGAAAACCCACCCACACCCACCCACCCACACCCACACCCACACCAATACCACCCACAAACACACCAACCCCAAAGTACTTACGCTCGCACAATCCCCACTGCCCACTTCCTCCTGGCAAGCACCCTCTGTGCCTTAATCCTCCTCCAGTGCTTGGCTATCCTGGTCACGGCATCGCGCATCTTCTGGTATCTGCGCTGGTACATGAAGGCCTTCCACTTGGCCTGGATCATGGTGGCCAGCTCGGCCTTGCGCATCTGGAAGCGGTCCTCTGTGAAGAACAGGGTCTTTGGCAGTCTGATGAAGAGCTTGGTTCTGCAGGAAAAAGATAACGAGTTTCGGTGTGAGTCATTTGTTGCATTAATATGAGGGTTCGTTTTGTTACTGAGTTTGTTGTTTATGGATCTGCCAAATGGCTGGTTACAATAATCTGTATGTCTTGTTCTCAGATTTTTTTTTTTTTTTTTTTTTTGCCAGAGTGAGTCCATTCCAAAGAACAGTTTTCTTTGGCAAAATTATTCCTCGTATACTATAAAATATCCATCTATCTGGATATGAAAAGTCTTTATGGACAATAATAATAATAATAATAATAAAACTTCCTTAAAAAGATGATAACAATAATAACAAGAACATAAACTTACTCTAAAGACAGCAAAAAGTAATGAATTCCCAAAACTACTTACTCTCCCATGCGATAGTCATCTGGGTGGTATCCTAGGTGGTCCACAATGGCCTTGACTCCATCCTTGGCATTGCCAGGATACTTGGGCCAGGTTGCCGGGCACAGGGACTTGTAGCGCCCCAGGAAGATCTCATAGAGACGGCGGTATGCAAAGCCGGCTCTTCGGACCCTCAGGTTCTCCATCAGCCCAAGGTACTTGACCTGGTGGCTCACACGCTCAATGTTGAAGTTGCCTGCAAATAGGAAGATGGTTTTCTCTGAGTGGGAGCAAGGGGCAGAGGTAAGGTGAGGGGGATGTGAAGTAAGGGGGCGAGACTTGGGGGAAAATCTCTTATTATGCTGGTCACCAAGAAATACGAGAAAAGAGAAGTAAAGAGTTGAAATTTATTCCATTGCCTCCATCCAAAAAGAAGACTTCTACCATGAATTTTTTTTTTAAATATATATCATTTAAAAAAAAAAAAAAAAAGTAAAAACAAGAAACTCACAAGAACGCTTTTCGTCATTAGGCTTGATGCAGCGGATGTATGAAGGCTCTTTGATCATGAGGATGTCCATGAGGTTGGCCAGACTCTGCTTGAACTGTGTGGCAGCGGTTTCGGGTCTCTTCTTGTTCAAGACCTCCTCCTGCCATGAGGGGAAAAAGGAACGATAAAAGAGGTGAAATATGACATGAAATAAGAATGAGAAAATGAGGAAAACAGGTTTATTCCATCAAAATTATGAATCATAGTCTAACACCATCATAATGAACAGTGGTAATCATATCCTACATTATTTTGTCAAGACTTCAACACTCCAAACTTAAAAGACTGAAACACATAGTGACATTTAACCAAATATAAAACACACAAAAAGGAGCAAAACAACAACAAAAACCAAGAAACTAAGACTGGTCAAACAGAGCCGGACATGCTCACCCTCGGGAAGACCGACTTGAGGATGACATTGGAGGCCTGAGACATGGTTTCCTTAAGGTCGCGGAAGAGGAGGTCGTTGTTCTTATCAAGGAAGCCCTGGACTCGGTAAGCCACCTCGCCCGCGTAGTGGCGCAGACGGAACTCATCTTTGTTAATGGTTTTCTTCACCTGGCGACGAATAATCGAGATTAGGGCAAGAATGGGTTGAGGATGGGAAGAGGTGGAGATAAGGATCAGGAGGGAAATAATATTTTGGTGGTGGTGGTGGAAGAGGAGGAGGAGGAGGGAGGAGGAGGGAGGAGGAGGGAGGAGGAGGAGGAGGAGGAGGAGGAGGAGGAGGAGGAGGAGGAGGAGGAGGAGGAGGAGGAGGAGGAGGAGGAGGAGGAGGAGGGGGTGGTGGTGGTGGTGGAGGAGGAGGAGGAGGGGGTGGTGGTGGTGGAGGAGGAGGAGGAGGAGGAGGGGGAGGGGGAGGAGGAGGAGGAGGAGGAGGAGGAGGAGGAGGAGGTGGTGGTGGAGAGGAGGAGGAGGAGGAGGAGGTGGTGGTGGTGTGGAGGAGGAGGAGGAGGAGGAGGAGGAAGTGGTGTGGAGGAGGAGGAGGAGGAGGAGGAGGAGGAGGAGGAGGAGGAGGAGGAGGAGGGAGGAGGAGGAGGAGGAGGAGGAGGAGGAGGAGGTGGAGGAGGAGGAGGAGGAGGAGGAGGAGGAGGAGGAGGAGAGGAGGAGGAGGAGGAGGGAGGGGAGGAGGGGGGAGGAGGAGGAGGAGGGAGGAGAGGAGGAGGAGGAGAGAGGAGGAGGAGGAGGAGGAGGAGGAGGAGGAGGAGGAGGAGGAGGAGGAGGAGGAGGAGGAGGAGGAGGAGGAGGAGGAGGAAGAGGAGGAGGAGGAGGAGGAGGAGGAGGAGGAGGAGGTGGTAGTGGTGGTGATAGTGGTGGTGGTGGCGATAGTGATGGTGGTGGTTATGGTGGTGGTGGTGATGATGATAGTGATAATGATGATGATGATGATAATAGTAATGTAGATAGAATGCAACCTTGCTGACAATGAAAATTTGCTTATAACAAGTAAGAACAAGCACAATAAAATCCAATACGAAAAATAACAGCAGTGATGCAAAAAAGCAACTCATCCTTGTCAACGGCACTCTTCATTTGCAGAAAAAACGAGACTGAATAACTTGACAGCACAAGAGACTTTTTCAGCATTATTCATACCTTTTCTACATTTGTCACATTTGACTTGATTTTCTTCACCTGAGAGAGAGCAATGGAGAGAAGCGTGAATACCTGAGAGGGTTTTTTTTCTTTCGTTTTATTATTTTATTAAGTATGAACTTGGAAATGTAGCAGTGATATGGATCAGTGACACACTCCCAACCCCCCACCCCCCCAAATAAATAGAGAAAATAAAATAATTAATATTAATAATACTGATGATAATAAAAAAAAATAATAATAATATTGATAATAATAATATTATCAATAATAATAATAAAGATAACATTATCATTATTAATAATATTATTAATAACAAAAATAATAATGATAATACTAACAATAATATTGATAATAACATTATCATCATTATACTAATGATGATGATGATGATAATAATAATAATAATAATAATAATAATAATAATAATAATAATAATAATAATAATAATAATAATACAAATAATAACAACAACTCCAAAAATAAAGACAACCACAAAATCCGTTACCTTGTTGTTCACCGCCGTTTCATAGCTGAAGTAGTGGTCGTGTTTGGACAAATGCGAGTCCATTTTGTTAAGGAAGGTGAGGTCTGTGGCATCCCCCGGCCGCAGGCACTCCTCGTCCAGCAGGGAGATGATGCCTTCAGAAGGAAACGTCAAATTAGAATTCTAGTTTTAGGGCTGGTTTGTGATGGTTAGTTAGATTTGCTCTTATGGTATGTGGTTCGGTAAGGGAGGCTGTGATAGTGGAAGTGGTGGTGGATTGTAGGAATTGGTAGAATTGATTGGGGTTAATTAATGACGGGAATGTTGGTGATGATGATGATGATGAGGGTAATGCCGACATTAATTATGGTGATTACTATATCAAAAGAACCCTATTTATCATGGTGATTACTATATCAAAAGAACCCTATTTATTATGGTGATTACTATATCAAAAGAACCCTATTTATTATGGTGATTACTATACCAAAAGAACCCTATTCATTATGGTGATTACTATACCAAAAGAACCCTCATCATCATCATAATGATTCCACACCCCATCCCCACATACACCCAAACCCCTTTAAAAGTCTCCAACAAACCCCTGAACTCCATACATGCCAAGACCTCCCCGTCTCATGAACCATCACCATCCGTCTTCGGAATCGCACGCCTCTGAAACTCACCCTTGTGCTTCTCCTCGACCAGATCGCAGATGATCTTGTTGTCGAAGAACTTGACTGGCTCCCACTCGATGCCCTCGCGCTTGTACTCCTCCTGCTCGCTCTTGAGGGTGAGCTCGATGAACACCTGTTGTAGCTTCTCGTTGCAGTAGTTGATGCAGAATTGCTCGAAGCTGGAAGTTGAGGGTGAGAGGTGAGTGGTGAGGAGTGGCAGCGGTGAGGAGCGACGGATAGAAGTGGTATTTTGTTAATGGTTAGTGATCTTAGACCAAAGTTAGGGTGGTTGTATTTTCCTAATCAAGATGGATACTTGTTCTCAAAGGAAGGTTCGAAAATAAAGTTGACAAGATAAAAGAAAAGAAAACTACCCGTAGGTTTGTACATACAATTCCCAACAACTCCTCAATATAACATAAGCACAAAATCCAACCAAGATTGAACCACAAAAAGAAGAAGAAAGTCTCACCCATTTCGGTCAAAGATCTCAAACCCGTAGATATCTAGGATGCCGAGCAGAGTCTTCCTGCCGATCTCCTTGGCCGCCAGGGAGGTGTTGAGGCGTCCCACAAGCCAGTTAAAGACCCTCTCGTACACTGACTTGGCTAGGGCATCGCGGGCATATCCGGCCTGTTGGGAAAGGCATCGTGTGAATTGGAATGATGGTTTAAACTCTAGTCACAGCCAAGGGAAGAAAAGTTTGTTTAAAATATTATTTATCATTTAATTATACTAATAGCACATCAGCCTCATCACTTTGTCTTATGCATCTTGACATGTTAAATATAAAACCTATTCACAAAATTCTGAAAAATAATAAAAACAAACACCAAAACCATCTGCAAATGACCACTCATGTTCCCGACTCCCCAATAATCCCCTTCATAATCGCGGAAATCCGCACAAAATCCAAAATACGAAAATATATCAAGAGAAGAAATCTAAAATCGTCTTACCTGGTCTGGATTAAGGGGTGACGTAACAATGTCTCCCCGAGCCTCAATGGTCCGGTGTGTCAAAGCTTTCATCAGCTTCGATGGCTCGCAACCAATCAGCTGTTGAGACAAATCCGTACATTAGTTATAAGATCGACATTAGTTGAAATCTAAATATAATAGATATTTAAAATGATGGATCTGAGATACAGTCAATACAATGAATGATTTATTGCCTGCATTCGCAACAGGTACTGAGACAAATAAATGTTCTAAGTCTATAGCTTAATACAAATGATGATACAAAGGGCAAGTTGTTAGATTTGCAGACTGATTATGCAAGACACACTCCCTGAAAAGATGGAGAATGAAAATCAGAAGTGAGAGAGGCAAGATTGTGATGGTCCGGCCATCATCAGAGGAGTGATGATAGATAGAAGGAGGAGGAGGAGGAGGAGGAGGAGGAGGAGGAGGAGGAGGAGGAGGAGGAGGAGGAGGAGGAGGAGGAGGAGGAGGAGGAGGAGGAGGATGGAGGAGGAGGAAGGATGAGGAAGATGGAGAAGGAAGAGGAGGAGGAGGAGGAGGAGGAGGAGGAGGAGGAGGAGGATGGAGGAGGATGGAGGAGGAGGAAGGATGAGGAAGATGGAGGAGGAGGAGGAGGAGGAGGTGGAAGAGGGAGGAAGAGGAAGAGGTGGAAGAGGGAAAGATGGAAGATGGAGGAGGAGGAGGAGGAGGAGGAGGAGGAGGAGGAGGAGGAGGAGGAGGAGGAGGAGGAGAAGGAGGATGGAGGAGGAGGAAGGATGAGGAAGATGGAGAAGGAGGAGGAGGAGGAGGAGGAGGAGGAGGATGGAGTAGGAGGAGGAGGAGGAGGAGAACAAGAACAAGGAGGAGGTAGAGGAGGAGGAGTTTGATGGAGGAGGAGGAGGAGGAGGAGGAGGAGGAGGAGGAGGAGGAGGAGGAGGAGGAGGAGGAGGAGGAGGAGGAGGAGGAAGAAGATGAAGGAGGAGGAGGAGGAGGAGAAGGAGGAGGAGGAGGAGGAGGAGGAGGAGGAGGAGGAGGAGGAGGTGGTGGAGGAGAAGGAGGATGAGGATGGAGGATGGAGGATAGAGGATAGAGGATGGAGGAGGAGGAGGAGGAGAAGGAGGAGGAAGTGGTGGTGGTGAAGGTGGAGGAAGAGGAAGCAAAGTAAGAAGAGGAAGAAGAAAAAGAAAAGGAAGAAGAAGAAAAAAAAAGAGGAAGAAGAAGAAGAAGAAGAGGAAGAAGAAGAAGAAGAAGAAGAAGAAGAAGAAGAAGAAGAAGAAGAAGAAGAAGAAGAAGAAGAAGAAGAAGAAGAAGAAGAAGAAGAAGAAGAAGAAGAAGAAGAAAAGGAAGAAGAAGAAGAAGAAGAAGAAGAAGAAAAAAAAAAGAGGAAGAAGAAGAAGAAGAGGAAGAAGAAGAAGAAGAGGAAGAAGAAGAGGAAGAAGAAGAAGAAGAAGAAGAAGAAGAAGAAGAAGAAGAAGAAGAAGAAGAAGAAGAAGAAGAAGAAGAAGAAGAAGAAGAAGAAGAAGAAGAAGAAGAAGAAGAAGAAGAAGAAAAAGAAGAAGAGGAAGAAGAAGAAGGCCAGAGAAAAGGCTCATGGATGTGGCGATGTAGGACATGTGGCCAGTCAGTGAGAGGCGACCAAGGAAGGTGCCGAGGACAGGGTAAGGTGGAGGTGGATGATCCACTTGAAAAAAAAAAACTTACGAAAAAAAAAAACTGAAACACAATGATAATGATCATATCCTTACTCAAATGTTTATAGCATCAGAGAATGAAAAAATGTATTTTACAATAAAAAAAAAAAAAAAAAAAAACAATTACATTGCCTTGGTATGCAAGTCTCCCGAGTTATCTTTAAAAAAAAAAGAAAAAAATACACGAAGGTATCATAAGAAAATGAAGAAACTCTTATCATCATGTTCTAGATTCCCCATTCAATAGCCACGTGATAACACTCTCCCTTATCTCATTATCATGTCCTCTTTTTTCTACTTTTGTTTGTTTTCGGTGTCTCAGATCCTCTTGCTCTAAGTCTTTCGTCTCCCAAGGGATATCTGAGTATTAAGACTTTTTTCTAGTATTGTGTCCTGTCACTATACTCGCCTGCACGTCACAATACGGCAGGCTTAAATGCGTGTTTGTATTGCTACATCAACATTCATTTATTTTATCTCTTCTTTTTTTTCCTTGACTTTAAGGTTATGCTTATTATTAGTATAAGTAATCATACATTTTGGTACTTTTTTGTTGCATGTTCTTGTATTCGTTCAACACTGAATGAATTTGAGTCTCAAGATAATTTGACTATAAATTCGTATGCAAATCTATATAATTTTCTTGCTTAAATAATTGTCAGTGTACTAACTTATTTTCTTTCCATTACTAAAATTCTTTTGATGTTGTTCTTAAAAAGACGAAATGCTCAAACTGTGATAATTGCACTGAATATCGCCAATGTATTCACCACTATCATCATTTTCAAGCATCTCGTATCTTTATCTATCTTATCACACAACCGTTGCATAACACTCAACTCTTCTACAAGCTATGAACTTATGCACCGCCCTCATTCTGAATTAAAACTACTGAAATTGCTGCCACTATCTCTAATTAACGGAATGATTACTGCAGCTCGATTTAGGTCGGATATCAATGCATAATGAAAAAAAGGAATAAAAAAAAAAAATCAAAACTCATGGCTCAAGACGACGGTGCAACAGAAAAAAACATGCAAACCGGGCAATACTACACGCGCATCCTAACCTATGAATACCTATGAATGATCCAAAGACGCAAATTAATGATTGCCCTTTTCAATCACGTTAACTAATTACCAACATCGCTACCACGGTCGGAGCAAGAAGTGATGAAGCCCAATTTAGTAAGTATCGGAATGAGGATAAAATGGCAGCCATTAATACTATCGACTAATTAGTATCATATTCAGTCGGTGTAATCAATTAGACGTTAATCAAATGAAACACAAAATATCGAAGTCGTAGATTAAGATAACGGCCAATCGATTCTGAAATGCCAAGGCGTAATAATTCTTCCTGTCCAAATCCAGATGAGATTAATACTACCCCCCCTCCCACCGCCCCCGCCCCCCACGGACCCGCCATCGTTAATCAAAGATCATTAAGTACGATTTCTTCAGCTTTATCCTGCATATCCCGAAACCGTTAAGATTAGGACTTCCATCCCGCCCCCATCGTCGGCTCACGCACGCCCTCTGCATCGTCCCCCGCCCATTATGTCCGTCTCCCCCATCGTCTCTTCCCTCCCCCGCCCCATCGTCTCCCCCTTTCCCGCCCCATCGTCTCCCCCCGCCCCATCATCCCATCGTCTCCCCCCCTTTCCCGCACCATCATCCCCCTCGTCTCTCTCT
>NW_028234428.1:15499336-15506836 GCF_977035675.1 Penaeus japonicus
GCACGCGGTCCATCTCCCGCCGGTGCAGCGACGTCGCCGCAAGGAACCGCAGGACTTGCTTGCTCGCCTCCGTTTTGCCCGCGCCGGACTCGCCTGCGGGAAGGGAGGAGGGGGGAGGTGAGTATAGGGAGGGAGGAGGGAGGGAGGGGGGAGGGGAGTATAGGGAGGGAGGGAGGGGGGAGGGTGGGGGGAGGTGAGTATTGGGAGGGAGGAGGGAGGAGGGAGAGGGGTGAAGGGGGGTGGAGGTGAGTATAGGGAGGGAGGAGGGGAAGGGGGGTGGAGGTGAGTATAGGGAGGAAGGAGGGGGAGGGAGGGAGGTGGTGGAGGTGAGTATAGGGAAGGGGAGGGGGGTGGAGGTAAGTATAGGGAGGGAGGATGTTCTGTGTGAGTGTGTGTGTGTGTGTGTGTGTATGAGAGTGAGAGTGAGAGTGAGAGTGAGAGTGAGAGTGAGAGTAAGAGAGAGAGAGAGAGAGAGAGAGAGAGAGAGAGAGAGAGAGAGAGAGAGAGAGAGAGAGAGAGAGAGAGAGAGAGAGAGAGAGAGAGAGAGAGAGAGTGAAAGTGTGTGTGTGAGAGTGATAGTGAGAATCAGAATGAAAATGAGTGAGACAGAGAATGAGAGTGAGTTAGAGAAAGAGAGTGAGGCCCCATGTTAGCGTGGTGCCCGGGGGAAGAGTACCAACAATAACAGTGCCACTACCTGTGACGTCATGACACTTGAGCAAGAGCAGACACCTGAACGCATTGTCTTGCAAGGACAGAAACCGGCCTCACTCTCGCTCACTCACACATGCACCCCGGGCCCTGAGAACAAACGCGCAGAACACAACACATACATAAGGACACGCACGCAACACAACACATCCACACGGAAATACATAAAACGCAATACATCCACACGGCTGAACACATCCACATACTGTACAATGTACATACATACGTACACGAAAGCGAAGACTCAAACGCACACACCTTGGATATTTACATTCCCACGCGAGCAAAAAAACAAAAAACGTACACACGTACACATCCACGAACGACACGCAAACATATATCCTACCCCTCCCCTTCCCCCTCCCCCTCCCCCAACCCGCCCCTCAAATCCAACCCTGTGTCCCCCTACCCCTCCCCCTCCCACACACTCAATATACACACACTGGGTGGGTTCTCAGCCTGCCTGCCCCCGGGGGAAGCGTTCCCAAGGGGGAGAGAATAGCTTGTCTTCGAGGTGGGTGGGTGGGGAGGCGAAAAAGGGGAGGGAGGGAGGGGGAGGAAAGGAGTAGAAGGCGAAGGGGTAGAAGGCGGGAGGATGGGGAAGGAACGGGAAGGGGTAGAAGGGGGGAGGATGGGGAAGGAACGGGAAGGGGTAGAAGGGGGGAGGATGGGGAAGGAAAGGGAGGGGAGAGAAGGGGGGAGAATGGGGAAGGAACGGGAGGGGAGAGAAGGGGGAGAGAAATAGGGAAGGAAGAGAAGGAAGAGGAAGGGGTGGAAGTGGGAAGAAGGGGATGGAAGGGGGTAGTTGAAGGGGAAGAGGAGAGGATGGGGGAAAGGAGGCAAGAGGAGGAAGGGGATGAGTGGCGAGATGATAAAGAGATCAAGGCAGGAGAACCGACAGAGAATAAACAGACAACGGATGCAGAGGAGAGGGGAGAGAAAGCAGAGAGCATGGCAGAGAGTGAGGAGAGGGGAGAGAGAGGGAGGGAGAAAGAAGAGAGAGGAAGAAGGGAGGGAGGGAGGGAGAAAGAAGGGGAGAGAGGGGGAGAGGGAGAGAGAGAGAGAGAGAGAGAGAGAGAGAGAGAGAGAGAGAGAGAGAGAGAGAGAGAGAGAGAGAGAGAGAGAGAGAGAGAGAGAGAGAGAGAGAGAGAGTAAGAAAGACAGAGACGTTGTAGAGGGAAGAGGAAGGGGGGGGAGATAAAGAAACAAAGAAACAAAAACAAGGGCGAAGGAGGAAGGCAAGGGAGGAGAAAGAATGAGTTACACGAGGGGGGGGAGCCTTAAAATAGAACACGAGAGGAGGGAGAAAAGACTCTACATGGTAACAGCGAAAGAACACACACACACACACACACACACACACACACACACACACACACACACACTTACACACACACTCACACGCACACTCACACATACACTCACACATACACAAACACACACGCTCACACATACACAAACACACACGCTCACACACACACACACACACACACACACACACACACACACACACACACACACACACACACACACACACACACACACACACACACACACATAAACACACACAACACACACAAACAAATACGCCCTTACACTCACACATACACACAAAAAATATCTACCGAACAAACAACCAATAACTGCATAAACTTGAACGATAAAAAAACAAAACAAAAGACTGGCCAAAGCGTAACTCTGACATCATCACATCGCACATGGCCACAGGAATGCCACTTCAGCCTGAGGTAAACAGGCGTTGTATCACCGCGATGGAGCCTCATCCTGCTCTCCTCCCCCCCCCCTCCCTTTCTTTCTCTCTTTCTGTCTATTTCTCTCTCTTTCTCTGGCGCTCTCTCTTTCTTTCTTCCTCTCTCTGGCGCTCTCTCGCTCGCTCGCTAGCTCTCTCTAGCTCTCTAGCTCTCTCTCTCTCTCTCTCGTTTTATTTTAAAAAATGGAGAGAGGGAGAGGGAGAGGGAGAGGGAGAGAGAGAGGGAGAGGGAGAGGGAGAGGGAGAGGGAGAGGGAGAGGGAGAGGGGGAGGGAAAGGGAAGGAGGGGGAGGGAGTGAGAGAGAGAGAGAGAGAGAGAGAGAGAGAGAGAGAGAGAGAGAGAGAGAGAGAGAGAGAGAGAGGACAAGAGAGAGAGAGAGAGAGAGAGAGAGAGAGAGAGAGAGAGAGAGAAGAGAGAGAGAGAGAGAGAGAGAGAGAGAAAGAGAGAGAGAGAGAGAGAGGACAAGAGAGAGAGAGAGAGAGAGAGAGAGAGAGAGAGAAAGAGAGGAGAGAGAGAGAGAGAGAGAGAGAGAGAGAGAGAGAGAGAGAGAGAGGAGAGAGAGAGAGAGAGAGGAGACAGAGAGAGAGAAGAGCGAGAGAGAGAGGAAAGAGAGAAGAGAGAGAGGGGAAAAGAGAGAAAGAGGAAGAGAGAGAGAGAAGGAAAGAAAGAGAGAAGGAGAAGAGAAAGAGAGAGAGAGAGAGAGAGAGAGAGAGAGAGAGAGAGAGAGAGAGAGAGGAAAGAGAAAGTGAAAGAGCGAGAGCACCTGATCACCACTGCAGCCACACTCCTCGAACCGGAAATGCCCCGCGAGCGAGGAAGAGCTCAGCAGTCTCGTCTCTTTCTCTTTCTCTTCCTGCGATGAGAAAGAGAGAGAGGAGGGGGGGGGGGTTGAGGTGACGGGGAGTGGGAGGGAGAGGGGGAGTGGGATGTGAGGGGAGGGGAGGAGGAGTGGAAGGAAGAAGGGGGGGAGGAAGTGGGATTGAGAGGGGGTGGTGAGAGGAGGGGAGGGTGAGGGGGAGGGGGGAGGGAGAGGGGGAGGTGAGGGGAGGGAGAGGGGGAGGTGAGGGGAGGGAGAGGGGGAGGTGAGGGTAGGGGAGGGGGAGGGAGAGGGGGAGGTGAGGGGAGGGGGAAGGAGAGGGGGAGGTGAGGGGAGGGAGAGGGGGAGGGAGAGGGAGAGGGGGAGAGGGGGAGAGGAGAGAAAGAGAGAGAGAGAGAGAGAGAGAGAGAGAGAGAGAGAGAGAGAGAGAGAGAGAGAGAGAGAGAGAGAGAGAGAGAGAGAGAGAGAGAGCTCACAAGTTGGTCCAGAGAGAGAGAGAGAGAGAGAAGAGGGCGGGGGGGGGGGGGCTGCGTTTTGTGGGCGGGGGAGTCTCACGGCACTATTTTTAATTTGGATGAGAAAGGGGGAAGACGAGAGAGGGTCTCTTTACTCCCTTCTCCCTTCCCTCTATCTTTATATATCCCTCCATATTTCTCCTTTCTCACTCTGTCCTTTTCACTCCCTCTCTCCATTTCTCTCCCACTCTCCTTTTCTCTCCCACTCTCCTTTTCTCTCTCACTCTCTTTTTCTCTCCCTCTCTCTTTTTCTTTCCCTCTCTCTTTTTCTCTCCTTCTCTCTTTTTCTCTCCTTCTCTCTTTTTCTCCCCCGCTTTCATTGTTTTTCCCTTCTCATTTTCTCTCCTTTCTTTCTTTCTCTCCCTTCTCTTTCTCCTTTCTCCTTTTCTCTCCCTCTCTCCTTTTCTCTCCCTTTCTCTCTTTCTCTCTTTCTCTACCTCTCTCCTTTTATCTCCTTCCCATCCCTCTGTCTTCTCTCCATCTCCCATTCTCCCGACTTTTAACTTTTCCTATTTTGCAATCAGGTTTTCTTCTCCTCTTACTACTAATTTACTAATATTGCTTCTATGATGATGATGGTGAGAGTGAAAATAAAGAATAAGTAAATAAACAAAAACTACTAATACTAATACTACTACCAATAATAATAATAATAATAATAATAATAATAATAATAATAATAATAATAATAATAATAATAATAACAATAATAATAATGATAACAACTACAGTAATGATATTATAAACATTATAAAATAAATATTAATAATAATAATAATAGATGATGATAATGGCAACAACAACATTTATATCAATATCAATAACATATCATGAATAATTAAATTAAAACAATAACAACAAAAAACATCGTGATCATAACAGTGATCACAATACATCTTAATGGAAATAATAATAGTAATGATAGTAAAAATAAAATCATAATCATAATTATATCAAAATCAATATAAATAACATCAATAATAAAAAAATAAACACACATACGAACAAAAACGAAAAATTTCCAAACGAAAGAAACAAAATTCCTCCCAGGAGAGGGGGGTAGGGGGTAAGGGGGGGGACTAACCTGAGATGAGGATGCAGTGATCTGTCACCTCGGATGTCATGGTCCTGTAGGCGTTCTCTGTGATGGCGAATCTGCAAGAGGGAGATAAAAAATGTGATAAAGGGGGAGAAATAAGGATGATGGGAGAGAAAAGGTGATAAAGGGGGAGAAATGAGGATAATGGGAGAGAAAACATGATAAAGGGAGAGAAATGAGGATAATGGGAGAGAAAAGGTGATAAAGGGGGAGAAATGAGGATGATGGGAGAGAAAAGGTGATAAAGGGGGAGAAATGAGGATAATGGGAGAGAAAAGGGGAGGAAATAAGGATAATTGGAAAGAAACAAAAATAAAGGGGGAGAAAGGGTGATAAAGAGGGGGAAATGAGGATAATGGGAGAGAAAACATGATAAAGGGAGAGAAATGAGGATAATGGGAGAGAAAACATGATAAAGGGAGATAAATGAGGATAATGGGAGAGAAAACATGATAAAGGGAGAGAAATGAGGATAATTGGAAAGAAAAAAAATAAAGGGGAGAAAGGGTGATAAAGAGGGGGAAATGAGGATAATGGGAGAGAAAACATGATAAAGGGAGAGAAATGAGGATAATGGGAGAGAAAAAGGTGATAAAGGGGGAGAAATGAGGATAATTGGAAAGAAAAAAATAAGGGGGAGAAAGGTGATAAAGAGGGGGAAATGAGGATAATGAGAGAGAAAAGGTGATAAAGGGGGAGAAATGAGGATAATGTGAGAGAAAAGGTGATAAAGGGGGAGAAATGAGGATAATGGGAGAGAAATAATGGAATTGGGAGAGGAATGATAATAATGGAAAACAAATGGTGGTAATGGGAGAGAAATTATGGTAATGGGAGAGAAATGATGATAATGGGAGAAAAATAATCACGGGCGATAAAGGAGGGAGTGGGGAGTGGTGTCATGGATGGAGGAAGAAGGGAAGAAGGGAGGGAGGGAGGGATGGGTGGATGGAAGGATGGAAGGTGGGGAGGGAGGGAGGGAGGGAGGGAGGGAGGGAGGGAGGGAGGGAGAGAGAACAAGAGAGAAAAAGAGAACAAGAGAGAACCAGAAAGAGAAAGAATAAAAGAAAGAGAAAGAACAATAAGAGAAAGAGCAGGAGCATAATATAAAATACAGGAGCAGAGAATGCGCGCGCCAGCAGCAGACAAGCAAGCAAGCAGGCAGGCAAGCAAGCAGGCAGGCAAGAAAGCAGGCAGGCAAGCAGGCAGGGGGGAATCCAAGTCAATTGGCGAGGAATCCAAGCGTCCTCGCCCGAGTGGCCGAGTAACGCGATCCCCTCGACGCCTCTCCATGCCACCTCGGCACACGCGCCTAAGGGGGGGGAAGGAGGGAGGCAGGGAGGGGGGAGGATGAGGTGGAAGGAGGCAGGGAGGGAGGGGGGAGGATGAGGGGGAAGGAGGCAGGGAGGGGGAGGAGGAGGGGAAGGAGGCAGGGAGGGAGGGAGGGAGGGGGAGGAGGAGGGGGAAGGAGGGGGGGGATAAGGAGGGCTGGAGGGGGGGTGGGGGGGAGGAGGGAGGGAGGGGGGGTGAGGGGGAAGGAGGGAATTGGAAGGAGGGGTGGATAAGGAGGGAGGGAGGGGGGATGAGGGGGAAGGAGGGAGGGAGGGGAGAGGATGAGGGGGGAGGAGGGAGGGAGGGGGAGGAGAGGGGGAAGGAGGCAGGGAGGGAGAGGGGAGAATGAGGGGGAAGGAGGCAGGGAGGGAGGGGGAAGGAGGGGGGAGGGATTTGGAAGGAGGGGGTGGATAAGGAGGGAGGGAGGGAGGGGGAGGATGAGGGGGAAGGAGGGGGGAGGGATTTGGAAGGAGGGAGGGAGGGGGGAGGATGAGGGGGAAGGAGGCAGGGAGGGAGAGCGAGGATGAAGGGGAAGGAGGCAGGGAGGGAGGGGGAGGATGAGGGGGAAGGAGGGAGGGAGGGAGGGGGAGGATGAGGGGGAAGGAGGCAGGGAGGGAGGGGGAGGATGAGGGGGAAGGAGGGGGTGGATAAGGAGGGAGGGAGGGGGGTGGATGAGGGGGAAGGAGGCAGGGAGGGAGGGCGAGGATGAGGGGGAAGGAGGCAGGGAGGGAGGGGGAGGATGAGGGGGAAGGAGGGAGGGAGGGGGAGGATGAGGGGGAAGGAGGGGGGGGGGGAGTGGAAGGAGGGGGGGGATAAGGAGGGAGGGAGGGGGGATGAGGGGGAAGGAGGGAGGGAGGGGGGAGGATGAGGGGGAAGGAGGGAGGGAGGGGGGAGGATGAGGGGGAAGGAGGGAGGGAGGGGGGAGGATGAGGGGGAAGGAGGGAGGGGGGGGGAGGAGGGGGAGCGAGAGGGAGGGGGGAAGGAGGCAGGGAGGGAGGGGGAGGATGAGGGGGAAGGAGGGAGGGAGGGGGAGGATGAGGGGGAAGGAGGGGGTGGATAAGGAGGGCTTGAGGGGGGATGAGGGGGAAGGAGGGAGGGAGGGGGGAGGGGATTGGAAGGAGGGGGTGGATAAGGAGGGAGGGAGGGGGGATGAGGGGGAAGGAGGGAGGGAGGGGGGAGGATGAGGGGGAAGGAGGCAGGGAGGGAGGGCGAGGATGAGGGGGAAGGAGGCAGGGAGGGAGGGGGGGAGGAGGAG
>NW_028234428.1:15514336-15524336 GCF_977035675.1 Penaeus japonicus
GAAAACACGAGCGTGTTTATCGCGTGCTTAGGCACCCACCCCCTCCCCCCCGGCCGCGTGGTGGGAGCTGACCACACTGACACCTCCTTCCCCTCCCCCCTCTATCTCTCTCTTTCTCTCGTTCTCTCTTTTTCTCTTTTTCTCATTCTCTCTTTTTCTCTTTTTCTCGTTCTCTCTTTCTCTCTTTCTCTCGTTCTCTCTTTTTCTCGTTCTTTCTTTCTCTCTTTCTCTCTTTCTCTCGTTCTCTCGTTCTCTCGTTCTCTCTTTCTGCCGTACTCTCTTTCTGTCGTGCTCTCGTTTTCTCTTTCTCTTTTTCTCCCTTTCCCTTTCTTTATTTCTCTCTTTTATTCTATCTCTCTTTCATTCTTTCTCCCTTTCTTTCTTTCTGTTTCTCTCTTCCAAACACACACACATTTCCAACGCAAATCCTCACAATAATGAATACACAATATACACGTACACAAACACACACGTACACATGAACTCAAAAACGCACACGCACACGCGCACACACATACACACACACACACACACACACACACACACACATCCTGAGTAAATAATCAAATCCGGCTTATGATATGGCGTTTATTGAAAATCATATATTAATCTTTCTTAGCCAGGTGGGAGAGGGGGGAGAGGGGGGAGAGGGAGAAGGGGAGTAAATTGGAGGGTGATAGGAGGGGGGAAGTAACACGTATGAAGGTGATGGGGATGGGGATGGGAAGGGGGAGGAGGGGGAATGGAGGGAGGGAGGGAGGGAGGGAAGGAGGGAGGGAGGGAGAGGGAGAGGGAGGGAGGGAGAGGGAGAGGGAGAGGGAGGGAGAGAGAGAGAGAGAGAGAGAGAGAGAGAGAGAGAGAGAGAGAGAGAGAGAGAGAGAGGGAAAGGGAGAGAGAGAGCGAGGGAAAGGGAGAGAGAGAGAGCGAGGGAAAGGGAGAGAGAGAAAGCGAGGGAAAGGGAGAGAGAGAGGCCGAGGGAAAGAGAGAGGGAGAGCGAGGGAGAGGGAGACAGAGAGTCCGAGAGGGAGAGAGGGGGGGAGAGAGAGACAGAGAGACAGAGAGGGAGGGAAAGACAGAGAGAAAGAGAAAGAAAAAGAAAGAAAGAGAGATAGAAAGAAAAGGAGAAAGAGAGATAGAAAGAAAGAGCGTCCGAGAGGGAGAGGCCGAGGGAAAGGGAGAGGGAGGGAGAAGGAGGGAGGGCAGATTACGGAGTAGCGGCGTGCAACAAGTCGCCATTAGCCAAGAAGTATTACACTGTAAAACCTTTTTTTTTTCTTTCTCTCTTTCTTTCTCCTTCTTTTGGGTCACGGATTATATGCTGCATTCTACCTCTTTGTTGGTCAACCCCCCTTCACTCCATCCAGTTTGTCCGGTATTTTGATTTTTTTTTCTTCGTTTTTTTTTCTTTTCGTTTTTCAATAGATTTTTTTCACATATTTTCCATATCATCGTCTATTATTCTTTGTTGATTCACTTTCTCTTTCTCTCACTCTTCCATCCCTCTTCCCTTAACTCTTTGTTTGTCTGTCTGTTTGTCTGTCTGTCTGTCTGTCTGTCTGTCACTCACACTCACATTCACATTCACTCTTTTCATATGGCGATCACGTCTACTCTTGCAAACAAACCCTTTCCCACCTCCCACTTCTCCCCCCCCCCTTTCCCCTCCCCCTTTCCCATAACCTTCATCCCCCTCCCCCTCCCCCCTTCCCCCTCCCCAGCCTTCCCTGGCCTAGATGACCACACAGAAATTATAATGACTTGGATGAGGTGGTTAGTGGCTGTGTGTCAGAGTACTTTACAGTATCTCATTCTCATTCTCATTCTCTCTTTCTCTCTCTTCCTCATGCCCTTCTTTCTGACTGTATGTATTTTTTTCTCTCGTATTAATGGTCTCACTCCCTCACTCCCTCTTTCCCCTCCCTCTCCCTCTCCCTCTCCCTCTCCCTCTCCCTCTCCCTCTCCCCCTCCCTCTCTCTCCCCCTCCCTCTCCCCCTCCCTCTCCCTCTCTCATTTCTTTCCACCCTTCTGCATTTGCAAAGTGCTGGATCATGGTCACTGCCTGAATTGAAGTCTCCGACAAATACGTCTTCCGTTTCTCCCTATTTCTCTGGTTTATCACTCCTTGCCTATTCCTCAATTCTTCCCACTCTCCTTCACCTGCTGTCATTTTTCCTCCTCCGGTGCCGGTCCACGGAATTTCTTATCTTATTATATTACTTTCTCGGCGGACGAAATGGATTTGGAGGAATCGAGATAAGGGGGAGGAGGAGGAGGAGGAGGAGGAGGAGGAGGAGGAGGAGGAGGAGGAGGAGGAGGAGGAGGAGGAGGAGGAGGAGGAGGAGGAGGAGGAGGAGGAGGAGGAAGAAGAGGAGGAGGAGGAGGGAGGTAGAGGAGGAGGAGGAGGAGGAGGAGGAAAAGGAGGAGGAGGAAGAGGAGAAGGAGGGGGGAGGTAGAGGAGGAGGGGGAGGTAGAGGAGAAGGAGGGGGGAGGTAGAGGAGGAGGGGGAGGTAGAGGAGGAGGGGGAGGTAGAGGAGGAGGAGGAGGAGGAGGAAGAGGAGGAGGAGGAGGAGGAGAAGGAGGTAGAGGAGGAGGAGGAGAAGGAGGAGGAGAGAGAGAGAGAGAGAGAGAGAGAGAGAGAGAGAGAGAGAGAGAGAGAGAGAGAGAGAGAGAGAGAGAGAGAGAGAGAGAGGAGAGAGAGGAGAGAGAGGAGGGAGAGGAGAGAGAGGAGAGAGAGAGAGAGAGAGAGAGAGAGAGGAGAGAGAGAGAGAGAGAGAGAGAGAGAGAGAGAGAGAGAGAGAGAGAGAGAGAGAGAGAGAGAGAGAGAGAGAGAGAGAGAGAGAGAGAGAGAGAGAGAGAACGAGAGAGAGAGAGAGAACGAGAGAGAGAGAGAGAACGAGAGAGAGAGAGAGAACGAGAGAGAGAGAGAGAGCGAGAGAGAGAGAGAGAACGAGAGAGAGAGAGAGAGAGAACGAGAGAGAGAGAGAGAGAGAGAGAACGAGAGAGAGAGAGAGAGAACGAGAGAGAGAGAGAGAACGAGAGAGAGAGAGCGAGAGAACGAGAGAGAGAGCGAGAGAACGAGAGAGAGCAAGATAGAGAGAGAAAAAGCGAGAGCCTCCCAACTGGGACCTTGGTATGGGAGGCGGGGTCGCTGAGGCTTTGACTTCAAAGAACTCTTTCGAAAAGTTCTTGTAACCTCCGTTCACCCATCCACATCCATACTCACTCCTTCGCTCACTCCCTCTCCCTTTCACTCGCTGGCTCGCTCGCTCACTCGCTTTCATTCGGCCATTAATTCTCCTAGTTATTCATCTTTCACTCGGAGGGAGAGGGAGAGTGAGAGGAGAAAGGGAGAGAAGGAATGGGGAGGGGAAGGAACGGAGGAATCTTCCCTTCTTCCTTCCTTCCTTCCCTCCTTCCCTCCCTCCCTCTCCTTCCCCCTCCTTCTCTCCCTTCTCTTCCTCCCTCCCCCTCTTCCCCTCCTATTCCCCCTCCTCTCCTCTCCTCTCCTCTCCTCTCCTCTCCTCTCCTCTCCTCTCCTCTCCTCTCCTCTCCTCTCCTCTCCTCTCCTCTCCTCTCCTCTCCTCTCCTCTCCTCTCCTCTCCTCTCCTCTCCCTCCCTCTCCCCCTCTTCCCCCAAATCTTCACCACGACCCAGATTCCATCCCTGTCCTTCCCTCCCCCTCCCCCTCCCCCCTCATCATCTGACGTCACACTTTGAAGTCACATGACCTGGAGTCGCTAAGGTCACGGTGACTCGACTTGCTCCCTTAACCTGTGACCCGTGATCAGTGATGTGATGATGGTGGTGATGGTGATGGTGGTGGTGAACGTGGCGATGATGGTGATGACGATGACGATTATGATGGTGAACATAGTGATGATGATGACGATGACGATGATGGTGGTGATGAACATGGCGGCTGGTGATGATGGTGATGACGATAGTGATGACGATGATAGTGAATATGGTGATGATAGTGTTAGTGAAGATCATGGTGAGGATGAATGAGGGTATTCGAATAGTGACACTCTTCCGATGACTATCAAATCTTGATAAAACATAAATGAAAAACACTATTACATTAACATCAACATCGGCGATACTCTGACAACAGAAATGAAGTGAAAGGAAGAAGAGGAGGAGGAAAAAGAGAAGAACAAGGAGAAAAGAGGAAGGGGAAGAACAACAAGAAAAAAAAAGAACAACAACTCAATTCACAGAAATTAAAACACAACAACAACAACAAAAACACAGCCAAAGCAACCGACATGATTAACCAACTCGTCCCCCAAGACAGGATAAGGTACACCGTCGAAGGAGGATAAAAAAGAGAGACAGTGAGAGAGAAAAAAACACCAAACCCCGAACGGCGATAATCTGATAAGGAAAGATAAGGGAGAAAAAAGATCTCGTTATCGCGACTTGACATTTAATGCTGGCAGAGAGGAAAGGCGCACTTGGAGTCCGCTTGACTGACTCACTGACTGACTGACTGACTGATTAACTAACTGACTGATCAACTAACTAACTGACTGACTGATTAACTAACTGACTGATCAACTAACTGACTGACTGACTGATTAACTAACTGACTGACTGACTGACTGACTTTCTTACTGCATGTGCCTCTCTTTTGGCCCTCCCCTCTTCCATCGCTCTCACTCTCACTCTCACTCACTCTGACCTTTGGCTTCCCCGTGTAAACGTTCTCGCAAACCATGCAACGCGAAGCTGTGTGTGTCGGTTTATTTGTCCCCTTTGCCTCTCGCACTCACTCATGCATGCTCACTTATGCATGGACTTATATATAGGCACACTTTAGAAACACATATTCATTAATAACGTATTTTTACTATGCGCACATTCACATTCATACTCACTCACTCACTCATATTCACACTCTCACACTCACACACTCACAAACTCACACACTCACAAACTCACACACTCACAAACTCACACACTCACAAACTCACACACTCACAAACTCACACACTCACACACACACACACACAAACACACTAACGCCCCCAACCCTTCCCTCCACATCCCCTCTCCCCCTCCCTTCTACCCTCTACCCTCTCCCCCTCCCCTCTACCCTCAATCCCCGCACCACTCCCCCTCTACCCCTACCTCCCTCCTTTTACCCTCTATCACCTACCCTCCCCCTACCCTACCCCGAAGTAACAAACAACAACTGACACTTTGAGCAACGGTGCAATCATCATCCGGTAGGCCCTTGTTGCATGGAAACCACACTCCATGCACACGACGCTGGCAGAGGAGGGTGGGGGTGGGGGGTGGGGGGAGGGGGGTAGAGTGGAAGATAGAGAGGAAGGGAGGAAGGGGAGAAGGGAGTAGGGGGAGGAGAAGGGAGTAGGGGGAGGAGAAGGGAGTAGGGGGAGGAGAAGGGGAAGGGGAAGGGGAAGGGGAAGGGGAAGGGGAAGGGGAAGGGGAAGGGGAAGGGGAAGGGGAAGGAGAAGGGGAAGGGGAAGGAGAATGGGAAGGAGGGGGAAGGAGGAGGAAGGAGGAAGGAGGAAGGAGGAAGGAGGAAGGAGAAGAAGGAGAAGGAGAAAGAAAAGGAGGAGAGGCAGAGGGCAGGGAGGGGGAGGGGGATGGAGGAGGGGGGAGTAGAGACACCCCTACCCCGGGCATGACGGAGGAGAAGGAGAAGGGAGGAGGAGGAGGAGAAGGACAAGGAGAAGGAGGAGGAGGGGCAGAGAGCAGGGAGGGGGAGGGGGATGGAGGAGGGGGGGAGTAGAGACACCCCTACCCCGGGCATGACATGACGGACGGCGCGGCGGTGACGTAACAGCGGCTCTTACAACACCCGAAGACGGCGCCAAGTTGCGGAGATGACGGGAGGAGGGGTGCGTGTGAGGAGGGGGGGAGGGGGGAAGGGAGGGTGGGGTGGGGGGAAGGAGGAGGAGGAGGAGGAGGAGGAGGAGGAGGAGGAGGAGGAGGAGGAGGAGGAGGAGGAGGAGGAGGAGGAGGAGGGGGGATGGCGGAGGAGGAGAAGGAGGAGGGAGGAGGAGAAGGAGGAGGAGGAGGGGAAAGGGGAAGGAGAGAATAGGAAAAGGAGAGAATAGGGAAAGAGGGAGAGAAAGGGATAGAGGGAGGGCGATGGGGAAGGGGAGAGAGGGAAGGGAAGCGTGAAAAAGAAATGAGCGAAGGGAGGGCGAGGGAGAAGTGAGGAAGGGGATAGAGAATATGGGAAAAGGAATAAGAAAAGAACATAAGAGAACAAGGGAATTGGGTAAAATTGAGAATTGAGAACTGAGAATTGAGGAGGAGGAGGGGGGGAGGGGAAGGAGGGGAGGGGGAGGGGGAGGGGGAGGGGGAGGGGGGAGGAGGGGAGGGGGAGGGGGGGCGGAAGGAGGAGGAGGGGGGGAAGGGGGAAGGAGGAAGAGAGGGGAGGAGGAGGAGGAGGAGGAGGAGGAGGAGGAGGAGGAGGAAGAGGAGGCGGTAGGGGAGGGGGAGGGGGGAGGTGGAAGAAGAGGGGAGAGGAGAGGGGAGTGGGAGGAGGAAGAAGAGAGGAGATGGAAGGGGGAGGAGGAGGAAGAGGAGGGGAGAGGAGGGGGGAGGAGGAAGAGGAGGAGGAGGAGGAGGAAGAGAGGAGGGGGAGGAGGCGGCGGAATGGAGATAACCCATGACATAATTCTTATTTTCACGAAAGGCCATCTTTCCCTTTGCCTTTTCTCTGGTCAGTCATTGAAGTTTAACAGTTATCTTCTCTTTCGTTTATCCTCTTCCTCTTTCTCTTCCTCTTCCTCTTCATGCTCTCCCTTTCTTCTTCTCCTTCATCTTCACCTTCTTCTTTCCTCTTCCTCTTCATGCTCTTCTTTTCTTCTTCCCCTTCATCTTCATCTTCCTCATCTTCATCCTCCTCATCTTCATCTTCATCCTCCTCCCGTTCTTCTTCCTCTCCCTTTCCCACAGACTACTCCTCACTCTCCCTCCCTCCCCTTCATCCATTTCCAGACTACCCCACCCTTACCCCCCTCCCTTCTCTCCCCTTTATCAGTCTTCCTCTTTGCCTCTGTTCTCCCCTCATCCCCTCCACTCCTTCCTTCTATCTTTCCTTCCCCCTCTTCCCCTTTGCACTTCCCCCCTTTACCCTTTCTTCCCTTTTCCTCCTCCTTCCCCTTCCTCTGTCTTCCTTCTTTCTTTCTCCTCCTGTCACCTCCTTTCCCTTCATCTCCCCCTCCCCCTATTCTCCTTCCTCATCTTCCCTCCCCTTATTCTCCTTCCCCATCTCCCCTCCCCCTCTTCCCCCTTCATCTCCCCCTCCCCCTTTTCCCCCTTCATCTCTCCCTCCCCCTTTTCCCCCTTCTTCTCCCCCTCCCCCTATTCTCCTTCCTCAGCTCCCCCAACCCTCCCCTTCCCCCTCCCTCATCTCCCCTCACTCTTCTCCCCCTCCCCTTCCCTCATCTCCTTCATCTGCCCCTCCCTCCTTTCCCCCTCCTTTCCTTCCCCCTTCCCCCTCCTCTTCCCCCGCGTCTCTTATCAACCCCCCCCCCCCAATAGCGTCCAGATGCAGCGTCTGACTCTGTGAAGGACAGACCTCCTCGTGCGGCCGCTCCTCTCCTGGTGTGGTTGTTTTAACGGATTTTTATGTTTTTTGTTGCTGTTCTTGTCTTAAAGGCTTGTTCTGTTGTTCTTGTTTTAAAGGCTTGTTCTGTTGTTGTTCTTGTTGTTTTAAAGGCTTGTTCTGTTGTTGTTGTTCTTGTTTTAAAGGCTTGTTCTGTTGTTATTGTTCTTTGTCTAATTGCTTGTTCCGTGTTTTTGTTGTTCTTATTTTAAGCGCTTGTTCTGTTTGTTTGTTTTTACTATTGTTGTTTTGTTCTTTGTTTAATTGCTTGTTCCGTTTTTTGTTGTTGTTGTAATTCTCGCTTTAACTGCTTGTTGTTGTTGTTTATAACTCCTTGTTCCTTTTTTCTTGTTGCTGTTCTTGTTTTGCCGGATTCTTTTATTTGTCGTTTTGTTTCTGCTTTTGTTGTTGTTCTTGATGCTTTCAGTGCTTGTTCTATTTTTTTGTTGTTGTTTTAACTGTTTTTGTTCTTCCTGTAATTGCTCGTTCTCTGATTATTGTTTTTTATTTCTCTGTTCTTCAGTTATTTTGCTGTTCTATGGTGTTTTTGCTGTTATTTTTTTCAATGTTTGTTTTATCTCTTGTTTACAACATTTATCTTGTTTCTTTTTATTTGTTCCTATTATAAATTTCTTCCCATTTGTTTTATTTTCTATCTTATTCTGTATCATTTCCTTTGTTTTTGTTCCTGTTATTTATTAATTATGTTTATTATCTGTTTTTTTACCACATTTTTTTGTCATTAGTATCTCTTTACTTTTCTTACCTTTCATATTATCTATTTACTTTTCTTACCTTTCATATTATCTATTTACTTTTCTTACCTTTCATATTATCTATTTACTTAATTATTATCTTCATCCTTGCTATATGCATTTTCCTTTCTTTTTTCTTTACTTTTTTCTCTGTCAATATCATCTCTTTCCTTCTTTCTTCCCCCTAATCTTTCGCCCCTCTCTTCGTCACTCCCATTTTTCTTTCTTTCTTTCTCTCTTCCTTGCTCTCTCTCTTCTTACCCTCACCCTCACCCTCTCCCTCTCCCTCTCCCTCACCCTCTCCCTATCATCATCGTCGTCTCCGCTTCTTCCCAATCTCACTTATCCTCCTCGACCTTTCGGCCTTTCTCTCTCTCTCTCTCTCTCTCTCTCTCTCTCTCTCTCTCTCTCTCTCTCTCTCTCTCTCTCTCTCTCTCTCTCTCTCACACACTTCACTCCGCTCGTTGCAATTCTCAACTGACGATGCAATCATAGCGCTCCGTGTCATTGCTACAACTACTCCTCCGCCTCTTCTTTTGTTCTTTCGTTCTTTCTCTTCTCCCTTTTGAATTTTGAATTTTGTTTTTTGTTTTCTCTTTTTATTATATTATGTTTATATTTTTTTCTTTTGTCTTATTGTTTATTTTTTTCTCTATCATTTTTTTCTATCTTCTTTTAATTCTTTCTTACTCTTTCTCTCTCTCTTTCGTTTTTCATTCTTACTCTCCGTTCTCTGTCTTTTTCTTCTTCTTTCCCCTCTATTCCCTTTCTATTTACCTTTTCTACAATCATACATTTTCCTACAATAACAATGGTACCAGTAGTAATATATCATCAATATTGATAATAATCATGGATGTGAATAGCAATAATAACAACAGCTACAATACTACTACTATAACTACTACAAATACTACTTCTAAACTACTACTACTACTACTACTACTACTGAGACTGCATTTGATGACTGATGACAATTACATCAATAACGAAATCAAATGAAATTATGGTGGTGATGGTGGTGGTGGTGGTGGTGGTGGTGGTGATGGTGGTGATGATGATGTGATATTAATTATAATAATCATAATAAAAATAAGTTATAATGATAATAATTATTATTGTAATAACAACAATGATAATGACAATAATAATAACAATGGCAAAAGATAATGGTCACAGTGACAGGCACAGTCATTGCAAAACCACATTAACAATCATAACTGCAATAACAAAACAAACACAACAATTATAATAACGATGAAAATATCAAAACAACAAAATCATACCAGTAATGATACAAAAATAACACAAACAGAAAACAAAAACACACAAAAAAAACAATAGCAACGAAGACTAAAATTGAGAAAATAACAATTAAAATCATATACTAACCATCTTAATCATCATTATAAGCAACTGCGTAAAAAAAATAATAATCATAATAATAGTGGCAAAGGCTATCAATTATTAATAATAATAATAAAATAATAATAAAACCCGGCGTTTCCTACAAAGAAAACGAGATATATAGAACGACCATTATGATATTACTTGTTTACTTACTTACTACTTGTTTTACTAACAACGACGATAATGATATCAATGTTAAAAAAAAAAAAAAAAAAAAATATATATATATATATATACATATATA
>NW_028234428.1:15531836-15534336 GCF_977035675.1 Penaeus japonicus
CAACACCGTCCGTTCAACAAATTACAATAAAATCATCAGCATGATCAAGTAAACAAACAAACCACAGAAGACAATCAAAATACATGCAAACAAATATTTCCATAATTAAACAACCAAATAAAAGAGTCTCCGCCATCAAGCGACGAGACAGAAAACGGGATCTGCTTTCGGGAGTGACATTTACAAATCGTCTAAAAAGCTGAACTCTTGTATACAATTATCATCATTATTTATCCTAAGTTCTACTACATATCCTTTATTGTTTAATTGTAATCATCATTATCATTTTATCTATTTATTATTCTATTACCATTATTTATCATCATATATCATCATATATTATATTATATATTATCATCATCACAGTAAATATAAAGTAAAAAGGTAATGATAATATAAACAATAATTACAGTGATACCATTATCATTATAATAACTATCATCATCTTTACTAGAATCATTATCACAATCATGAAAAGCAAATGAAATTAACATCATTAACAGTAACCATCAGTATCATCACTATCATATGTCATCAATATATATATACATACATACATACATACACACACATAAATACATACATACACATATGTACATACATTAAGACAGACAGACGTGCAAGCTTCCTACTCTGCAGTTTCGAAAAACTGCGCGAGGTCAGAAGGCGAAGGGCGGGTCGACCTGATCTGACCTAGGCCTACAAAGCCACTTCCGGAGGTTAGGGGGTTAGGGGGAGGATAAGGAGGAGGAGGAGGAAGGAGGAGGAGGAGGAAGGAGGAGGAGGAGGAGGGGAGGAGGAGGAGGAAGGAGGAGGAGGAGGAGGAGGAGGAGGAGGAGGAAGGAGGAGGAGGAGGAAGGAGGAGGAGGAGGAAGGAGGAGGAGGAGGAAGAGGAGGAGGAGGAGGAGAGGAGGAGGAGGAGGAGGAGGAGGAGGAAGGAGGAGGAGGAGGAAGGAGGAGGAGGAGGAAGGAGGAGGAGAGGAAGGGGAGGAGGAGGAGGAGGAGGAGGAGGAGGAGGAGGAGGAGGAGGAGGAGGAGGAGGAGGAGGAGGAGGAGGAGGAGGAGGAGGAGGAGGAGGAGGAGGAAGGAGGGAGGGAGGGAGGGAGGGAAAGAGGGAGAGAAATAGTGAGAGAGAGAGAGAGAGAGAGAGAGAGAGAGAGAGAGAGAGAGAGAGAGAGAGAGAGAGAGAGAGAGAGAGAGAGAGAGAGAGAGAGAGAGAGAGAGAGAAGTCAAGAGAGAGAGAGAGAGAGAGAGAGAAGTCAAGAGAGAGAGAGAGAGAGTGGTCAAGAGAGAGAGAGTAGTCAAGAGAGAAAGAGAGTGGTCAAGAGAGAGCGAGAGAGCGAGTGCATGAGCGAGTGCCTCATCAGGAAACGCCAACAATTAAAGTGGAACAATGCGGGTCCGGATTCCACTTTTGGTAAACAAACGCCAGGAATGTCCTTCTCCCCTGCCCCCCCCCCCCCTCTTTGCTATCGGTTGTTCGCTCTCTCCCTTTTACTCTCCCTCTATCTTTCACTCACTATTGGTCCGGTCGCTTGCTCTACCTCGTTCTTTTCTCTTTATTTCTCTTTCTCTCACAGTCGGTCGCTCTTTCTCCCTCCCTTTCTTTATCTCTTTCTATCTGTTTTTCTCTCGCCCTTTTCTCTTTCTCCCATTATCACTCCCTCCTCCCTTCACCTTCCCCTCCTTCTCTCTCCCTCTTCCCTTCCACTCCCCTCTTCTTTCTTCCCTTCTCCCCAACCACTCTCTCTCCCCTCCTCCTTTTCCCCTTCTCTCTCCCATCTTTCTCCACTTTTTCCTACCTCCCTCTCCTCCTATTCTACCTCTCCCTCCCTTCCCTCTCCTACCCCCACCTCTTCTCCGCTCTTCTTATCTCTTCTTTCCTTCTCCTTCTCTCTCCATACCTTTCTCCCCTCCTCTCCTCTTTTCCTTCTCCTTCCTATCACTCTCCACCTCTCTTTCCTCCCCCTTTCCCTCTCGCTCTGCCTCCCCTCTTCTTCAACCCTCTTTCGACCCTCCCTCTCCCTCTCTATTACTTCCTCTCCCCCTCATCCCTTTACCCCCACACCCCTTCGCCCCCTGCCCCCTCTCTCCATCTCCCTCTCCCCCCCTCACCCCTTCTTCCTTCTCCCTCTCCTGCTCCCATTCTCTTCTCCCCCTCTCTCCCCCTCACCCACACTTCCTCTCCCCTCTCCCTCCCCCTCTCCCCTTCTCCCTCTCCCCTCTCCCTCAACGGAAAGGAATGTCGGCTTTGAAAGGGAAAGTAAATCTTGGAAGAAAATGGAAGAAATTCCGAGGCAATCTTGACCTCCCCCGAATAACCTCTTCTTATGATATGCTGTCAATTTCCTCCAGCGCTTCTTGCTTGTGTCTTATCTCCTTTTATTCGTTGTTTGCTTTTGCTTATAGCCTTTTCGTTGTTTTCTTCTGTTATCTATCGGTCGTGGTATTTCTCTCCTTTTGCCTTCAATTTTTCTTACTTTCCTTATTTTTTATATTT
>NW_028234428.1:15535726-15538226 GCF_977035675.1 Penaeus japonicus
ATACATATAATACGTATAGGATATGTATATACATTATACGTATAGGTATATGTATATACTATAATACGTATAGGTATATGTATATACATATATACGTTAGGTATATGTATATACATATATACGTATAGGTATATGTATATACATATATACGTATAGGTATATGTATATACATATATACGTATAGTTATTTTTATATACATTTATACGTATAGGTATATGTATATACATATATACGTATAGTTCTATGTATATACATATATACGTATAGGTATATGTATATACATATATACGTATAGGTATATGTATATACATATATACGTATAGGTATATGTATATACATATATACGTTATAGGTATATGTATATACATATAATACGTATAGGTATATGTATATACATATATACTATAGGTATATGTATATACATATATACGTATAGGTATATGTATATACATATTACGTATAGGTATATGTATATACATATATACGTATAGGTATATGTATATACATATATACGTATAGGTATATGTATATACATATATACGTATAGGTATATGTATATACATATATACGTATAGGTATATGTATATACATATATACGTATAGGTATATGTATATACATATATACGTATAGGTATATGTATATACATATATACGTATAGGTATATGTATATACATATATACGTATAGGTATATGTATATACATATATACGTATAGGTATATGTATATACATATATACGTATAGGTATATGTATATACATATATACGTATAGGTATATGTATATACATATATACGTATAGGTATATGTATATACATATATACGTATAGGTATATGTATATACATATATACGTATAGGTATATGTATATACATATATACGTATAGGTATATATATATACAATATATACGTATAGGTATATGTATATACATATATACGTATAGGTATATGTATATACATATATACGTATAGGTATATGTATATACATATATACGTATAGGTATATGTATATACATATATACGTATAGGTATATGTATATACATATATACGTATAGGTATATGTATATACATATATACGTATAGGTATATATATCTCGCTTTTATGAAACTAAGTGGAAATGGAAGTGTCCACAACCACCTAGAAATGTATTTCTGAATAGAATGAAACCACTCATCTTCAGTGGTCATAAAGTATGCTCTCAGGTAAAGAAAAAATGTAAAAAGATATTTCCATTTCTCAGTTAAGTGTGGATGCTCATTTTCTTTTCATTCATTATCTACATTTAATTTCTCTTATTTTTTTTTCAACAAAAACCACTAAATACAAAAATTGCTGTAATGGACAAAATTTGGAATATTGTATTTTACTTTGTTCCCATATTAAGCTGTTTTCCTTTCTTTATGTTCCTCATTATTTTTGAGCTGAAGATGTTTTTTTTCAGGCTCTCGTCTAATCCAAATTTCTGGATAAAGACGATTCACCTTCCATATTTCCAAGCACCTGTGGTGGGGTAGTCCACATATTTGTGTCCGTTTTCTTCTTGTATTCATTAAGCATTTTTGTTTAAAGAAAAATTGTATTGTTTTTTTCATATGTACTTTTTTTTGTTTTGTTTTTTCTCCATTCTGTAGATGATTTTCGTGTCTCTTTACAAAAGGATCTATAGTTAACATGTGTAAAGTAACAGTAGCTGTATGAAAGAAATACGACTTTTGATATATATGCACAGAGAGTGGGAGATAGCTATAATTTATCAGTAGATAGGAATGTGGAATTAGGTATGGATTTAGAGAGAAGAAAATTGTAATGTAAAAAGTGTTTTAATACATCTCTCCGAACATCGAGTAGGACATATTATAAATTCTAACTCAAGAGAGAGAGCTATGCATGAGAGAGACATTGTTTTCTATTGCAAATTATGGTGTATGGGATGTCGGCATATCTCAGGTTTTACTGGTTAAACCCATCAAGCGGATGCGTTGCTGACAGTTTCGTGGTTTTCGGTAGACGCCGCCCGCCGAGATATTGGGCAAGGGCCTCGTGGGGTCGGGGTAGTAGAGCGAGGGGCAGCCCAGGCTCGCAGCCTTTGCACAGAGACGCCTCTCGAAGTGTACGGTTGATGGTTCGAAAACCTCAGTTATAGTGCAGTTGCAAAGCCGGAAGGCCCCCCCGATATGTGGAATGGGTTAAGTAGGGGACTTCACATACTTTGTACAGTATCACACCCATCTTTATTAATATATTCTTTTCTTTTTCTTTTTAAAGGAAAAGTTGGTGACCACAACAAGATGCCCTGCGACCTAGGACAGGTTGCACCACAGCGCTGTCCTTGAAGGCTTTCGCCGGTCCTGAATTGCCGCAACTTTAAGCGACATGCCTACTCCTTTTGAGGGACCCTTGTACAAGCCAAGACGGGTTAAGCCCAAAGGAGACATAACATTCTTGCAGGTTTATTGAGGGCATGCACGTTTTTCTGTAATTAATCTTGAAATGTGATTCCG
>NW_028234428.1:15543226-15546142 GCF_977035675.1 Penaeus japonicus
AAAGGGTGGCCTCATTTTCAATCACGACATTATCCCTTTCCAGGACCATCAAGCGGGTTGTCACTTTTGATTGCATCTATTAATATTTCGTTGCTTGAAGAGTAAGGTGTTTGGATCAAGAGTTCATCTTGTCACTCACTACAAATCATGACCTAAAATTTGTCAATCCAAACTATCAATTCAAAAACTTTTCCTTTTTGCAGAGAGATATATTATTATAATGTACATGGCACAGCGAATCTGCAAGATTTGAATTATCACATGGACATAAACAATGGGCATATAACCCAGGGAATTTTACAGAAAAACAAAACACTGAAATGAGATTCATGAATGGAAGAGCAAGGCCCTGCTGTCAAAATTCTCCTAATCCAATACCTTTTCCATTCACTCAGTCCTCTATCCTGTCTTATTTTTTCTATTTTAGGGAAAGTGTGGATTTAAAAACCCCATTCATATGCCAGGGGGGGCGATTCCGGCTCTGATTGTCCACAATGCCCGGGTATTCGCCGAAACGCAAGGCCCTAATGCCCTTGGTAGTCTAGGGGCGCACTAGCTACGAGCCTCTGGGATGTCTGGCTCGCTCACTCCTGAGCCCCGCCTGTGCTGGGGCCTTGACCAAATAACCTCTTTTGCTGGTGTCTGATGCAAAAACCACGAAAAGTCATCCATAGTGAATGGGTTAAATCCCTGACTAAAAACAAGTCTTTTGATTGAAATTGCCAATTGAAATCAAACAAGCGTAGCCAACAATAAATCCCAAAATCAACTAGGACTGTCAACTTCAAGAAATGAAGAAACAGCAACTAACAAGAAGCTGATTTTGTTGGTAACAGACTATGAATGTGCGGTCAGCTGATCTTAGATATACTGCAAAACCTGGAGCCATTCCCCTCTCACAGGAGGAGAATCTGTGCCAAGGCATGTAGACATTACCAACTGTTCATAGTGCTGCCCTTTTTCAAAAGATACCAGCCCTGAGCAACTTGACAATACACCTGGTCATATTAACCCATCCACGACGGGGGAATTCTAGCCTTGAATGTCACAATGCCGGGGCGTTTGAATTATTAGGCCTAAATCAATTGAATAGCTGGCACAATACTGTGCCGCCCAGCCACTGGGCTTTTGAATGAGCGGTACAGTACTGTACCACCCGTCCAGAGTGGGTTAAGTAAGCTAAATGTTACTTCAAGAGGATCTTATAACTCTCTACTATTCACAAAGAATGATTTCCTAATATTGATTAAACAGCATTTATCTTATAAGTAAAAATCTGGAAGCCTTTTGCCACAACATGGGTGAAGTGTTAAGGAATTGCTAATTCCACATAGAAAATTGCTAAAGAATAGACTAATTGGACTTCATATTATTCCTAGGAATATGTTTGTCACAGCTTTTAATATGTGAATAATATGGAATTTATGTTGGGTTTAGTTATTTGTGACCTAAAATATAGTTATCAGTTACAATCTTAGGTCATGTTACCTCAATTACAACAAATTTTATGTAACAATTGAAGGGAGTGTGGACAAAATATATTTGACACTCAACATATCCTATGAAATAAAAAGAAGAAGAAAATAATACTTGGTTTACTCAGTAGTAATTTTCAGTCTACAATTTTGTGTTCCCACAAAATCTTACGAAGCAGATAATACTTACTCAAAGCAATTTTAGGGTATGTTGTATATCAGAAACCTTAATATATCCTTACTTACATATTTTCACAATAACATATAGTAATGGTGGAGGCAAGAACATGCAGCATGATAAAAATTAAATATGCTCAATACATTCAATCCGCTTTAAATTAATTTTCTCAATTTGTTTGAAACCCATTGTTATAGTTTTTATACTTCTTAAGGTATTTACACCATTTCTCTTCTTATCAATAAAATAATCTGCTCTTTCAACTTATTTCATCAGTTAACCATAAGCTCTTGCTGAATTCTTTCTTATCATTTCTTTAAAATATTTACGATGGATGACACAACATCACGTCACATGGTGGCCGCACTTGCTGTTGGGCGCACAATATCCCGTCATGGCTTTTTGTATGGAAGGCACACTGGGTAATCATGCGTGTAGTAGGTAAATAGGCCAAGGTGTTAGCATACAAAATTTCTAAATAATCCCCAGGCAGAACCAAAGTTGCCCCAGCATTAGTGGGTCAATAATAATTATAATATACAACTTTGTTATCAAAGACCCTTTAATAACATCATAACTTCCAGTACTCTCATTACAGCTCATTTATCTTCACACTTGATTTACTAATTACAACCACCTAATACTACCAACTCCCACTGTTACTATTTTAGACAATCTGAACTTAAATCTAGTCCATCATGAACTCACTATCAGAACTCCACTTTGAGACCAATTATATAACCTTTAAGAGACAAAGATTGATTCATCGGGTTGGATTTGGAAGCCCATATGCATAATTAAAAATTATAGACTAAAAGAAAAAAAAAGGGGTGACCTGCCTCAGAATTACTTATATTACCTGGTGACTTCCTCGATTAAGGGTGTGGAGGGTAAAGTTGGATGGTGGTAATGATTGGGGCTTGGATACTGGTGTCTGGGGGCACCTCCGCCCCTTTGGAACCTGGGTGGTAACGATCGCTGCCCGCCAGGCCCGCTGCCTCGACCCATTGGGCTTCCATAGTTATTGTAGTGATTTTGACCACCTGCAACAGAATATGAAATGCATCAAGTTATGTTTTGGACTTCAATCGGAATAATTTTTATTTTTCTTGTACCAATGAAAATGTACTGGCAGAAAATATATTGGTTATTTTTACCATGGTAACTATTTCCTGGGTAAGAATTGTAGGGCTGGTTGTTTTGGTGGTGGCCACGATACTGGTTGTGGTGTGGACTGCCTCCCTACTCCTCTACCTCTCACGA
>NW_028234428.1:15546242-15556242 GCF_977035675.1 Penaeus japonicus
GGGGAGGGAGAGAGGGAGAGGGGGGAAGAGGTGAAGGATGGGGAGAGAGGGGAGAGGGGAGGGGATATATATATATATATATATATATATATATATATATATATATATATATATATATATATATATATTCTGGAGAACTTGAAATTACAAAAGAAATGATAACCCTGACTATAATCCAATCATTTCATTTCCCTGAATATCTTCCAAGGCGAATATCTGATTATACCATGATGCTTTTCATACCAAATCATTACATAACAGTATAACTAAAGACTTCGGTCATGCACAGGCACATATACATGTAGCGCATGACAAAGTGAGAGAGATGGAAAAGTGGACCTATCTCTCTATTCTTTCCTCGTTTTTTTTTCTTCTCCCTCCACTTCTAACTCCCACTCCTTTTTTTAGTTTTTTGTTTTTTGAGTAATTATCAAAACCTCGTCTCTCGCTCCTGATCTCATCCTCTTTCTTTCACTCTCTCCCTCTTCTTGGTCTGATTTTCTTCTTTTTCTGCCCGTATCTCTTTTTTTCATATATTCTTTCTACTTTTATTTTTTTTATCCCTATTCTTTCTCTATAATTTTTTTCTCTCCCTTTTTCTTTTTCTCTTTCTCTTTCTCTATCATTCTCTCTCTCTCGCTACCATTCTCTCTCTCTCGCTATCATTCTCTCTCTCTCGCTATCATTCTCTCTCTCTCGCTATCATTCTCTCTCTCTCGCTATCATTCTCTCTCTCTCGCTATCATTCTCTCTCTCTCGCTATCATTCTCTCTCTCTCTCTCTCTCTCTCTCTCTCTCTCTCTCCAATCCGCATCCTACTCTCTACTCTCATCCTCTCCTCCCCTCTTCTCTCTTCTTCTCTCTCTCTCTCTCTCTCTCTCTCTCTCTCTCTCTCTCTCTCTCTCTCTCTCTCTCTCTCTATCGCTATCACTATCACTATCACTATCACTATCACTATATCACTCACTATCACTATCACTATCACTATCACTATCACTATCACTCTCTCTCTCCCCCTCTCCCCTCCTCTCTCTCTCTCTCTCTCTCGCTCTCTCTCTCTCTCCTCACTATCACTTCACTCCTCTCTCTCTCTCTCTCTCTCTCTCGCTACTCCAATCTCTCTCTCTCTCTCGCTATCCACTCTCTCCTTTTTTACCCCCCTCTCTCTCTCCTAATCCTATCTCTCTCTCTCTCTCTCTCTCTCTCTCTCTCTCTCTCTCTCTCTCTCTCTCTCTCTCTCCATCTCGCTCTCTCTCTCTCTCTCTCTCTCGCTATCTCTCTCGCTATCTCTCTCGCTATCTCTCTCTCTCTCTCTCTCTCTCTCTCTCTCTCTCTCTCTCTCTCTCTCTCTCTCTCTCTCTCTCTCTCTCTCTCTCTCTCTCTCTCTCTCTCTCTCTCTCTCCTTCAACCTCTCCCTCCCTATCCCCCCTCCCCTTTCCCAAGTAACAGTGTCCACCTACCCCTCCCCCTCCTCCCCCCCCATCCATCCATCCTCCTCCTCCTCCTCCTCCTCCTCCTCCTCCTCCTCCTCCTCCTCCGTCCTCCTCCTCCTCCTCCTCCTCCTCCTCCTCCTCCTCCTCCTCTCCCCTTCCCCATACCCCCTCCCCCAAGGGCGTTGACAAGTTGACAAGGCGTCATCTGCATTCATTCCCGGGTGACCAGACCAGACCAGAGAGACACCGCGACGTGACATAACAGTCTCGGAGATTTATGGGGGAGGGGGGGGGTCGAGCGCCGCCGAGTTTCGAGCGCCGCCGAGGGAGAGGCAAAAAGGATGGGGATGGGGAGGGGGAGGGGGGAGAGGGTGGGGGAGGTGAGGAGGATTGGGGGTGGTGAGGAGGGGGAGGGGGAGGAGGTGGGGAGGGGTAGGGGGAAGGGTGAGGAGGGATGTGGGGTGGGAGGTGAGTGGGGAGGGAGGTGAGGAGGGTGGGGGAGGGGAAGGGAGAGGGAAGAGGGAGGGTGAGGGGAGGGGGAGGGGAGAGGGAGGGGGAGGGGGAGGGAAAGGGAGAGGGAAGAGGGGGAGAGGAAGGGAGAAATGAAGGAAGATGAAGAGAAAGAGAAGGAAGAAAAGTGAAAGAAAGAAAGAGGGAGAGAGAGGAATGAGAAGGAGAGATAAAACAGGGAAAAGGGAAAATGAAAGGGAAAGGGTAAGGAAAAGAAAAGTGTGGATAAGAAAACCTCCCTCCCCTCCCCCCTCCCCCACCCCAACCCGTGCGTTCGAGCGGCTGCCGTCAGTCTGGGCCGCCCTCTGCGTCAGCCCGCCGCCCACGAGACACAGCAGCCTATTCCATGCGGCGGGCGGGCGGGCGGGTGGGCTGGCGACGAAGGGCGGCGACGCACCAGGATGCTGTCGGTCGGGTCATCCGCATAGCAACGCTGCGGATGAGGCCAGGCGCTTATCTCCCTCGCGAGGATGCTAATTGCTCTCGCTCTCTCTCTTTCTAGCTCTCTTTCTCCTTCTCTCTTTCTCTCGGTCTTTGGCATTTCCTCCCTCTTTTATTCGTCTCTTTCGTTTATCCTCTCTCGTTCTCGTTCTCGTTCTTGCTCTCTTACTCCTTCTCTTTCTCTCGTTCTTTAGTATTTCCTCCCTCTTTTATTCGTCTCTTTCGTTTATCCTATCTTCTTTTTCTTTGTTTTTTATTTCTCACTTTTTCTTCTCACACTCATTTTTCTTTTTTTTCAATTTTGCTCTTCGCCTTTTATTTTTATTCACTCTCTCTTTCTCGTTTCTTCCTTTTCTCTCCTTCCTCCATATTTCCCTTTATCTCGCTTTCCTCTCCTTTCTCCTTTTTCTCTTTATTTTCCATTCCTCTTCCTGTCTCCCCCTTTTCTTCATCTCTTCCATTTCCCCTCTACTTTCTCGCCTCTGAACACTTCCTTTACTTTCTCCCTTTTACCTCCCTTTCCCCTTTTTCCTTCTCCAGTTCTCTCCCCTCTCCCTCTCCCTTTCTCCCCGCGTTTATTTTCCTTCTCCCTCTTTAACTTGTCCACTCTCTCTTTTCTCTCTTCTCCCCTCTTCACTCCCGTTTCTCAACTCTTTTCTTTCCTCTTCTCTTCCTTTTATTCTTCTCCATTTCTCTCCCTCACTTTCTCCCTATTCATTTTCCCTCTCCTGTTCCCTTCTTTCCCCTCCCATTTCTCTCTCCTTTTCTTTCCCAGTTCTCTCCTCTCTTCCTTTTCTCCTCTTAACTCTCCTTTCCCCTCCCTTTTCTCTCTTTTTCTTTCCCTATTCTCTCCCCTCTCCCCTATTGACTTTCCCTCTCCTTTCCTTTCCCCCTTCCTTCTTTTCTTTTCTTCTCTGTCTCTCCCTCTCCATCTCCCTCTCGCTCCCTCTCTCCTTTAGGCCCCGGATTCGCTACACTTTAGCCAACCGGTCGCTGAAATCACGTTTAAGACGAAAAAATATATTAAAAAGAAATGGTGATGTTTGATGGTGATCGTGACAGTGATTATGGTGCTAGAGGTGGTGGTACTGGTGATGGTGGTGATGGTGGTGGTACTGGTGATGGTGGTGATGGTGGTGGTACTGGTGATGGTGGTGGTACTGGTGGTACTGGTGATAGTGGTGATGGTGACAAAAATGAAGGGAGAAGGGGAAGAAGGACGAGGAGAGGAAAAGGAGTAGAAAGGAAATGGAAATCCTGAAATAGAGAAAGGAACGAATTTATAAAAGGAAAGAAGGAAGTAAACGAAGGAAGAAAAACAGGAGGGAGAAGGAAAGGAAGGAAAAGATGGAAGAAAAAAAGGGAAAATAAGGGAAGACAAGTAGAAAAGAAGGAAGTAAACGAAGGAAGAAAAACAGGAAGGGAAAGGAAAGGAAGGAAAAGATAGAAGAAAAAAAGGAAGGGAAGGGAAGACAAGTAGAAAAGAAGGAAGTAAACGAAGGAAGAAAGGGGAAGGAGAGGAAGGAAAAGACGGAAGGAAAAAAGGAAAGGAAGAGAAGACAAGTAGAAGACCTGCACGGAGGAGGAGGATGAAATTCGGAAGATCAAAACCAGACAGACGCCCTCTGTAACGACTCCCCCCCCACCCCTCCTTCAGTGCCTCCTCCACTCCCCCTGCCCCCATCCTTCTTCTTCCCCCCTACCCCCTCCTCCCCAATCCCCTCTTCGCCTATCCTCCACCTCTCCCCCCACTGCCCCTTCCCTTCACCCCTTCTTCCCCATCCTTCGTCAAACCCCCCTCCTCCTTCCCCCCTTTACCACCCTCCTCCTCCCCCTTCTACCCCCTACCCGTCCCACCTTCCCCATCCCCCTTCCACCCCCTCCTCCACCCACCTTCCACCCCCTCCACCTCCCACCTTCCCCCTCCTCCTATTCCTCCCCCCTTCCCCTTTCCTGGTGTACCACACCAACCTTACCCCTTCCCCGCGTGCCGCAGGGAGGGGGGTCGGGGCGGGGGCAGGCTGGTGGGGGTGGGGGGGGTGGGTGATGGGAGGCGGTGGGGGGGGGATGGTGAGGGGGGGGGGTGGGGGCGCGAGGGGGGGATGGAGGGGAGTGGGGTGCTGCGGGGAGGTCTGGTCGGGAGGGGACGGGCGCGGGGCGGCCCACCGGCGCCCCGCGGCCCCGGGTGGCAGGGGAGCGTCCCTATTCCCTCCGCTGCCCGCCGCGCCGGCCCGGGGGCCCCCTTCCAGTTCCACCTCCCAACTCTTCCTCCCCCTTCCACCCCCTCCTCCTCCTCCTCCCTTCCACATCCCCCTTTTCCCCTCTTCCTCCCCCTTCCCCATCCCCCTTCCACCCCCTCCTCCTCCCCTACCCCTCCCCGTTCCCCATCCTCCTCCTCCTCCTCCTTTCCCTATCCCCTTCCAACTCTTCCACCCCCTCCTCCTCCCTCGCTCCTCCCCCTTTTTTTTTCCCCACCCCCCCAATCCCCCCCCCCCCCCTTTTTTTCCCTTTTTTTTTTTTTTTTCTTTTTTTCCTCTCCTCTCCTACCTCCTTCCTCCCCCCCCCCTCCTCCACTCCCCCCCCCCCCCTCCTCCCCCTTTCCCTACCCCTGAGGCAGGGAATCTTTACCTCGTGGGTCGTAGGGCCCATCCCTGACGATTCTACCAGAGATCTGTGACTAAGGAGGGGAGGGGGGAGAGGGAAGGTAACGAGGAGGAGGAGGAGGAGGAGGATGGAGAAGGAAAGCATGAGGGAGGATGTGTGCGTGTGTGTGGGGGGGAGGGGGCACTAGACTAAGGGAGGGGGGGAGGGAAGGTAACGAGGAGGAAGAAGATGATGGAGAAGGAAAGCATGAGGGAGGATGTGTGCGTGTGTGTGTGTGGGGGGGGGGGTACTAGGTGGGATGAGGAAGGGAAAGGGGATGGGAGATGAAGACGGTGGAGACTGGGGGGGGGAGGGGGGGGGGGGAGGGGGAGGGGGAGGGGGGGGGGGGGGGGGGGGAGGAGGAGGAGGAGGGGGAGGGGGGGGAGGGGGAGGAGGAGGAGGAGGAGGAGGAGGAGGAGGAGGAGGAGGAGGAGGAGGTGATGATGATGAAGGTGGAGAGGGGGAGGGGAAGGAATGGAGGGAGGGAGAGGCAAAGATAAAATAGGAAGACGGAAAGGAGAAGAGAGGAATTGGGGAACCTGATGAAAATAAGGAAAAGAAAATGGAGAGAAAGGAGAGCAACAAAGGAACGAAAGAAAGGGAACCACACTAAAAAAAAACGAAAGAAAGCAAGAAGGAAAGAAATATGATAAAAATAGGAAACGAGGCAAAAGTCACGATGCCTCGGTGTTGTAACTGACGTTGCCAAAGTTTATTTACATTAGACCTGCAACATGTCTCCTAAAATGTCAGAGCGATCAGTGACGATTGCTTACCATGACAAGAATATAAATAAATAAATGAAATAAAATTCTAAGTTTATACGTATAAAGAGAGAGAGAGAGAGAGAGAGAGAGAGAGAGAGATTCATATAAGATTTATAGACCTATAGAAAAGCAAAATTCAAAGTTCAATACAACACAGGTAAACGTAAAAATCTATAGCGAATAAATCAAACAAAAAAATATACATATTAATAAAAAGAAAAACAGCCACTGTCTCAGAGCCCTTTTCTTGAGAGAGAAAAAAAAAAAAAAAAAAAAAAAAAAAAAAAAAAAAAAAAAAAACAAAAAAAAAAAAAAAAAAAAAAAAAAAAAAAAAAAAAACAGACAAAAGATCGGTCAAATCACAGTTACGACTTCGCTTCTCCGTTCTTAGTCAATTCGCCTAATCACCAAAACTCGAGTAATGAGATACGCGTCATTAAGATCAAGAAAAGAAAGAAAATAAAGGGGAAAAAATACAAATACATCTTCCAAGTCATGAAGAGTGATGAGATATCTTTTTCTTTTTCTATTTAATGTTCTTGCGAAATCTTGGCGTCTATTACATTCTAATCGTAAGGCCCAAAATTGCATCGGATTTCGCACTGAAGTCAGCCTTATGGCGCGCAGGTTCTTCGACATATGACTTGTTCAAACACAATTTGAAAATATCTGACCGTTATTTTCCGTTATTTTTTTCTCTCGAGTGCAGCACATCGTTATCAAATAAGAAGGAAAAATATTAATATAAAAAGAAACATTATCTCTGCTTGTTGACTTTTCAATATTTCTCCATTTCTCTCTCTTTCCTTCTTTATTGCACGTTTTACTTTCCCTTTCTTAATTTCCTCTGCTCTCTCCCTCCTTACTTTTACACAATCTCTCCCTTGCTCCTGTCTTCTTCTCCCTCAATTTCTCTCTCTCTCTCTCTCTCTCTCTCTCTCTCTCTCTCTCTCTCTCTCTCTCTCTCTCTCTCCCTCATTCCACAATCCTTCCTTTTCTTTTTCTTTCTTTCTTCCTCCCTCTCCCTCACTTCTTCGACCTCATCCTTCCTTCATTCATTCCTCCCTCTCCCTCAATCTCCCCCCCCCCTTCCCAACCCTTCTCCCCCAATCCTTAGTATCTCCAACTCATCCTTTCTCCCTTTTTCCTTCTTTCTTCTTCCTCCATTCCTCTCCCTCATTCCTCCTCCTCACACCTCCTACCTCAAATCTATAGAATAGACTCACTCACTCACTCACCTTGCAACAATGATTAAAACCACCCATAGACTGCCATGAGTCATGATGATGGTGGGGCCTATGGTGAGTCTGCCATGATTCAAGATGATGGTGAGGCCTATGGTGAGTCTGACATGAGTCATGATGATGGTGAGGCCTATGGTGAGTCTCCCATGAGTCATGATGATGGTGAGGCCTATGGTGAGTCTGCCATGAGTCAAGATGATGGTGAGGCCTATGGTGAGTCTGGTATGAGTCAAGATGATGGTGAGGCCTATGGTGAGTCTGGTATGAGTCATGATGATGGTGAGGCCTATGGTGAGTCTGCCATGAGTCAAGATGATGGTGAGGCCTATGGTGAGTCTGCCATGAGTCATGATGATGGTGAGGCCTATGGTGAGTCTGCCATGAGTCATGATGATGGTGAGGCCTATGGTGAGTCTGCCATGAGTCATGATGATGGTGAGGCCTATGGTGAGTCTGCCATGAGTCATGATGATGGTGAGGCCTATGGTGAGTCTGCCATGAGTCATGATGATGGTGAGGCCTATGGTGAGTCTGCCATGAGTCAAGATGATAGTGAGGCCTATGGTGAGTCTGGCATGAGTCAAGATGATGGTGAAGAATATGGTGAGTTGGGATGATGACGAGGGATGGAATGGGAAAGGGTGATAGTGTGGCCTATGGTGAGCCTGGATCGGTGACGAGATGACAGACAGGTGTATGGTGACTTGATCAAGACGAGGGTGAGGAGTATAGTGACTATAGAGGGTGAGGAATATAGTGAACCAAGATGGTGAGATGAGACATGAGGAACAATATACCTGGCGAGTGGGTGTGGCGTCAAGATGATGAGTCACGGGTCTGACTCACTATGTGCGTGCGAGTGTGAGTTTGTGTGATTGTATGAGTGTGAGTGTGAGTGTGTGAGAGAGAGAGAGAGAGAGAGAGAGAGAGAGAGAGAGAGAGTGAGTGAGTGAGTGAGTGAGTGAGTGGGTGAGTGAGTGTGAGTGTAAGTGTATCAGGATCAAAGAGAAAGATAATAAAGATACACTTAATTTCAAAAACATGTTTTTCTTATACATGAGATTTCTGATTATGAGATTATACCTGGGAATTTTGCAGGTTTTTTTTTGCGTGGGTGAATTCGTGTGTGTGTGTGTGTGTGCGTGTGTGTGAATAAGACTGCGTGACTGTGTACATCCGTCTTGTTTGTATTTGAACCTTTATTAGTCTGTCTGTCTAATCGCACGCGCGTGCAGGACCCTCGAACACGCGCAAAAACGGCGTGAGACTGTGTTGAAGGCAGCGTCAGCGTCTGAGGACGACTAGAACTCCCTCCATCCTCTCCCTCCCTAGCCTCCACTCCTTCCACTCACTCGCTTACTCCCTTCCACTTTCACTCCTTTTCCCCCTCCTCGCCTCCCTCCATTTCCCCCTTCCCCTCCTTCCCTTCTATTCCAACCCGTCCCCCTCCTTTCCTTCATTCCCTTCCCCCCTTCCCCCCCTCCCCACTCCCTCCAGTCCTTCCCTCTCCACCTTTAACCTCCCTCACCAAATGCATCCTTCCTCCCCGCCCTTCCTCGCCTCTCCCTCCCTCCTTCCCCCGTTCCTTCCACACCTTATTCTCCATTTAGAGATCCTTCAAGACCGACTACGTCCCCCTCCCCCTCCCCCCCCTCCCCCCTACGCCCCCAGCATCACCTTAGTTGCCTCTTTTATTCGTCTATGAATATTTTTTGTTTTGTTTTTCTTCCTATTTATTCTTCTTCTTCTAGTCTTTCCTTTTCTTTCTTTTTTCCCCTGTATATTTTGTTCTTTTATCCTATTTGCTTATTGTTCTCCGTACTTCTGCCCCCTTTATTTCCATCTGTTTTTTTTTTTTACCTTCTCTCTGTCTCTGTCTCCCTCTCTTTCTCCTTCTCCCTTTCCCTTTCCCTCTCTCTTTTTTCTCTTTCTCCCTGTCCCTGTCCCTGATACTGTCCTTCTCCCTCTCTCTCCCTGTCCCTTTCTTTCCCTGTTCCTGCCCCTCTCTCTCCCTGTCCCTGTCCCCGTCCCTCTCCCTCTCCCTCTCCCTTTCTCTCCCTCCCTCTCTGGTCCTGTCCCTTTCCCTACCCCCCCCCTCTCTCTCTCTCTCTCTCTCTCTCTCTCTCTCTCTCTCTCTCTCTCTCTCTCTCTCTCTCTCTCTCTCTCTCTCTCTCTGTCTCTCTCTGTCTCTCTCTGTCTCTCTGTCTCTCTCTCTCTCTCTCTCCTTTCCCACTCCCCCTCTCTTATCTTTATACAAACCTCTATCTCTCCTCCCACCCCCTCCCTCCTTCCCTCCCTCCCTCTCTACCCACCTCCCTTCCTTCCCTCCCTCCCTCCCCTCTCCCCCACCTCTTCTAACCCCCTTCTCTCCCCAAGAACAAGGCTCCGTTGCATAAACACTGTCCAAGTACGACCCAAGTGTCGGCCAGGCAAACATTCCCCCCTCCCACCCCCATCCCACTCCCCCCTCCCTCTTACCCCCAACCCACTCCCCCTCCTTCTTCCCCCCAACCCACTCCCCCCTCCCTCTTACCCCCAACCTACACCCTTCTTACCCCCAGCCCACTCCCTCCTACCTCTTACCCCCAACCCACTCCCCCCTCCTTCTTACCCCCAACCCACTCCCCTCTCCCTCCTACCCCTACCCACTCCCCCTCCCTCTTACCCCCAACCCACTCCCTCCTACCCCTATTCTACTCCTCCCCATCCCAAACCCTCCTCCACTCCAACCCATCTCCACCAAGCACTCCACACCTGGATGGCATAGGAGGGGGGAGGGGGGAGGGGGGAAGGAAGAAGCGGTAAAGGAGGAGGAGGAGGAGGAGGAGGAGGAGGAGGAGGAGGAGGAAGGTGGAAAAGGGATGATGTGGAGAGGGAAAGGTGGAAGAAGAGGAGGTGGAGGAGGAGGAATAAGAAGAGGAAGAGGAGGGAGGGGACGATAACGCGGAAACGGTAAGAGAAG
>NW_028234428.1:15563742-15573742 GCF_977035675.1 Penaeus japonicus
AATAAAGCTTTCCGGCAACTCAGAATGCCAAACTGCCAAACACTTCTAGTAAAAAAAAATCGAAGCCAAATAAACAATAACAAAACAAAATGGAGCGAACAATAAAAATGAAATTAACAAAAAAATAAGAAAATTAACATAATAAAAAATGAACATCCGACATCCTCTACACAGCGATGACGTCATCATCACGATTTTTAATAAACCTTCACAAAAAATGGTTAATGTAATATCCTTCGTCGCCCGTAGGATATTATTAGGATATCACACGCGCCTATGGGAGCATTGCAACGGTCGTAAAATCTTCGATATTGCAACGAATATGCAATAAGGGGGCGGAGGAGGGCATTAAAGTGAAGGAAGACGAGGAAGAGGAGGAAGAAGAGGGAGGGAGAGGGGAGGAGGAGGAGGAGGGGGATGGGGAGGGGGAGAGGGGAGGAGGAGGAGGAGGAGGAGGAGGAGGAGGAGGAGGAGGAGGAGGAGGAGGAGGAGGAGGAGGAGGAGAAGAAGAAGAAGAAGGAGGAGAAGGAGAAGAAGGAGGAGGAGGAGAAGAAGAAGGAGGAGGAAGAAGGAGGAAGAACAAGAGGAGGAGGAGGAAAAATAGAGGATGAATGAGAATGAGGAGGAGGAGGAAGAGGAGATAATAAGGTCGAATAAGGAGAGGGGGGAGAGGGGGAGGAGGGGGTGGGAGGAGGATGTTAATGCAGGTTTTCCAGAGGATGGTATTGAGTCGTAAAGAAAAAAATAAATCCATTTTGAAAAGTATGACCTACAGGATATACTGAATACTTACACATATCTTTTGTATATTTATATACATATCCTTATATCAGTACCTATACGCATATATATTATGTCATGTAATGCCATGTTATCATGTCACATCTAATTATCTATACCATATGCAATAAATGTGTACTAAATTTCCTGATCTTTATCTATTCATCTATTTATTTATCTAAATGGTATAGTTAATCTACACATCTATATAAACAATATAACTAATAATGACCATAGAGTTAATAAAATACCTTCCAGAGGAGCCCTCCAACCCCTAGTCCATTCCCTTTATCTCCCACTCCCTCCACTTTCCTCCCTCCCTTTCCTCCCTTCTCCTCTTCATCTCCCTCCCTTTCCTCCCTTCTCTTCATCTCCCTCCCTTTCTTCCCTCTCCCACTCCCTCCCCTTTCCCACCCATTCTTCATCTCCCCTCCCTTTCCTTTCCTCTCCCACTCCTTCCCTTTTCAAAGACCAGGGCAAGAAAGGAGAGCTCTCTTCATCTCCCTCCCTTTCTTCCCTCTCCCACTCCCACTCCCTCCCCTTTCCTCCCTTCTCTTCCTCTCCACCCCTTTCCTCCCTCTCCCCCACTCCCACTCCTTCCCTTTCCTCCCTCTCCCACTCCCTCCCCTTTCCTCCCTTCTCCACTCCCCTTCCCTCCCTTCCCTCCCTTCCCCTCCTCCCTACCCACAATGCCCCATGGCAACAGCCTCGAACCACAAACACTCGAGTGATAGCGCGCTTGCACTCACGTACGCAGAGAGGGAAGGCGTAAAGGGGATGGGAAAGAGAGAGGAAAGGGGGGAGAAGGGAGTGGGGAGGAGAAATAAGAGAAGGGAATGAGAGAGGGAAGGGACATATGTGGAAGGAGAGAGATATAAAGGAAGAGAAAGAGAAAGGTAGAAAAAGAGGTAGAAAGAGAAGGAATAAGGGAAGGAGAGCGGGAAGGGAGGGCGTGAAAGGTGGGGAGGACGAAAGGAAGAAAGGAAGAATGAGAGGGGGAGGGGGAGGGGGAGGGGGATGGAGGGGGAAGGGGAGGGGGAAGGGGAGGGGTAGGGGGGTATCGAGTCTAAGAAAGGAGCCTCCACTTCTCTCGAGAGAAGAAATGAAGTCCCTTTGCTTAGATATATTTCACATGATAATAGAAGAAATATGTTGGCGGTATTTCTGTGGACGTTATCAGAGAGAGAGAGAGGGGGGGAAGAGAGAGGGGGGAAGAGAGAGGGGGGAAGAGAGAGAGAGAGAGAGAGAGAGAGAGAGATGAGGAGAGATGAGAGCGATGTGAGAGAGCAGATAGAGAGGAGAGAAGATGATTTGGGATGAGAGATGAGGGGAGAGAGAGAGAGAGGGGGTGGGAGGGTGAGAGAGAGAGGAGAGGGAGGGCGGAGAGGGAGAGGGGGAGGGAGAGGGAGAGGGAGAGGGAGAGGGAGAGAGAGAGAGAGAGAGAGAGAGAGAGAGAGAGAGAGAGAGAGAGACAGAATCCCCGCAATGGCCATCGAGACCAAGAATGACCAGACCGCCGGAACTCACCTCCCCTCCCCCTCCCCCCCTTCCGACCGGACCCTCCTCGGTCACTTGGTCTCTCTCCTCCGCCCACCTGTGCTGACCTTCGCCGCCTTTTCCTCTTATTCCCCTTTCGTTCTTCTACTTGTCGATCGCCCGGGAGCGAGGCTTGGAGGGAGGGAGAGGGAGAGGGAGGGGGAGAGGGAGGGAGAGGGAGAGGGAGAGGGAGGGGGAGGGAGGGAGGGGGAGGGGGAGAGAGAGAGAGAGAGAGAGAGAGAGAGAGAGAAGAGAGATGATGGAGAGAGAGAGAGAGAGAGAGAGAGAGAGAGAGAGAGAGAGAGAGAAAGGAGAACGAAAGGTTTATCTGTTTCTGTTTCTGTCTCTACCTGTCCCTTTCTTTCTCTTTTTATTTTTTTCTGTTTCTCTTTCTCTCTCCCCCCTATCCCTGTCTCTCTCTCCCTGATGAAACAACCCGAACTACTCCCCCCCCCCCTTAGAAGAAAAAAACGACTATTGAAAGAAAGAGAACCGAGAGAAAGAGAGGCAGCAATGAGCGCGGGCAGAGAGAAATGCCCCGATACCCTGTTGCACGCTCCTCCACCCACGACGAGGAAGAGAAGGAAGAAGAGGGTCTCGAGAGGGGGAGGAGGGGGAGGGGAGGGAGGGAGGGAGGAAGGAGGATGCCAAATAAGGACCTCGTCTGGGCCGGTATTATTTTACACTTATTTATATTATTTATTATATATACCTAACATACAATATTATATATTTATAACATTATATAGACTTTTTTAATATATACATTTATATAATTTTTTTCTTTTTTATTTATTGGGTACACACACACACACACACACACAAACGCACGTACATACGCACACACGCACGCACAGAACCATGCGTCACCCCCAGCGAATTCGTCTTAACGGGGTTCTCTCTCGGCCACAACACCCTGCGTTCTAACCCCTTCCCTCCCTTCCTTCCTCCCTCCGTTCCTCCCTCCCTCCCTTTCTCCTTACCCTCCTCCCCTCCCCCTCCTCTCTCTCTCTCTCTCTCTCTCTCTCTCTCTCTCTCTCTCTCTCTCTCTCTCTCTCTCTCTCTCTCTCTCTCTCTCTCTCTCTCTCTCTCCTCGGGTTTTACCTCCCATCCTTTTTTCCTTCTTCACGTAAAAAGATAATTTAAAAAAATAATAATAATCCCCGTTTTTTTTCTTCTATTCTCTTTCTCTCGTCTCGGTTAAAACGAGTTATCGCCGCCAATCAGCTGTTCGCTAACGGACGAGACGGCGGAGGCGAAGGCGAAGACGAAGACGAATTCGAAGTCAGGGAGCGAGGGAGATCGGACGCGGTTCGTTTTGGGGCATGGCGTTTTTTTTTTTTTTTTTTTTTAAGTAGGAGGGGATGAAGAGGGAGAAAAAGAGAGGGGTTGATCTTTAAAAAAAGAGGGAAGGGGAAGATGATGAGTGAGGATGTACAAGGAAGAGGGAGAGGGAGAAGGAGGGAGGAGAGATAGCGGGGGGTGAGGCCGATCTAAAAGGGTATTCGTACGATCGGCCGAGGAGGGAGGAGGGAGGAGGGAGGAAGGAGGAGGGAGGAGGGAGAAGAGAAGTAGGAGGAGAAAGAGGAGCAGGAAGGGGAACAGAACGAGACTGATAAAAGAGGAGAAAGAGGAGGAGGAGGAGGAGGAGGAGGAGGAGGAGGAGGAGGAGGAGGAGGAGGAGGAGGAGGAGGAGGAGGAGGAGGAGAGAGGAGTAGGAGGAAGAAGAGAAGTAGGAGGAGGGAGGAGGGAGGAGGAAGAAGAGAAGTAGGAGGAGGGAGGAGGAAGAGAAAGAGAATGAGGGAGGAAGGGGGGAGAAGGAAGAAAAAGAAGAATAGTAGTTGGAGGAGGAGAAGGAGGGAGCAGGAAGAGAAAGAGATGGATGAGATATAGGAGGAGAAGGAGAAAGAGGAAAAGTGAGGAGAAGAAGAAGAAGAAGAAGAAGAAGAAGAAGGAGGAGGAGAAGGAGGAAGAGGTCGCGGGTCAGAGCCGCTTGACCATGTTTGGGACAAGAAATTGGAACGCCCCCCCACCCCTTGCCCCCTCCCCTCTCTCATCCACCCCACCCAACCCTACCCCACCCCACCCCTCGGCTCGCACCTCCCGTAGCAATGTCCTGTGCCGGAAGTTGCAAAAAAAAAAAGAAAAAAAAAAAAGATAAAAAAAAAAAAAAAAAAAGTAAAAAGAAAAAAAATATAAAAAACTAAAAAGTAAAAAAAGAGGTGAAGTGATTAGTGGAGTTTGAGGTGCCAGACGACTTCCTCCCCTCCCCCTTCCCCCAACTCCCCACCCGGAGGAACACACCTTAAATCTCGGCGCGATTAATGGTTCACGTCGTGGCTGATATAAACACGTGGCTAAAATCTCTGAAAAATAAATAACTGATCTAAATATAACGTTCCCTCACCCCCCCCTCCCTCTCTCTCTCTCTCCCTCTTTAACTCCCTCTTAATATTTTTTATTTTTTTTTTTTATTTCCCCTTCTCTTCCTCCCTAACCCCAACTCTCTCTCACACTCTCGCACATTCTCGCTCTCTCACACTCTCACACGTTCTCTCTCTCTCACACTCTCACACATTCTCTCTCTCTCTCTCTCTCTCTCTCTCTCTCTCTCTCTCTCTCTCTCTCTCTCTCTCTCTCTCTCTCTCTCTCTCTCTCTCTCTCTCTCTCTCTCTCTCTCTCTCTCTCTCTCTCTCTCTCTCACACACACACACATTCTCTCTCTCTCTTTCTCTCTCTCTCACCTGTCCTTCCCTCCTTCCTCTATCCTTTCACCCTCCCCCCTCTCCAACTGCACCCCTTTCTCCTCTCACTCCCCTTTTTCTATTCCTTTTCTCATTCTTATCCATCACCTTCTTCCTCCCTCCTCCTCTTCCTTCCTCTCCCTCTGACCACTCCTTCCCTCCACTTCTTGCTCATCCTCTCCTTTCCCTTTCTCCCCCTCTTCTTCCCTCTTCTTCCCCCTCCTTCCTCCTCTCCTCCCCCACTCCCTCCTTCCTCCTCTCCTCCCCAACTCCCTCCTCCTCTCCTTCCCCTCCCTCCCCCTCTCCTCCCCCACTCCCTCCTCCTCTCCTCTCCCACTCCCTCCTCCTCCTCTCTTCCCCCACTCCGCCCCCCCTCTTCCCCCACTCCCCTCCTTCCCTTTCCTTTCCCCCACTCCCTCCTCCTCTCTTCCCCCACTCCCTCCTCCTCTCTTCCCCCACTCCCTCCCCCTCTCCCTCACTCCCTCCTCCTCCACTCACTCCCCCTCTCCTCCCCTCACTCCCTTTCCTTCCCCCCTCTCTCCCTTCCCCTCAATCCCTTTCCTCTCCTCCCCCACTCCCTCCTTCCCTTTCCTTCCCCCTCTCCTCCCCCATTCTCTCCTCCTCTCCTCCCCCATTCTCTCCTCCTCTCCTCCCCCCTTCTCCCCCACACCCTCCTCCTCCCCTTCCCCCCCTCCCCCCTCCCTCCCTTCCCCCACTCCCTCCCTTTCCTTCCCCCACTCCCTCCTTCTCTTCACTCCCCCCCTCCCTCCCTTTCCTTCCCCTCACTCCCTTTCCTCCCCCCCTCCCTTCCCCGACATCCTGTAACCGTCAACCTGACATCACTCTCTCCCTCTCTCCCTCACCTGGAGAGCAAATAACAGTCCCCGGCCGCCAGATGTCAGGTGACTTCATCTCCAGACAAGGGAAGTCAAGATTCTTTTTTTGTTGTTGTTGTTCAAAACTATCTTGGAAACAAAGACAGAATGGTATATGGTTTTCACTTGAGAATTATTTATTTTATTTTATTTACCTCTCTTTTTCCCACTTCCATTTCCTCTCTCCCTCTCTCACTCCTTCTCCCTCTCTCACTCCCCCTCCCACTCCCTATCCCACTTCTTCTCCTCCTCCCACTCCCTCTCTCCTCCTCCCGCTCCCTCTCTCCCTCTCCCACTCCCAATTCCTCTCTCCCACTCCCACTCTCCTTCTCCCTTTCACCCTCTCCCTCCCAGCTCCGGATATGCCACTCCAGAGTGAAAACGTTGGGAGTCCTTAAGGTCGATATTGGAATGAAAAAACGGTTTCCGAGCGACGGTTAAGGAGAGAAAGGGGGGGGTAAGGGTGAGACAGGGGAGGGAGGGAGGGAGGGAGGGAGGGAGGTGGGAAAGGTGGGAACCGCAGAATATCCTGGCAAAGAGGATATACTTGTGTGTGTGTACATGTGTATGTGTGTGTATATGTGTATGTATGTGTACATGTATATGTATGTGTACATGTATGTGTGTGTGTACATGTATATGTGTGTGTACATGTATATGTGTGTGTACATGTATATGTGTGTGTACATGTATATGTGTGTGTACATGTATATGTGTGTGTACATGTATATGTGTGTGTACTTGTGTATGTGTGTATGTATGGGTTTGCATGCTAGGCTATTTGTGTGTGCATGTCCGTGCGTGTGTGCATGTGCGTGCGTGTGTGCATGTGCGTGCGTGTATGCGTGTGCGTGCGTCTGTATATGTACTCCGTGTATGTGCGTACGCATACGTATGTACGTGACCACTTGCCCGCGCATTCGGCCGTCAGTGGGCAGCCGAGTCAGACTACCTGGACAGGTGTTCCACAGCTGTTTCCACCCACCCACCAACCCACCCCCTCCCCCATCACCTGCATCCGTACCACCACCCCCCTCCCTCCCCCCTCCTTCCCACCGCAGAGGAAAAACAAAGAACAAGGCCAGAGCAGTGCGACATTTTTTTCGATTTGTGTGTTTTTGTTAAACACAGAAAAGATAAAAAAAATAATAATAATAAAAAAGATATACATAACTTTATTATCAAAGACATTTCAAAAATCTTAATCCTTGACGTAAATTACATTGATGCAGCAATAAAGACTCGGAGTGCCTAGGCAGACCGTGAGACTCGTCATGCAAAACTTTTCATGCAACTTGTGTAATACCTTCGTGCACTCAATATAACAATTTTAATTATAACGAAAACAAATTATTATAAAAAATGATGCATTTCAAGGATAAAGTTGTTGCGCATCAACTTTTATTTTTCTTTTGCTTGTTTTTTTTTTATATACACAGACTGGTTGTTTTTTCCATACCTCTCTCTCTCTCTCTCTCTCTCTCTCTCTCTCTCTCTCTCTCTCTCTCTCTCTCTCTCTCTCTCTCTCTCTCTCTCTCTCTCTCTCTCTCTCTCTCTCATTCGCTTTTTCTCTCTCTCTCTCTTTCTCTTATTCTCATTATCTCTCTCTCTCTTATTCTCATTCTCTCTCTCTCTCTTTCTCTTTTCTCTCTCTCTTTCTCTTATTCTCATTCTCTCTCTCTCTCTTTCTCTTTTTCTCTCTCTCTTTCTTTCTCTTTTTCTCTCTCTCTTTCCCTCCCTCCCTCTTTCCATCTTTTTTTCCCTCCCTCCCTCTGCCTATCTCTCCACCTCCCCTTCCCTCCCCTATCCATCTCTCCCTTCCTCCCTCTATCCATCTCTCCATCCCTCTTTCAATCCCTCCCTCCCTCCCTCCTTCACCCCCCCCCCCGCACGCAAACTACCCAGGAGGACCAAGGCTCCACTTCCCTCCCTCCAGCCCATCTTTCCATCCCTCCATCCCTCCATCCCTCCCTCCCTCCCTCCAGCACGGCCCTAACGTCCAAGACTCGAGATTCGACCTAATTCATTCACGATTCGACTCCAATCCGGCGCAGAATCTTCAGTCTTTCTTCGTCTATTTCTTGCTCTCATTCTCCTTCTCCTCCCATATGTATGTATGTGTGTGTGTATATCTATCTATCTATCTATCTATCTATTTATATATATATATATATATATATATATATATATATATATGTGTGTGTGTGTGTGTGTGTGTGTGTGTGTGTGTGTGTGTGTGTGTGTGTATATAATATATATATATATATATATATATATATATATATATATATATATATATATATATATTTATCTATATCTGTATCTTTATCTGTTACTCTCTACCTAAACCGCTTGATTCTGTCGCCTCCTACTCCCCCCACCCCAACCCCCTATCCCATCCAATCTAAAGACGCTTCTCGAAATCCACACGACTTTCGCGAGCGAGTCAGCGGGCGTGAGAGCGAGTGAGAGTGACGAGTGGAGAACACGACGGTTAATCGTGTGCACATATACATACATACATACATACATACATAAAAATCGCAGGTAGGTGTGTGTGTGTGTGTGTGTGTGTGTGTGTGTGTGTGTGTGTGTGTGTGTGTGTGTGTGTGTGCGTGTGCGTGTGCGTGTGCGTGTGCGTGTGCGTGTGCGTGTGCGTGTGCGTGTGCGTGTGTGTGTGCGTGTGCGTGTGTGTGTGCGTGTGCGTGCGTATACATGTGCACACGCATCTAAGCGAACGAAAGCGCTTCTAATGAGCATGACAGGTGTGAAAAAGGGAAAACAAATTCGATTGTTTTGGGCTGCACGAATGCCCCTTCCCCCCTCCCCATACCACCCCCCCATCCCCCGCCCTCGCCTTGACACGGGCGCCTTTCACTCTTCGCCCCTGTAAACACATCGTGACGGGATGGCAGAGAAGGAGGGGGTAGGAGAGGGTAGGGGAAGGAAAGAAGGGGGGATAGGGAGAATAAAAGAGGGAGAGGGAAGGAGGGAGAAGGAGAGGGAAGGAGAGGAAGGTAGGAAAGGCGAGGGAGGGAAAGGGAGAGAGAATGAGAAGGGGAAGAGAGGGGGAGGGAAGGGGGAAGCAAGAGAAGGGGGGGAGGGAAGGAGGGAGAGAGGAGGGAAAGAAGAAGGAAGGTGGAGGGAGGGAGGGAGAGAGAGAGGGGGGGTGAGAGAGGTTGGTTAGAGAGAGAGATAGATAGATAGAAATAGATAGATAAAAAGAGAGAGGGAGGGGGAGAGAGAGAGGAGGGAGGGAGGGAGGGAGGGAGGGAGGGAGGGAGGGAGAGGGAGAGGGAGAGGGAGAGGGAGAGGGAGAGAGGGAGAGAGAGAGAGAGAGAGAGAGAGAGAGAGAGAGAGAGAGAGAGAGAGAGAGAGAGAGAGAGAGAGAGAGAGAGAGAGAGAGAGAGGGAGAGAGAGAGAGAGAGAGAGAGAGAGAGAGAGAGAGAGAGAGAGAAAGAGAGAGAGAGAAAGAGAGAGAGAGAAAGAGAAAGAAAGAGAGAGAAAGAGAAAGAAAGAGAGAGAAAGAGAGAAAGAGAAAGAAAGAAAGAGAGAGAAAGAGAAAGAAAGAGAGAGAAAGAGAAAGAAAGAGAGAGAGAGAAAGAGAAAGAAAGAAAGAGAGAGAAAGAGAAAAAAGGAAAAGCAAAGAGAAAGGACAGCCAGAAAAAAAGAAAAAGAAAAGCGAGAGGAAGGGGCAAAGAATAAGAGGAAGGGGGAAGGCAGGGTGAGAAAATAAACACACAAACACACGAGCAGAGAACACCGGCCTCACCAAATCCATCTTGACAATAAGTATTTATTTCCCGGCCGCTCAAAATCTTAATTAAGCTTCTAAGTTGTTTCCGAGCAAACAGGTCAACTTGCTGCTTTTCAAGAAACGACTGGCTTGGTCCCCTATCCCGTGTCTAAATTAATTATGTGTTGATTTTTAAACTTTTTGAGAATGTAATTGAGTTGTATTTTCAAAATGAGCACATTTTTTATATATATTTTTTAAAGGATTGGCGTAGAATACCATAGGCCTACGTGAGTTACAGAATGAATATCAAAACTATAAATAAAACA
>NW_028234428.1:15586242-15606242 GCF_977035675.1 Penaeus japonicus
ATAATGATGATAATTGTAATAGTGATAAAAAATAATAATAATAATGATAAAGATGATAATAACAATAATAGTGATAATAATTAAAGGCATTATAATGACAGTAATAATAACGATGATAATAGTAATGATAATAAAGATGATCATAATGGTGATAATAACAAATATTATGGTAATGATAATTATAAAAATATTAACAAAAAGAAGAATAAGAATAAGTACAGTAATAATGATGAGAATGATGATGGTGATAATGATGAGAATGATAATAACAACAGAAGAAATAACAATGGTGATAAAAATTATAATGATGATGCTAATATTGATAATGAGGACAACAGTATTGATAATGATAATAATGATTGTATGTTTGTTATTATTATCTTTATATCATTATTGTTATTATTATCATCATCATTGTTGTTGTCATTATTCCTATCTTAATTATTATAATTATTGCTATTATTGTCATTGTCATTAGCATTGTTATCATTATTATTATCATTATCATCATCACAATGATAAATAGTTATGATAACAAGAACAACAATAATGATGATGATAATGATAAAAAGAAGATGGGTAATAGCATAATAGAGATGAGGATTCTCATAGTAATGATGACAATAATGATAAAAATAAGGATGATGATAATGATAGAAAGGATAATGATAATAATATAAATAACAATAATGATGAAATAATAGTAGTAATGATAATGATAATGATGACAATAGCAAAAATTATATAATGATGATAATGATATCACTGTTAATTATAATGGTAATGGGGATGATAATGAAGATGATAAATATGATAATAGTAATAGTAATGATACTGAAAATTGGGACGAGGATGATGATAGGGATAATATTAAGAAGAATATCAATACCATCATTATCAATATTTTTATCATCATCATTTTATCATTACTTACAACAATGATAATAATGAAGAAAATAGATGTGATAACCGTAATAATGACAAAAAAAGATTGTGATAGAAAGAGGAAGAGGGAGACTGATTTTGCAGATACAGCTAGTGGGAAAATTACTTTGCAGATTACACTGATGATGAAAACACGCGACCGGATTGGCTGCAATGATGTTGCGGCGCCCAAGCGAAGTCCCCCCTTCGGGCCGTCTTCTGTGTCGCCGCCGCACAATCACACTCGGGTCGGAGTGCGAGCGACCTTGCCAATTATCAGCATTGTTGTGATAGAAAGGAAGCAGACGAGAGGAGCCTTACTGGAGTGGGAAATTGTTGTTATATGGAAGTGGACATGATCATTGACGACATAGGCATGGAGACGCCCGACGGAGAGCTGGAGGAGGCCATGGGGAACGGGGAGAGCCTGGAGGAGCAGGAGAGCGAGCCGACCTCCATCATCGTGACCAACCTCCAATCCCACATCTTTGAGGAGCCTCACCAGAAGGTAGAGACACTTCCCTATCCCCCAAGGCATGACCTGGCCAGACCAGAAAGTAGAGGTCTTCGCCCGCTCTCTAGGTCATGGCTGCCCTGACTAGAAGGGAGATCTCTTTCCTCTTTCCAGCCATGACCTGCCCTGACCTGAGTCGCTGGTATAGGCAGGTTATCTCAGGGTTCTTCAGTGGCCAGGGAAGGTTGCCAATGTCGGAAGGTTGTGTGTTTGCATTCCCACAAGGGGTTTTTGGATCTGGTCCTCAGAATATAGAAAATCTTAGTATTTTATCCATTGTTTCCTGGGTTGAGTTCCGACTGGAAATCAGTTCCCTTTAACATTTCAATTATACTGTTGTAGGTATATATTCAGAATAGTGCCGTGTCACTATTTACCACAAATCTGGCCTCTACTATTCAGATATAGTGAATATGACCCACGATTCAACCCCAATAACCTGCAATCTTGGTCCGGATTGAAGGGGAGGGCATGAAGGAGACCAGGGAAATTGTAGGGTAAAATGATAATAAATATAGGCAATTACAAATGAATATGTAACTCAAACACTTTTATGCCACCTGCATGACACAGTACCCTGTGATCCCTACTGGGGTGGCCTACAGTACGGCATATTGTGCACAGTGATCCACATTTGCCTAAAAGGTGCCAATTCCATGGTGACCCAATGATCTACCCAACCCTACCTAGGCATCAGTCTACCCTGGACACCCCACCCCCCTTTTCAGAGTATTTTGTGCTACAGACCTTGACCTACCTAATGTAACTGTACATGGCAGGATAGAGCATAACCTTAGCTAGGCAGCAAGATGCCCTGGTGTTACATAGCTCCGTGAGAGCCTCATGGGTAAGTAGCACAAAGTCCTCTGATTAGGGAGGCAAAGCCCTCGCTAGATTAGGGCATCCATCAACCCTGGATAGAGTAGGTAGTTCAAGTGAAGTAGCATAAAGTGCTCCAACAAGCTCCGCAGTTTCCCTAGTCTCCTTCCTGCCTTCCTCTGCAATCGGGACCAAGATTGCAGAGTATAGGGGTATAGGCAGCTTATGAATTTGAATATGTCAGCGTCAGTCCAGATAGTAAGCAATTGTTTCAGCTTTACCTGAAAAATTTTATGAAATGAATCCTTTAGTCATTTTTTTGAAAACTGTTATAAGTATAATACTGACATGCAATTTTTCTGTCAATAATTTCTGAGAAAGTTTCATGTGAATTGACAGAATGAAGGTAATTGGCATCCTGTTCTGGTAGCCAAATAACTTTGATAATAACACTAGCAATAATACATATGATAAATAATCCTTATAATGATAATAGTTGATAACATGTCAACTCACCACTTAAAAATAAAGAGTATGTGATGTCATCTTTTCAGCTTGTGTGTGTGTGTGTGTGTGTGTGTGTGTGTGTGTGTGTGTGTGTGTGTGTGTGTGTGTGTGTGTGTGTGTGTGTGTGTGTGTGTGTGTGTGTGTGTGTATGTGTATGTGTGTGTGTGTGTGTGTGTGTGTGTGTGTGTGTGTGTGTGTGTGTGTGTGTGTGTGTGTGTGTTTGTTAGTGTGTGTGTGTGTTAGTGTGACGTCCCCAAGGCGATATTGCTTAGGCCCAGCATAGGGGATTGCCAGTTCTCGCCGGGTCTGTTGGCAAAGGGTTAATAAAGATAATTATTTAAATGGTTATTATGTGTACAGAATTACTGTATGTATGTAAAATCCTGATTTAGGGTTTACAGAGTATTACAATTAGAACTTGCCCATCATAGTGACATATATATTATGTAAAACAAATATTCTCAATCCACAGACTATATTTGAGTTGCTCTTTGAAGACATAGATGAGACAGCAACTTTCCAGTATTTCAAAAGCTTCCGAAGAGTACGCGTAAACTTTGCAACTCCCACACAAGCAGCTGCTGCACGCATCAAACTTCATATGACAGAGTTCCAGGGTGAAGTTATAAAATGCTACTTTACTCAGGTCAGTGTGCTGGTCGAGGTAAAACACATTTAATATTTGTTATTATTTATGAATGGGTACTAAATTATTAAGAATATATGTCTAGAAAGAGATATACAAATGATTCTTGGTTGTAGATATATTATGAAGGATTGAACTATAAAGATAACTAAGATTATCAGTATAGATATTGAATGAAAATGTTGTCATATATATTTGTGCCTGTCATCAACAGATATGGTTTCCAAAAAAATTCAGGGAAATTATTGTGCAGGTACATTTAATCATTCTAAATTAGTTTCAGAATCTGTGATTCAATAATGAAAAATCTTGTTTCTGTTTGGATAGCCAATTGTCCTTGGGAGCAGTCGAGATGGGCCACACCTACAACCTCCAAAACGAGAGAAGCAATTCTTAATATCTCCACCGGCATCTCCACCTGTAGGCTGGGAACCGGTTGAAGAGGCTGAACCTGTTATCAATTATGACCTTATTGCTGCAGTAGCCAGTCTGGCTCCAGGTAAGCAAATGATTTGTTTGTGAAGATGTGTACATGTATTGTAGATTTAACACACTTTGTTCTGATATCTCGGGTTTCTGGAACAAAACTTTTTTTTTTTTTTAAGAATATCTAAACAATGCATTTATTAGAGAAATGTGTTTATCATTTAGTCTATTATTAGTATTTTTTATGATACTTTTATTTCCTCAAAATGATGGGAAAACCCAGGGACTGTGAAATTCCCATTCAAAGTAACAACTAAACAACTAACACTTTTTTCTCTACACATCTCTAATTTTTTTTTCTATAGATTCAACTAATACAATTAGAATCCCTTTTATAGCTGAGTGTTCAAGATAATTAACAATAGATCTATGATATGATGAAGGGATCTGTAAGGATGCTTTGATTTTGATTTTCCTCCGCAGCATTTCTCTGTTTGACTGACAACTTCTTTTCAGGAGAGAGTCATGAGCTTCATCCACCAATGGAAGACAAGCCTGGAATAATAGTCCACATTTGTGAAGAAGCAGATAACCAAGAGGGTCCAAAGCCCCAAATTATACAGACGCGTCGGCCACAGTCATCCACTTAATGCACTGTGAATCGATAGTATTGTCTATTTTCTTTTTTTTTCTTTTTCACAGAGCAAGCCTTTGTAGGGATCTTTGGATGAGATCATGAATATGTGTGTGTGTTTGTGTACATATATGTAAGTCAGTATATGTTGGTATACATTGCATACATACACAGAATATCAGTGTATGCATGCAGGCACACGTACATCAATCGGATCATAAGAGCCTTGTTTTATGAAAGACTTTATTGGAAAGGGGTAGCATATAGCTAGGTCTTTTTAGCCTCATGCCTACTGTGATCCCTAAATATATTATCTGTTGTCTATGTATATATGGTTGTTCTTGTGTACGTACACACATACACACACACATGCGCGCGCACACACACACACACACACACACACACACACACACACACACACACACACACACACACACACACACACACACACACACACACACACACACACACACACACACACACACACACACACACACACACACACACACACACACACACACACACACACACATACACTAAAGGTATGTGTATAAACAGGAGTACATAAATACATACATAGTACATACATGTATCCACAGAAGAGTCTGTGTGAACACAGACAAATTCTTGTGAAATCAACCATAGACTTGATGTGACCCTAATCACTAGTAGGAATATATAAACTTGATGTGTTTGGTATTTTCCTGCCCAGCCTGTGGAGTGAGTTGTCATACAGCAGCCTATCACTGGCTTTCATGTGATGATTTTTATAGCAAGTGAATCCATGTGTAGTAGTGTAGCTGTGGTGATTAAGGTTTCTTTGAATTCTTCTTCATGTTTCATATTACGTTAGGCATGATTAATGATATGACTAGGTGTGACTTTCAGGGAACAGTTTTCAATATCAGCACCTGAATTGCTCAGTTAGATAACCTGGTTTTACCCCTTCAACTTGGGCCGGTCATAAGTAATTGTTGTTAGATAGACTTGTGAACAGGGCTGGATTAAGGCCTAGACCAGGTAGGCATCCTAGTCACAGAAATTATATAGATACATTATTGCTTTCAGTGTACGTTAGGTTAAAGTAAATACAGTCCCAAAGGTTGTAAACTTTACAAATTTCATTGGGAAGCTTTCTTCCTATTTTCAGACTTACTTTGGAGTTTCCATCTTCCATGGACCCCCCCCCCCCCACTGAAGCATAAGAAATAGCCTGCAGCTGCGTAAATTCTTAATCCAGCCCTGCTTATGGAGTACGTGAAAAGTGATAGTGGTAGAATACAGTCATTTTAAGGTGAATGAAAAAAATTAATGAACTATTCTCAAAGATTGACTAATGAAATTAAAATTGATTTCATACTTAGCTTGATAATAAGAAAAGTCTTTTGACATCAGTTAGTTGTTCTTAGTAACATGAAAGTAAGATCAAACATCATGGGTATGGCAATACCGATTATTAGCATGCATTATTGCACCTTAGCATGACTTAGAGTCATTAAACTCTGTCTTCAAGGGATGGTCTTGTAAGACTACAGGAGACTGCCCCTTATTTTTCCAGATTTTCATTATTTAAAATGATGTATGAAAATGAATTGTGTAAGGTATCCACCTGTCATGAATGTACATCTTTTGACACCAAACTTAATGTAAATGTAATAGCATATCATGTATTGCATTATTATTCACTCTCATTAACATGTTTTTCAAGAAATAGCTGTGAACTCTTCAGATTTAAGGGTTTTTCCAACTAGGGAGCAGCATCCCCCCAAAAGAGCCCCAATCATCTCTGATGATTAATTATGATTACAATTCTTATACAGTTTATGGTTTGAATGCTGTGTAGTTCAGTAGCACTTTTGTTCTGTTTGTTTTGTTCCCCCCTCCACAGAAAAAAAACTAATTCAGAAATTTCCCTGCGCTGTGCATGTTATTTTTTCCACAAAAAATATTGGTTGGGGAGCATTTTTTATACTATTGTTAATGTGATTAGAGTTGGCCTCTGCATGTATTTTAGGACTGATTTTATAGGTATGGCAGTTAAGAACAGTAACATGATATATACTCTTAAAAACTGATCTATAAATAAACAATTTTTGGTAAAATAACCCAAAGTTTTATGTGCAATAGCATTGATATTATTGTATAAAGACCATATTATTACCTAAATAAAGTTGCCTAAGTATATCTTACAGAGAATACATCTAACTCTGTTGGGTATGGACAGGTCATTAGTCAGGGTGTGGCTTACACCCAAAGGTTAAAGTAACATTTCCAGGGTGGGATTTCTGCTTTTCCACACTTTCCAGTCACAGTTTGGTGTTCAAAACTGATCTCAATCCAGTTTGGCTGCATCTGATCCAGGCTTAATGATATGGCCATGATTACTTCATGGGTGTTATCAGCATATTTTTTTTTTCTCTCTGCAATTCTGATAGGATAGAATCGAGAATCCTTGAAAATTAGACATATCTGGGTAATATACAAATTTAAAGAATATAGGTGAACATTAGGTAGCATGCCTTGCACTGAGTACATTACTGATATTTATAAATTACATGGTGTGCAATAATATTACTTGATTGAATCTTGTCAATAAGATTTGATGGTGTCCACTTTTGAATTTTTCCATTTTTTTATTATTATTGGTTGTTATTATGAATTGTTAATATTATTATTGTTATTATTATTATTATTATTATTATTATTATTATTATTATTATTATTATTATTATTAGCAGCAGCAGCAGCAGAATTTGTACATGCATGTGAGCCATGCACGCTCATACCCGTCTGTTTGACAAAAATGTGCATGCTCATGTACATGCACTCACATTTCATATATATAGAGGAGAAAGGTTTGTGTTATCAAATGGACCTGTTCTGGATGTTTTTGTTTTATCAGGAAATGTAATTTACATCAGTTATATTCTGTATCTGAAAGTAATGGATATGCTGTAAAATAACGGTTATATACATTTTTGCAATAAATGAGAGTAATAATAATAGCAATATTAATGATAATGATAAGCTAATCAAGCAACGTTAGCATTAATGCCAATAACAATAATAATGATATAGTAAAAATGAAATGAAAAGAAAATTGAAAATTTGGTGTAGAAGAGGCATGATTTAGTCTAGAAGTAATTATTTCAGTGTGGTAAGGGTTATGATGTAGAGGTGCCTGCAGGTTAAAGTTATCCAAACAGCCATATTTAAAAGTGCTCTGTTCCCTCTAATCTTGAGAAAAACATTTGGATGTACCAGCAGAAATGACAAAAAAAACAAGATGTTTATTCTGTGATTGTTTCATTAATTTACTTTTTTTGTTGCTATGATAAGAATGCAAAAAAGAATTAATAAGTATATTGTCAAAGAGCTAATAATCTCAGACATACCTGAAACTGTCCATAGCATTATTGACATGCCTATTCTACTCTAGATTTTTTTCTGGTAATGAAACTGGTAGTACCTTTTGATATCAAGCTATGCGCATGTGAATTTTATGCTTGCTTCTCCTCATGATCTATGTATCACTGCCATTTCGTTATATAAGTTATGGATTCTTTGTTTCTTTTCTTTTCTTTTTTTACATTTTTTTCTTTTTAAGTAAAACAAACCTCTAACATAGACACAAAAACATTCACATACATACACAAATAATGAGTGAGTGTGTATGTGAGTGAGTGAGTGTGTGTGTGTGTGTGTGTGTGTGTGTGTGTGTGTGTGTGTGTGTGTGTGTGTGTGTGTGAGTGTGAGTGTGAGTGTGAGTGTGTGTGTGTGTGAGTGTGAGTGTGAGTGTGAGTGTGAGTGTGAGTGTGAGTGTGAGTGTGAGTGTGAGTGTGTGTGTGAGTGTGTGAGTGTGAGTGTGTGTGAGAGAGAGGGTGACGGTGAGGGTGAGGGTGAGAGTGAGGGTGAGGGTGAGGGTGAGAGTGAGGGTGAGGGTGAGAGAGAGTGAGAGAGAGAGAGAGAGTGAGAGTGAGAGTAAGAGAGAGGGAGAGGGAGAGGGGGGAGTGTGTGTGTGTGTGTGTGTGTGTGTGTGTGTGTGTGTGTGTGTGTGTGTGTGTGTGTGTGTGTGTGTGTGTGTGTGTGTGTGTGTGTGTGAGAGAGAGAGAGAGAGAGAGAGAGTGAGAGAGAGAGAGAGAGAGAGAGAGAGAGAGAGAGAGAGAGAGAGGGGGGGTGAGGGTGATGGTGAGAGAGAGAGAGAATGAGAGTGCGAGTGTGAGCAAGTCAGAGTCTTGCTATACTAAAGCAGCCAGACTCCAGTAGCATATTAATCATATTTTGTGTCTGTTTTTGTCAGACAAAAGGATATGTAATAAGAATATACTGCCCAATCATACATAATATCAGTCTTCATCAGGCCTTTCCTCATTCTATGCAAAGGTAACACATTTTCATAGATAAAAAAAAAAAAGTGAAGAGAAATAGTACAGCATTATTTCATCAGATTATAGGATATTGTTATGATTACTGAGATGGGTTAGAACCTGCTCTGTTTGTTTTTTCTTTTTTGGTGGATAAAACTAAATTGAACTGTCATTTTTCAATGTAGGTAAAATTTTGACAAGTTGATTTAACTGTACATGCATAATAGCAATGATTGTTTTTTTGTGTTGATAGTTACAGTGTATTTATGAAAAAGACTCAGAATCATCCATTCTCTTAAAGCATTTCAGACTTTTCAGTACAACATGACAGTCATATGTACCCTGTTACTTAGGGGAAGATTGACTACTGACCTATTAAATACATTGTTTTTTCCAAATGAGGTCAACTGAAAAATATATGTAATTGATAAACTCCTAGGTTGAATAAAGTGAATTGTGTTCACTCTATTTTATAGTTTAAAAAATGTTTAGAAATACACTTACAAAGAATTTGTTTTGATAATATAACTCAAACTCACAATCAGGCATATAAAGTTCCCCTGGTCTATGGTACTTAGATAAATATATAGAAAAAAAAAAAATTTGGCAAGACTTTCATATAATCCATAGTCAAACTTGATCCTGCCTGCATGCATCTACACACCACAATCTCTTCCTGGATTATATGACATCTCTCCTTAGAATTTCTTTCTTTTTGTTCAATTCACAGCTGGATAGAGTGAAAGTATTGATCACCCCATTCAAGATGGTGTTGACATGTGAATTAAAACACCATTCATGAATGTTCCTCTGTTTTGTACAAATTTGACTGTGGATTATATGAACAAATAAATGCATATATTTGGACCATATTTGCCAGTATGTTAGATGTATTTACATGTAACAAGGACATTCATCATACATTTATCAAAAATAACTTATATAACAAAGTTGTTTTGTATTTTCTGTATACATTTATATATACAAATATATACAGTATACAAAGTATATACATGAACCATAGACTAGTATCAAGAAATATATATACATAAACTGCTTGAAACTATAATAATGAAAATTAGTTTTTACACCAGAACAGCTGTGTGGTGTGTGGCTTGATTATTGGAATTAGCAGTAGTATATAAAAGGTAAGCATCTTTGCTGTGATGTTTTGTCTTGCCATTCTGGGGTGCGGCACCATCATCATTATTGTTTCAGTGTTATCTGCTAAATGTAAATGTTGACAGAGTCTATTTCGTTCATTTCTCATTTATATGTACAGCTGTAAATATGTTTAATGTCATTTTGTACTTTTTCTTTCTTTTGAGTGGATATTATGGGCTGGAATATATGGTATTTGTTTATGATGGAAGTATCTCAACACATGTGTATTTTAATCAGGTTATGACTACCAGTACACCATAAACACTGTTAGGAAATGACTGCAGTCTTAGCATAAAACCATACGTTTTGAAGTTCCATTTATACTGGGGGGTTTTACATATATATATGATGAAGATTTGAGGCAAGGAATATTTTTGAGGTGGTATGGGATACATAGTTTGATGGTTGGCTCTGAAGGAAATGTTAATATTAGAGGCCTTGATTTTTACCACAAAAAATTACATATTAGATATAAATCATATAACTTTTTACCATTTATGAGTATTGTGCATATGGCCATCAGGGCTGAAATTTGAACATGGGTAATAGTTGATATACAATTATTTTTCCACTGGTCTCAAAGAGTGTTTGTCATTGTATTTATGATGTGATGTGTTAATGAGATATCAGAGTGACAAGGCTAAACCTTATTGCCTAAAGATGTTCGTCACATAAAGATCCTCCTTTTTCTCAATCTGCATATTGTGTTTACTCAGTGCTTCTGCAGTTTGTAATGTACAAATGATATGATGATTGGAAAGAAAATTTAAAACTAGAAAATTCCTGTTTAATACTTACATCTTGACTTTTTCAATTCATTAGTTCAAATTACAAATTTTCTATGTTTCCTGTTTGACCAAGAGTCAAGTATATACAAAATCCATAGTATTTGTGAAGCAGTTTTATTTGGAGAGACTTTACAGCTTAAACTGTGTTGAAAACCCTCTCCAGCTTTTTTCCCTCTCCCTTTATACATCATACATACATACTGTTGTTTCTGACAGAAGCATTGATATGAATTACTTTTGATATATATGCTGATAATATAGCAGATAATATTTTTGAGTTATTCCATGTGTTTTGCCAGTGGTGGTACTATTTACCGACCTTGATTTTGACTTGTAGAAGCTCTTATTTTATGACCTGTAATCTTTTCTCTAAGTAAATGATTGGATGTTACCTAAGTCTTCTCAAGAGGTCAAAAATGTACTTACATGTGCAAGGCAGAGCTCTTTTTATACATTTTCTTTATATTTACCTCTTTGTTTCATTTTTCTAAAGAGACTATCATATATTAAATGGACTGTATAATTGGTATTTTATATTAATTTCAAATACAATGTACTCAATTGATTTCTTTACTTAGGGTGTGTAAATAGTATATAGATTTCTTGTATAGTCACAAGGAGAGTGACTTTGATAACATCAGAGGAATATGGTTTGAGGTAAACTTGAAGTGAATACAAAAGTATTTTACTTTATTCAAACCTTATCATATACAGGTAGACATATTTGGGTTAGTTGTATGTAGCTTGTGTCAATTTCAGCTTCTTAGAAAAATGTACATGGCTTTTTTAGAGGCATATTATTGTTGTTAGCTGTGTTCCTTTTATGTGTTTGATTTGCAGTGTTTGGCAAAAGCTAGATTGGTCAGTGTAGTTGCATCAGTCCCCTAAGCACCTCTCTGCTGCCTTCTTTATGATGGTTCTGATCTCATTCAGTTATGATAAATGAGTTAATTATGTAAGAAGAAATGCTAGTCATTTGCTGTAAAGAATTGTTTATTTTTCCAAATATACAGAGAATAATCTATTCTCAGTCAAGTTATCTAACCATCTCTGCAGATTCTTGTTACCATATTATTTCCATTTTACTTTAACTAGCTGTATAAGTTTTATCTTTTAATTCATGAAAAGATAATAAAGATTATATTGTTATAGATATTTTTATTGTCAACTTTTACTGTTGTTGTTTTCATATATTTTCATTTTATTTAATTATCTTCACTGTTTTATTGCTTTCACTTCTTAATTTAACATGTTTATAGTCTGATCAAAATGAATAATTTCAGCTTCTTATAATTATAATTTAACATGTTTATAGTCTGATCAAAATGAATAATTTCAGCTTCTTATAATTATAATTATTATTTTAATGAATATCAGTATTTCAACTTTGGTGATTTATATATATAATTATATATAATTATATATATATAATTATATATATATAATTATATATAATTATATATATATAATTATATATATATATATAATTATATATATATAATTATATAATTTATATTTATAATTATAATTATTATTTTAATGAATATCAGTATTTCAACTTTGGTGATGATGTTCTCAATTCTTTTTTTTTATGAATTTAATTGTTAAAAGGACATAGTTATAATTTGTTGATATTCTCTCTATGTACTGTACCATACATAATTGAACCTCGTTTAACCTCAAGGTTAAGTTCCTGAGAATCACAATTTTCATTAAAACAACATTATGTAATACCTTGTTTACTGATGTCCAATTTTCTGTTATTTGCAGGACATGTAAAGAAACAGGACTGGTTACCAATCTGATGCCATAGAAGGTTTTAGTTTACAATGTTTATTTCACTTGCAAAGAAAAGCAAACCGACATCAGCTTGGGTGATGTTAAACGAGCGTCAATCATAAAAGCACCATGAATTTGCTGATTTTTGGTTTACAAGTGGAATGATTTCTAATAAATAACTTGTTACTTTGGCTCATACAAAAAATAATAATGATAGCACCAGCAATGGTTTTAACAATGTATGATTATCACTAAAATGCTTCTTTTTTCTTCTTTTTTTCCACATATAAGCATCTTTCACTTTAGTTCAAAATATGTAATTATTCTGCACAAAAAAATATTTTGATAGGACACAAATTATTTTTTAAATCAGTAAATTCTATGGAATGTTGGTCCCATTAGATCTGAGATTTTTGAAGTACAGACTTTTGGAGTGTGTGTAGGCAAAGACACTATTCTCTTTTGATTGTGCTTTACAGATTTGATGGTTTTTATTTTTTTTATTTCAGGATGTTAACTTCTTAGCCCATTGTCTTGCAAAAGTGTTTTTTCAAGAAAAAGTTTTCGTATCCTTGTCTCTGTTTGTCTTCTTTATTGTTTCTAATTTAAAGATTTGGGAATGTATGGACTTGATAGGATTTTGTACTGTTTTTCCATGATGAACTGAAGTCTGTTTATAGGCACAAAAAAATGGAAATGAGCTTTATGAGAGGTTTAAAATTTTGAATGAAGTAATGGTATGGTAATGGACTTGTTGTGATTGAGTCAGGATTACAATGTTATTTTCAGAATCTGGTACACATTTTAATTGTATTTTGTTATAAGCAGTGTTCATTATCCCTTGCCAAATGATATTTTGACACCTTAAATTTTTCACAAACTAAGCGTAGTTTTAATTTACACATTCTCAGAACTGATGAAAATAAGTACTGAGATTAATTTAGAAGTTTTTTTACTTATTTTTTTTATACTTATTTTAGAAAAAAAGAAAAGAAAACAGTTTCAAGAAGGATGCTTTACACTTGCTTGCAATTTTCTTAATCTATAATAATTTCCCCATTTGATTACACCTTAACTAAAATATGTTCAAAGAATACGGATTGCAATTTCCCTTTGACATATTCATTGCTAATATTACTCAGCCAACTACATGTCTAGTGTTGGTGTATACTAATATTGATTCCATTTATTATTTTAGTATATCCCAGTTAATAGATACTTACACTTGAAATAAGAATGTAGGTAAAGTAGAATCTACAGAATCTAAATTGCATTTCATAGAACCCACAGTGAAAGAGGAGAGGGAGGGGAAGAGAAGTAATAAGTAATCAACAAGGAATTATGTGAAAGGAAGTACTTTATATTTATTTTAGAATGGGACAATAAGAAGGAGAACAAAAAAATGATGTGGAAAAAAAATAGTGGTCTTAAGTGTTTCCATTTCAGAAAAGACTGTAATGTAGTAGTGCTACCATCCTACCATACACCCTTTAGTTAGTTGTTCTTTATTAAATGCTTTAATCATGGAACTGATGATATTGATAAAATACAATACCAGAAAATACAATATTAAAGCTAACTATTTTAAACTATAATGAAAAATCTAATGGCATGTCTTAACAATTTTAGCATCATGTGTTTGTTAATTAAGGTTAAATATCACTGGTTAAGATATTTGTCCCCTCCGATGTTCAGCCATTCCCTTTCCCTTTGTCAGCCACATTCAAATCTTTACAAACTTCAAAGTAATGATTTGATATGAAAATGCTCTATGCATTCTTAAATGAGAAAATCTCTACAAAGAGGTGCTGTAATTTAAATAAGTATTTTTTTTTTAATTAATTTACTCCCCAGTATGGTATACCTTTCAATGATTTGCCTTTTTGAGCCCCTAGGACACATTCTGCATTTCATATCTGCCCTTTTGAGCCCCTAGGACACACTCTGCATTTCATATCTGCCCTTTTGAGCCCCTGGGACACACTCTGCATTTCATATCTGCCCTTTTGAGCCCCTGGGACACACTCTGCATTTCATATCTGCCCTTTTGAACTCCTAGGACACACACTGCATTTCATATCTGCCCTTTTGAGCCCCTAGGACACACTCTGCATTTCATATCTGCTCTTTTGAGCCCCTAGGACACACACTGCATTTCATATCTGCCGTTTTGAGCCCCTAGGACACACTTTGCATTTAATATCTGCTCTTTTGAGCCCATAGGACACACTCTGCATTTCGTATCTGCTCTTTTGAGCCCCTGGGACACACTCTGCATTTCATATCTGCCCTTTTGAGCCCCAAGGACACACTCTGCATTTAATATCTGCTCTTTTGAGCCCCTAGGACACACTCTGCATTTCGTATCTGCTCTTTTGAGCCCCTGGGATACACTCTGCATTTCATATCTGCCCTTTTGAGCCCCTAGGACACACTCTGCATTTAATATCTGCTCTTTTGAGCCCCTAGGACACACTCTGCATTTCATATCTGCCCTTTTGAGCCCTTAGGACACACCCTACATTTCATATCTGCTCTTTTGAGCCCCTGGGACACACTCTGCATTTCATATCTGCCCTTCTGAGCCCCTAAGACACACTCTGCATTTCACATCTGACCTTTTGAGCCCCTGGGACACACTCTGCATTTCATATCTGCCCTTTTGAGCCCCTAGGACACACTCTGCATTTCATATCTGCTCTTTTGAGCCCCTAGGACACACACTGCATTTCATATCTGCCCTTTTGAGCCCCTAGGACACACTCTGCATTTCATATCTGCTCTTTTGAGCCCCTAGGACACACACTGCATTTCATATCTGCCCTTTTGAGCCCCTAGGACACACTTTGCATTTAATATCTGCTCTTTTGAGCCCATAGGACACACTGCATTTCGTATCTGCTCTTTTGAGCCCCTGGGACACACTTTGCATTTAATATCTGCTCTTTTGAGCCCATAGGACACACTGCATTTCCTATCTGCTCTTTTGAGCCCCTAGGACACACACTGCATTTCATATCTGCCCTTTTGAGCCCCTAGGACACACTCTGCATTTCATATCTGCCCTTTTGAGCCCCTAGGACACACTTTGCATTTAATATCTGCTCTTTTGAGCCCATAGGACACACTGCATTTCGTATCTGCTCTTTTGAGCCCCTCGGACACACTCTGCATTTCATATCTGCCGTTTTGAGCCTCTAGGACACACACTGCATTTCATATCTGCCCTTTTGAGCCCCTAGGACACACTCTGCATTTAATATCTGCTCTTTTGAGCCCCTAGGACACACTCTGCATTTCATATCTGCCCTTTTGAGCCCTTAAGACACACCCTACATTTCATATCTGCTCTTTTGAGCCCCTGGGACACACTCTGCATTTCATATCTGCCCTTCTGAGCCCCTAGGACACACTCTGCATTTCATATCTGCCCTTTTGAGCCCCTAGGACACACTCTGCATTTCATATCTGCCCTTTTGAGCCCCTAGGACACACTCTGCATTTCATATCTGCCCTTTTGAGCCCCTAGGACACACTCTGCATTTCATATCTGCTCTTTTGAGCCCCTAGGACACACACTGCATTTCATATCTGCCCTTTTGAGCTCCTAGGACACACACTGCATTTCATATCTGTCCTTTTGAACCCCTAGGACACACTCTGCACTTCATATTTGCCCTTTTGAGCCCCTAGGACACTCTGCATTTCATATCTGCCCTTTTGAGCCCCTAGGACACACTCTGCATTTCATATCTGCCCTTTTGAGCCCCTAGGACACACTGCATTTCATATCTGCCCTTTTGAGCCCCTAGGACACACTCTGCATTTCATATCTGCTCTTTTGAGCCCCTAGGACACACTCTGCATTTCATATCTGCCCTTTTGAGCCCCTAGGACACACTCTGCATTTCATATCTGCTCTTTTGAGCCCCTAGGACACACTCTGCATTTCATATCTGCCCTGGGACACACTCTGCATTTCATATCTGCTCTTTTGAGCCCCTAGGACACACACTGCATTTCATACTGCTCTTTTGAGCCCCTGGGACACACTCTGCATTTCATATCTGACCTTTTGAGCCCCTAGGACACACTCTGCATTTCATATCTGCCCTTTTGAGCCCCTAGGACACACTCTGCATTTCATATCTGCCCTTTTGAGCCCCTAGGACACACTCTGCATTTCATATCTGCTCTTTTGAGCCCCTAGGACACACTCTGCATTTCATATCTGCCCTTTTGAGCCCCTAGGACACACTCTGCATTTCATATCTGCCCTTTTGAGCCCCTAGGACACACTCTGCATTTCATATCTGCCCTTTTGAGCCCCTAGGACACACTCTGCATTTCATATCTGCTCTTTTGAGCCCCTAGGACACACTCTGCATTTCATATCTGCCCTTTTGAGCCCCTAGGACACACTCTGCATTTCATATCTGACCTTTTGAGCCCCTAGGACACACTCTGCATTTCATATCTGCCCTTTTGAGCCCCTAGGACACACTCTGCATTTCATATCTGCCCTTTTGAGCCCCTAGGACACACTCTGCATTTCATATCTGCCCTTTTGAGCCCCTAGGACACTCTGCATTTCATATCTGCCCTTTTGAGCCTCTAGAACACACTCTGCATTTCATATCTGCCCTTTTGAGCCCCTAGGACACACTCTGCATTTCATATCTGACCTTTTGAGCCCCTAGGACACACTCTGCATTTCATATCTGACCTTTTGAGCCCCTAGGACACACTCTGCATTTCATATCTGCCCTTTTGAGCCCCTAGGACACACTCTGCATTTCATATCTGCCCTTTTGAGCCCCTAGGACACACTCTGCATTTCATATCTGACCTTTTGAGCCCCTAGGATACACTCTGCATTTCATATCTGCCCTTTTGAGCCCCTAGGACACACTCTGCATTTCATATCTGACCTTTTGAGCCCCTAGGATACACTCTGCATTTCATATCTGCCCTTTTGAGCTCCTAGGACACACTCTGCATTTCATATCTGCCCTTTTGAGCCCCTGGGACACACTCTGCATTTCATATCTGACCTTTTGAGCCCCTAGGATACACTCTGCATTTCCTATCTGACCTTTTGAGCCCCTAGGACACACTCTGCATTTCATATCTGCCCTTTTGAGCCCCTAGGACACACTCTGCATTTTATATCTGCCCTTTTGAGCCCCTAGGACACACTCTGCATTTCATATCTGAACTTTTGAGCCCCTAGTAAACACTCTGCATTTCTTATCTGACCTTTTGAGCCCCTAGGATACACTCTGCATTTCATATCTGCCTTTTTGAGCCCCTAGGACACACTCTGCATTTCATATCTGCCCTTTTGAGCCCCTAGGATACACTCTGCATTTCATATCTGCCTTTTTGAGCCCCTAGGACACACTCTGCATTTCATATCTGCCCTTTTGAGCCCCTAGGATACACTCTGCATTTCATATCTGCCCTTTTGAACCCCTAGGACACACTCTGTATATCATATCTGTCCTTTTTAGCCCCTAGGATACACTCTGCATTTCATATCTGCGCTTTTGAGCCCCTAGGACACACTCTGCATTTCATATCTGCTCTTTTGAGCCCCTAGGGCACACTGCATTTCATATCTGCCCTTTTGAACCCCTAGGACACACTCTGCATTTCATATCTGCCCTTTTGAGCCCCTAGGACACACTGCATTTCATATCTGCCCTTTTGAGCCCCTAGGACACACTCTGCATTTCATATCTGCCCTTTTGAGCCCCTAGGACACACTCTGCATTTCATATCTGCCCTTTTGAGCCCCTAGGACACACTGCATTTCATATTTGCCCTTTTGAGCCCCTAGGACACTCTGCATTTCACATCTGCCCTTTTGAGCCCCTAGGACACACTCTGCATTTCATATCTGCCCTTTTGAGCCCCTAGGACACTGCATTTAATATCTGCCCTTTTGAGCCCCTAGGACACTCTGCATTTCATATCTGCCCTTTTGAGCCCCTAGGACACTCTGCATTTCATATCTGCCCTTTTGAGCCCCTAGGACACACTGCATTTCATATCTGCCCTTGTGAGCCCCTAGGACCAACTCTGCATTTCATATCACCTCCAACAACAACCAATACCAACCCCGCTTCTTTGGACCAACCAGTATTAAGACCACCCATAGTCGATCCGTCTTGAGGACTTCAAGCCGCCTTTATGTCCAGTTAGAGGTGTGGGTCCGATAACAAGGCGAGTCAGCCCTTATCAAACAATTACCACAATGTTTCCCTTCTCTAGACAAAATTCTAATGACAAGTGCAATGGGTTGCGTGACATATCCGGGAGAAGTTTCACCCCTGTACCTTTGCTAGGTAACGGATAATATAGCAAAAACTTAATGTAAATGGACGTCCACTTTTCCAGTCAATGAGGTGGAAATAGTAGTTACTTTTTTGTAAATCATTGCATATGGATATTGGGAGGTTCTTACTTTACGCTCCTTCAAAAGAGAATATATATTTATGTGGGACTGGGCTTTTCACTGCGTTACCTACAATCCCATTATCTTCTTCGCGTAATTGTGACGACATAAAACAGTCAGCAATTTTGACCAAATCGATGATGTCGCCACGGGAAGGACTTCGGCAGTGCTGACAAATTACGATGATTAGTCTACTAAAACTACCAAAGATTTCTGATGTAAGCATATCAGCGAGCTCACGCTTCCGAGGCAGCAGAAATATTTATTTTAGCACGTTAACGACGGGTGATGTGTTTTTTCGTCATACATGACGCAGGAGCTTTGGCTGACGACTGGCAAAATGACGGTCGGTGATTTTGGATCACTGTTTTACTTTGCTATTAGTAATAAGTGAGTGATAATGTCAAATGCAGTCATAATTATTATAAATGCCGTAATATTAAGCAAAATGTGTTTCACCTAACATCCAAAACCAAGATGGCACCACTTTCTTCTAGCACCAGCAGGGGAGAGAGCTTTGCATGACATCTATCTACAGTCTCTACCAAGCACTATCTTTATAGAGCGATGGTACATAGCAAGTTGCCGACCTCTTGCTCTACAGTACCGCAGATGAAGGATGTGCAGGTAGAACGAGAGGAGAAAGGTGACTCACATCATGCCCAATGTCTACAAAGTGCTCTGTGCCAGTAGGGATGCCTTTTACTGTGGCACTCATAGTCATAAGCACAGGTTTCCTTCTTCTTCCATACTTCTTCATGGTATCTTCATTGTGGATGGTTATATGTTTCGTATTCGTTCATGACAGCACACAAATACGAAAAAATAAATTTGCTTTGTCCTACCCTAAAACAGCAATACTTCTATCACACTGAGTATAAAAAACAAATGAGCTGATGAAATTACAATTTTAGTGAACTGCAGAATTGATAGATCCTATGATATGACAGATATAAGTCTAAACACAGTAAA
>NW_028234428.1:15613742-15618742 GCF_977035675.1 Penaeus japonicus
CAGTGGCATTAGCCTAGTATACATTGTGAATGCGTTAAAGAAGCGGTCTTAATATTTTAGTCAGAGGGTAGTAAACCCATTTCCATATGTTGAGCAGGAAGGAATTTTGAATACTTTTTTTTAATATACCTTGTTTCTGTAGACTTGCCTTTGCAAGAATATTAAAGCAGGTTTTTTCTGGTAACTTTAGATTCCATAATATTCAATGAGTACATTTTCTGTTTTCCTTTGATTAGAGTTTGAAAATAAATGATTACCTATGATTTAACTTTAATACTGCTTTAAAAGTAGTGGTCTTAAGGTAATTAGCCTTCTTTTATTCCAGCACCATGGATCAAGTGATGACCATCATGAAGCCTGCTCAGCAGTTCACCAAGGATTCCATGAGGCTCCTGAAGCGTTGCACCAAGCCTGACCGCAAAGAGTTCCAGAAGATCTCCATGGCCACAGCTATTGGCTTTGCTATCATGGGCTTCATTGGTTTCTTTGTGAAGCTTATCCATATTCCCATCAACAACATTATTGTGTAAGTGTTACATTAATTATATACAATACTATGTGTATTGGCAATTTAAATTTTATATCCTAGTGAATTGTTTCATTTGAAATTACTTTATTATCACTCCTTAGAAAATACTAGTGATGTTAGCATAGGGATTAAAAATAAGAGCTTGAACTGGTGAGACCAAAAGTAGGTATTGATGTTAATTATTAAAGAAACCTGTCAAGAGTTATTAAAAGTAAAGTATCTGTAGTGATATTCAAAATATATATTGCACATTCCGGAGTTTGAAGATTTTTCGTAAGAAATATTGTCTAAAATTCATTTTTCTTTTCAACAGGGGCTCATGAAGAGTGAATGACGGCATAAAGGCTTGTAGGTTAAGACTTCATCAAGTTGAAATGTTTTCTACTTGATGTAATCTTTTTATGTTTCTACCATGTAAGGAAGATTGTCTATTAAACTTATTGTTTTCTAATTTGCATCTTTTAATACCCCAAGTTTTAGATCTGTTAGTGCGAATATATATATATATATATATATATATATATATATTATATATATATATATATATATATATATATATATATATATATATATATATATTATATAATATAATATGAAGTGTAGAAGAATGCTAAATGAATCATCCAGTATATTCTGTTTTTTCAGTCACATCAAAATCTTTTATAAAAAGTGGTACCTATGCGAATGTAATGCAACCAGTAAACCATTTGCTGGATCAGTTCATACTGAATTTGTGCCTTGTATTTCAAGTATAGTACTACTGTGATTTTATTTGGTGTACTGTATACATTTAAAAGATTTGGATGGTGCACCTTCATTGAATAGTACATAGTGGATGACCAATTTTATTTTCATTATTACTTTTGAAGACTTAAAATCCTCATCCTTATTTTCTTGCTTCATCAAGACTGTATCATTGGAACACTCCTATCCTAATCTACCAAGAGTTGATGGAGATGAAAAAAAATGTTCAGTTTTGGCCAGACCTACAGGTCAGTTTTTGAGAAGCACCTTTCAGATAAAATGAGATGGATAAGAAATGCAGGCAGTTCCTCTAAGAGCAGCTTTAAAAAAATAAATTTCTTTGCTTTTATTCATCTGGCACTTCTTTTTAAGTTACTAAATGCAATGGTTTGTTTGGTACAAGTCTTATTCAGTGCTGCCAAAAATAAATTCATTTTAAAAGGCTCCTTTGAGGAAATGCAAGTAATTGAGGTTAATTTTTTTTACTGTTCAATATGACTTGGAGGATGGGAACTATTAAGCAAACAAAAATTTTGTTGTGCAGCTAACAAAAATGTATGGTGATGGTTCAGCGGTGGCTAGCTGTCAGTTATAGTTGAAAGGTGCTGCTACATGGCTATTATTTTAAATCTTGTAATATCCACAATTTTCTTTGAACTTATGAAATGTATAATCTGATTAATAATTATTTTTTTTACTTGGAACTATAATTTTAGGTAAATAAGTTTGTAAACTGAATATGGACAAATATTTCTAATTTATCAGCTGGGAACAGTCAAAGAACCATTCACTAAAAATAAATTTTGGGTAGGTTACTTGTAGAATTTGTAGTCAAGCAAATTGCTTGGCCAAGATAACTTTTATCTTAGCCTCAGAATTTTTTTACAGTTCGTTAGACAAAGCTGATATCTGATTTTTTTAGGAACAAAAAGTCATTTTTATTGAAGACCCTTTTTCCTTTAACCAAAATAGTCTTGGGCTGAAATATACTCGACTATATATTAATAGCATCAACAGATGTTTAATATTGTAAATTAATGTAGCTAAATTTTTCATATATAAATTTAGGACAACTTGATTACTCCTACTGGAGCTTTGAAAGATATTTAAAATGCAATTAATTTAAGTTGGTCTCCCTAGAAACAAATGATCCTTGGGTAATTCCTTGTATTAAATTTTCTATGTAACCTTCCACAATGATGCATTGACTATTATGAAAATAAACATTGTTTAAAAATAGTTTATTAGGCATTCTGAATTTTGAAATATTTTCTTGCAAGGGTAATTACACACACAAGAAAGGCACTTAATATTTATATTACATTTTTGTACATTTAAAATATTTATCAATGTAAAAAAAAAAATGACTGAAGGATGCATAGGGCACTTTGGAATACTTGTGAGCATATAAATGTTTGTTCTTGGCTAAGAAAAAAAAAATGGGAATGTCTGTTTGAATGAAGTACCTAAATGGGAAACTGTCCCATACTAAGTATTAGTATTACTAATTGAGCATTCCCTGATGTGAAATATTTCCCATTTCCACACTACACACTTGTGTAATATGATCAATTAAATTATCCTGTGGGTTGCTAAGCATTTAAACCAAGAAGTCTCCCTGAGTTATGACAGCTTAAAAAGTGTGAGTGAGGGAGAAACGTTGAATGAGAGAGTTAAAAGGCTTTGGATGAAACAATGTAACATTTCCTTTTGCCAAAAATGAATGCACAAAATAAATAAATACTTGATTCTCTCTTGAGTGTAGTGTATCAACTTAAATGGAGAGACTTCCTGTTAACTATTGATTCATACAAGATGGTGCCATACTAAAACATTTAAAATCAAGGCCTTATTATATAGGGGAAATTTTTTTTTACTGTTTTTCCCTTTTGCAGAGAATATCATCAAAAACTTATAATTCTCCTTACCAATTTATTTTTCTGATATAATTACTTACATTAATTTTGATTGTATTTTTAAAATACTCTGTCCTAAAGGTAAAATACCCTTATAACTATACAAACACCTTGCCATTTTTCAAAAAAAAAAAAGAAAAAAAAAAAGGAAAACCTTTCTTTACTCTAGGAAGTTATTCAAATTATCATCACGAGTAATCAAAGGTCACAACAATGTCAAAATATAAAACTGAGCAGAAATTCAAAATACTAAGAAAGCCCATGCACCTGTAAAAATAATCTTAATGAAGCAAAGATTGTATAATTGTGTCCCATCCCAAATTTTTAGAGGAACTATCTATTCATCAACAATCAGATTGGAATAGTATCCACAGTCCTTTTAAAGAAAATAAATAAGTTAGTTCTCTGGATATCCTGACTTTCACAAGCATCACGTGGTCATGTGTTTGTCATCCAGCTCCTATTGTTGACATGCACTTAAGGAGCATTGTTCAAATTTCAATTTTTTAAATATTGGTGTTAGCTAGACTGCTTATTTCATAAACACTGCATATCAAATATTTATCATTATAGGGTATTAAATTCTAAAGACTTTAATTAATGTATTTATGCATGAGGTGAAGTTGGTAAATAGTTACTAAAAATTGAAGGAACTTACCAAAGAATGAAGAAATGAATACAAAAAAATAAAATAATTCTTTTAAGAAACAATGGAAATAGATGTCCAGTATAATAACTTTAAGCCATAATAGTTGAATAGTTTTTCATTAATAACTTTCTGCAGTCTAAGCTATGCAGTTGTAATTTAACCATGTCAGGATAATAGTTTCCAGCTTCATCATATACCCGCTCTGTTCCGTATACAATACCACATTTCCCAGTTGTTAATACTTCTAAGAAAATTAAGACAGTATTGTAATTTATCTAGTACAGCCTGGGTTGCATACAGAAAATAATGGGTTCAGTGATCAATATGGATATTTGAGAGCATAGCCATTGAAATCCCTCTTTACACATAGCTCTGCACAATATATGAAATAATCCTTTCATATTAAAATTCAATACTTTACCATGTAACTAAGACTCTCTTCTGCTAGCCAAACTGACTAAAGTAGCATTGCAGTTGATAAAACCATACCCAAAAATATACATTAACATAGTATAACATAATTTCTCCATATACATCTCTTTCCATGTAGTGCTTCTGCACTTATGTTTTCTGCATGTATATCAATAAGTTCATGAGTTTTATATCCCTCATAACTAACAGGTTTGCACCATTGTGTCAAAATTTGTGGATTCAAGAATCAAAATGAATTGTATAGATAAGTGTGCCTGAGCCAATTGCACAAACTAGTGAAAGAGTGTACTGCGCTTCACATATGTAGATAAGCAGGTGTCTAGTAGTTTGTGGTGTATGAGCATGTACGCATTTTAAAATAAAGGTTTTCTTCAATATCAAAATAAATTAGCTAAAAAATATACACATCTATCTATTTAAACTAACTGACAATATTGTACAATATGGAGCTTACAAGTCACTTTAACATATTACATGATATATAACTTAAAAGCATGAACTATTAAGACCTTTGATTTTCTTCTTTGATATCAAAAGCATGGGATTATAAATGCCTTTGAATGTATTTTACTTTCTCTTGTTTTTCATTACTTTTTGCAGGCCCCTCCTTTTCAATATTTAATGGGTCTGCATCAGCAAATATATCTTAAAATTTAACTATTTACCATGCAGGTAAGCCAATGAAAGCATAGCAGAGATCTATAATATAATTACATACAAATAATTCCTT
>NW_028234428.1:15623742-15636242 GCF_977035675.1 Penaeus japonicus
ATAGATATATATATATATATATATATATATATAAATACATTTACATATATATATATAAATATATATACACATATATATATATATATACATAAATATATATACACATATGTATAATATATATATATTATATCATACATATATATATATATATATATATATATATATATATATATATATATATATATATTAATATATATATATATATATATATATATATATATGAATATATATCATAATATATATATATATATATATACTTATATATAGATACATATATATACATACATATATACATATAGATAAATATACATAAATATATACATATATACACATATATATAGATATATATACATACATATATATACATACATATACCAAATATATTATACATATAATACATATATATATATTATATATCATATACCTATATATTATATATATATATATATAAATATATACACATATATATGTATATTTATACATTATATATATATACATATATACATATATATACATATATACATGTATGTGTCTATATATGTATATATGTATATATATACATATATATATATATATATATATACACACACACACAACATATGGATATATATATATATATATATATATATATATATATATATATATATATATATATATATATATATATATATATTTATATATACATAGACAGACATATACATATATATTACTTTTTTCTTATCTTTCTTATGTGCATAAGTGTTCAGGTGATATATATGTATATATGATGAAAAATTAAAATCACACACAATAGTACTAATATACAATGTTTGATAAGATAGTGACACAAAAAGTTGAAACTGATCCATTTCCTTAAATTGCAGTTTAAAATTTATGAAAGGTCTCTACTACATTTAAAGCATGCAAATCTCCAATAGTTCATATGAATACTATATGAATAGCCATTACATTACTTCTTTTGTTTGTACTTCAAGATTTAGTTACTTGGTACTCATATAATCCAATGCAATTCCAACTTTTGACATGTGTACACACTAATTATAAATTATATGACATCTCACTGCCTTTACTGAAAATTCCCCCATCATGATAGCAATCAAAAGTAATGTATCATTAAGATTATTTTTTCTAATATGCATTATCCTTATATCTCTGGACTCCTTTCCAATAAATTAAGTATGCATGTATAAAGCACCTTGTTAAACAATTATCAGATGCATAAACAAAACACTTGCAATTACAAAAACCTTGGCTTACCACTTACATAGCCAAATATATTTCATGATATGTCAAGGTACTGAAATGTATATTTGTATTGGTGATTAACTTAACAATGGCAACATCAGTGTCTAACAGACTGCAAAACTGTTTCCATCATAGGACATTGCCCTATGATGGAAAGGTAAAATAGTGCCCTCGATCCCAACAGTATATACTACCTAAATAACAAGTACTGCTCACTACCATGCGTAAATATTACGTTAGTCATAGTATCCATGCTTACTATCATAACAAGCTTCTTAAAGCTATTCAAGGTAATGAGGATAAAAAATGCATCTAACAATTTAAAAGTAGATAATGGATTTGTCTCCTTTCATATAGAAACAGGTTTAATGCTATGGATTAAAAATGACTTACAAATAATAATGCCTGTATAATAATATGGAAGGGATTCAAAAAATAAATACCAATTACCTCTTAACTCAAAATGTTAAAGGTCCTTTTTAAAATAATAATCACTATAATAATAAAGGAAAGTAACACAACTAAACAAATAGGTGATGAACTGTATGAATATCAGGTGTTCACTTCACCATTTATCCATATCTATGTCCTTGTCTTCTGCATCCTCTCTAAGCCTTATTTGTACTTGTCTTCTGTAAATGTCTGTCGTTGTATTTGTCTGTGTTTATGTTTTGTGTTCAAACATACATAACAGTATAGAACTCTGTTCTGTATTTCATGGTCTCTTCTGGAAACTTGGTAAAAATATTTGTAAAACATTTACAAGGTTTCCCTGAGACAAATCACAAGCTGTGTGTATCATCATTTTAATACAAAAGTACCGTCTTGTAAATAAAGATGAAATTTCTGCCTGCATCAGCTTGTCAATTATGTTCACTTCCACTACACCTCTCATATACTTTGTTAATTTCATCCATTTCCATTCAATGATTCAACACATTAGAGAATGACCTACTCTATCAAACTTATTTCATAATGCATATCAAATATAATTTCTCTTTGAAGACAGAGTATCAATAATTATCCCTGAAATTTTATGATTAATACCAATTATTCAAATAAAATACTCAATCTATAATATCTAAAAAAAAATATATATATATAATCATACTTTTTTTATCTGGATTTAATTTACAGTTTATAATCACTAGGTTCCCAGCTTCTATGACAGGGCTTTCCTATTCTGTATCTTGTGCACCATTATCATCTTCCCATTAAACATACTCTGGTAATCAATCAACTACTATACCTGAACAAGTCCTCCACAAGCATTTTTCTCCAAATCCACAAATATTCCAAATACTAACTTTGTTCTTTCTATTCAGATCCTCTAAAGTCCTGCTGCTATTTCTTATGTTTTCATTCTTTCTCATCTTTATCCAAATGCTAAAAAGTTACTTCTTCATATAAGGCCCACATCCACAAATACACAAACATGCATGCAGGAAAACTGTTTACTAAAACTCAGTAAATCAAAGAGTAAAAGATCACAACAATAAAGGAGGAAAATGGATTGGAAAAGAACCAAATACACCTGTAGGTTCAAACTCTGTCAAGTAAGTAATTTGATAAATAACACTGTCAAGTCCTGGAAATGGTCCTAGCTAATTTCTGAATTGAAAAAAAAACAGCACAGCGGTTTCCTGCCCTTTCATACAAAATGTAAAAACAAAATACAAGATTTTGTAATCCTACCTGAAAATTCATCCTCACAATGCACAGCATGTTTTAATGATCAAAATACAAATACAATACTATTGAAGCTTCCTACCTTTGGCATCTTAAAGGTGGGAGGCACTTGGAGGTGAAACTTCTCTTTGCACAGCGCTTCCAGTCTTTCAATTGCTGAAGAATAAAGATCAAACTAAAATCAATACACTATAAAACCAGCACTTTGGTACGGTTTCAGTTTTTTAAGGCCAAAAATTCACAAATATATAGGCTGGAGGAAATAATTACTTTTTGACAGAAACACAAGAGTATTTTGAAATTTAAATTCTCATACTTACAGAGCTAATACTTTTACCTCATATACCTACATTGTATAAATATTCATAAAGTTAGACCTATTATCCAACAGGGATGTGCTCCACAGAAAATGGCTGGATAATGATATACCAGGTAGTGACTTTTTTCCAATTAGATTATTCAGAATAAGGGAGAGGGGTTCCTAATCATCATCTTGACAAAATATTTTTTTTCGAAAATGGTTCAATTTTCAACTGCACTTTTCATATTTTAAATGAACAAAGAAAAAGTTATCACTTTTCCTCAAATATCATGGCACAAATAATTGCATGTTTAGCTCTTTCCCCTTCCTTAAATCATTTCTCCTCCATCCTTACCCTCCCCCCCTTTTAAAATTCTTTTCTTTCATTTCCCATTTCATCTTCTAATACAACTTTATGCAATACTGCATGTCATTTCTTCCTCTTTTTTCACATAATGACACTAGGCCTACAATCTGGCAGGTGGATGATTCACATGGTATGAAATGTTAAAAAGCTAAAAAAAAGTTAGTTAAAAAAGCCAGTGGGAGAGCAGGAGGAAACAGCAAGAATTGTATTCAACAAAAACATTAAACTATACAAGTTTCGACTAGAGAGCCATAGTAAAATTCAATTTAGATTTCTTCAAAGAACAAAAATAACTACACAAATACACATGTTATTCTTTGTATTGCTTTACTTTACATGTGCATGTTTAAGAACACAATGTACAAGCCCAGACAAACACCAGTAATTTAAAAAAAAATCTAAGTAAAAAGTAAGACAGAAAAACAAAAATAAAAGTATAAATACAGTGTATATACATAACAAAGAAAGTAAAATATACCTTTCTCTCTACAGCTGCCATAAGCATTTTCCCATGCATCCATCAGTCTATTATAATACCGTGGTTTATCCATAAAACCAAAATATGGAGAAGTTTCAGCAGTAGGGAAGATCCGTGTGAATCTGCAAGAATTTTCATGTTTGATCATCATTTCAACATATTATAATTCCTATTTCTCTTGTCTAGCATTGTGTACCATTTAACCTGTTGAAGCCAAGAGTCTTGTGGTTTCACTTTATAATTTATTTTTTCAACACACAAGGTCCAACAGCATTTGCACCAATAATGATAGTAACAGAAATAAACATTTTCACAAAAATATAAGGAAAGGGATAAACAGAGATGAGATAGGCCTACTAATTGACTTCTTGGTGACTAAGCACTTGTGGAACCATCTATGAGTAAAATAATTCATAAAACAAAGCCAGTGTATGGTGCATGTCCTAAATTACAAAAATGGAAACAATTCATGAACAAATTTTTAATAACAAAGTGAAGGTTACTTACTTGCCAGCTCTGTGCAGTTCATCCTCAGCTGTGATGAGATGGCGAACATCATCAGAAGTAAGCTTTTCAATAGCAGAATTCAGATACTGACTACGAGGCATACCATTGACCTGAACATGTTTCACCTGCAATATTGAAAGTGCCATATCTTGAATCAAAAACTGAAGTGGAGTAAAACCTTTCCTAGTACAGTCTCCTCTAGTTAAATTAGACTAAAAGGGGGTAAGACCTCTCCACATAATTAAGGAAGCTGTAACAACTAAGAAACACTTAACGGGCCTTTATCATTCCCTAACAGCGATTCCTTCAAAGATATTAGGACAGATGTCTGGCTGCTTTTGTGCTGCAGATGTTCCCTTCTGATTTGAATTATAGATTCACACTGTCCTTTCTTATCATCAATGCAGTTTTGTATCTTTATGTTCTCAAAGTAGAAATAAAAATGGTGCTTGAGTTTCATGTACTTTGGCAATGCCTGTACAGATAAAAAGAAAGAAAGAAAGAAAGAAAGAAGCTAGATATACACCAAAAATCACATTATTCACTAAATCTTATAGAATCAGAAATGTGCCTCAGTACACTTTACAACAATTTTTATCTACTCTAATTCAATTATCCCAACCAAAATTGTTATTTTGTTGTATTGTATTTTTTAAAGCTACAAATCAAAATCAATATTAAAAGACTTAGATAATTTTCTAGCCTCCTGTGGAATATTGGCAAATGTTCTCCTGTGTCCTTACTTATGCATGCCTATACACGTCACACTCCTTAACCCTTTCCCGACGGGGCACAATGATAAGTGAAAACCCCTACGCCGGGCCATTGCAATATTGCATTGGAAACGTCACACTGGCATGACACCCCGGCATCAGGAGTTTAGCTGTGTCACACGGGTGTGACGCACCATCGTCATAGGGTTAACGACACATTACATGATATCATGTCATAGTCCTGTTGGTCTTACTGCCGGGGATGTGAAATCACATCATGGCTTTTTGAATGGCTGGCCATCGACTTATCAGACTAATAGCCCAAGGTGTTACGACTGCACTTTTCAAAATAACCCAACATTAACCCAATCCCGACTGGCCCAGCGATAAGTGGAAACCCCCTACGCCGGGCCTATGCAATATTGCATTGGGAACGTCATAAATGTATGACGCCCCAGCATCGGGCATTTAGCTGTGTCACACAGGTGTGACGCACCATCGCCATAAGGTTAAGTCCAGGTGGAGCCAAAACCCCACTGTGGTTAATGGGTTAAAGGTTAACCACTAAACTCAGCTTTTATAGCCTATCTCCTCCCTTGGCTTGGGCCCCTCTGTGAATATGTGGTTAACAGATGTTGGGGCACTGCTGTGAATTAAAAGTGGACCAAATGTAAGTAGTGCACGTTTTCATGTATGGAGAGGCTGGCACAGATAAAGGTGGGGTAATGGTGGTGGCAGGTGGATTAAACAACTTTAACTCGTTCCCAACGGGCTATTTTGGTTTAAAATGGTTGAAATGCCGGGATATTCAAACACATAAGCCTTACATGTCAGGATCCTCAGGCGCACTAGCCGCGAGCGAGCGCTGTGCACCTGCTCACCCAGTGCGCCAGCCTTGACAAAATTACTCGTCCCTGGCGTCTGACCCAAAAACCACTAGATGTGATATCTTGTCACCCGTCGTTAAGGGGTTAAGGGGAGTAATCACTCATTATTAGGACAGGACTGACTTTTACACCTAATGATTACAAGTACTAAACCCTCAAAAATAGAACTAATGCTTGTAAATAAAATCAAGCAATCAAAATTAATAATTTCTACTAACCTGCTCTTCCCCAGTAAGGAGCCTGGTGTATATGCGGCGATCAAGACACAAGGAAGACACACTTTCCCCCAGATTTAAATCCTGTAACAGATTTTTCTGAAAAAAAGAAAAAAAAAAGAAAATCACCAAACACTAAAAAACATACTTTATTTTTGAGGTACTTTTAAATACATTAATGTATGGCAGATAATTAAAAATGAGTCAAATACTCTGTATCTTAGCCTATTTAATCTATTGTATGTACATATAAAGGACTTCATTCTTAACAAAAGCACTGCAAATAGCTGGTACCTGTTGCTGCTGGCTAAGTTTATCTGGGATGTGCAAGGCTGCCATATTGAGAATGTCAGCAATGAGAGGACCCTTCACCGAGTGGTCTAGAGGTGAAGCAGAGTGCAGCGATGGGGAAATGTTCACCTCCAAGAGCCACGGTCTTAAACGCTCATCAATTATAACATCAAAACCAAAGAGTTCATAGCATGAATACCTGCAATGGACATTATAGATATCTTCAGGTAAATTTGTAAAAATATTTTTAATCTCTTAGCCCATTAGGATTGGATGACATGATATCAAGCCATGGGAATATTTTGCTCCTGCATGATGATGTGAGAAAAGGGAGAAAAGGGAGAAAAGAAAAAAAAGAGAAAAGAGAGAAGAGAGAGAAGAGAGAGAAGAGAGAGAAGAGAGAGAAGAGAGAGAAGAGAGAGAAGAGAGAGAAGAGAGAGAGAGAGAGAGAGAGAGAGAGAAGAGAGAGAAGAGAGAGAAGAGAGAGAAGAGAGAGAAGAGAGAGAAGAGAGAGAGAGAGAGAGAGAGAAGAGAGAGAAGAGAGAGAAGAGAGAGAGAGAGAAGAGAGAGAGAGAGAAGAGAGAAGAGAGAGAAGAGAGAGAGAGAGAGAGAGAGAGAGAGAGAGAGAGAGAGAGAGAGAGAGAGAGAGAGAGAGAGAGAGAGAGGAGAAGAGAGAGAGAGAGGAGAGAGAGAGAGGAGAGAGAGAGAGAGAGAGAGAGAGAGAGAGAGAGAGAGAGAGAGAGAGAGAGAGAGAGAGACAGAGAGAGAGAAAGAGAGAGGCAAGCAATTAGATAAATAAATTGATAAACATATAGATATGTATGCATATATGCAGTTTAAGGATTGCAACCTACACAATGTAATTTCAAGGCATTAGCAGATGCCAATCAAAGGTTTTGTTTCTTATAATCAGAATAATTTAAACAAAAATCAAAACAATTAGTAAGATACAAAAAAATACTCGTAATTTTAATTGAATATCTTACCTGGATCTCACATTCTTCCTTGTGCGGACAACAATATCTCTCTCTCCACTAATGACAGTCTTAATCACCAAGTCTGCAATTCGGCTCCAGAGCTCTGAGGTTTCTACACCTTTGGCCTGATAAAAAAAATATATAGATAGATATATATACACATCTATATACAAACACAGTCTTTTAAAAACTGTATATAACAATATATATAGTACACTTCATAATGAAAGGACAATGGCACTTTGTTCAAACAACTTTTTTAAAACTTTGAGGCCTGGCTACTTTTCAACTTAACATTTCTGTGGGTGGGTTATTTCTAACAAGCATTTATTAACTTGATATTAATAGTATAAAATAATAGCTACTATTATGACATTAAAAATGATCATGATGGAGGATAATGATAATCATAATAATGAAAACATTAATAGCTTTCCAAATAGGAACTACATCTCAACTGATATACATTCTAAAATACTGAGCATCTCATACATTTAGCTATCTAATAAAACTTTAACCCATTTAACCCATTAACAACAGATGATGTGCTATCACATCATGGCTTTTTGTATGGCCAGCTTGTGGAGTGATCAAGCACATAGTAAATCTAATCCAATCTTAATATTAAAGTAAAAAGTACTAAGTAGCACAAAACCAAACAGCTCACCTTCAAGTAACCCCACAGAGACTTTAACGTCCACTTGTGTCCCTGACATTGCCCAGCATCGGTGTTGTGTGTGTATGATGATGAGGATTTGTTCACACTATAGTTGGTAAGGTGCATGTACCTATCACTCAGGTTTGCTGATGCACTGTTGTACTGAACTGTAAACATAATTCTCTTAATACATCGGTTATAAATACAAAGTTCTTGGTAGTTAAAGTTATACTATCAAAAGTTTCTCATTTCATAAAAAAAAAAAAAAAAAATTCATCAACCACACTTACCAGATGCAAATCTAACTAGCCCATCCTGGTAGAGAAAAATACGGAGAGGATGGAAGGAAGTGACAAGAACATATATGCGCATGTCAAACTTGGTATCATTAATGAGGTAAGGGCGGCTGATGTATCGCTGAACTACAACAGGAGAGTCAGTAGGCACTTGTGACCATTTATGAACAACCTGTAAAAATGTGTAATAATATTATTTATCACTTTCTTTTCAGAACTTTTGTTTCTTTTAATTTTCTAATTCCTTGCGACTCCTGCTAAATCATTATATTTATCATTTTCTGATTTGCCCATTCACTTTTCTGCATTACTTATTAAAAGATAAAGGTAAAAAAAAAAAATAATAATAATAATCTTCTAGGGGACCACATGTCTATCATAGATCTATATTCTCAGACAAATATTAGGTCTATCAAGTCTCTTAATGGAATCCTTTCAGAAAATAATTAATATGTGGTTGAGTACATGTTCATTCCATGTAAGGTAAATCTAGGCTTAACCAATTGACAGTGCCACTATGGTTTCATTTTGATAATTTCTTTTATAAATGAATCATTCCATAAGGTCTCTTTTTTTCCTGTTTACCCAATAATTGAAATTTTCAGGAAGGAGATTTTATCTTTATTACTATTATTACTGTCATTTATTTTGCTATAATGATGATAATAATAATGAAAATAATCATAACGAGAATTTTAAAAATAAGATAAAGTGTGGTGAGGTCAGGTAAACCAACTAATCAACTTCTTGGCAAATAAGTACTTGCAGACCAGATATGTGTAAATAAATTAATAAATGAATAAATCCATAGTGGGTTCATCCAGCTATATTAGAAAAGTTAAAGAAACAAACTTTATGAAATGGTCTATTCAACTAAAATACAGCAGAAATATTTGACTGACCTGTATTCCTGTGCCTCTTGCAGAAGCTGGAGGCTTAACAATCCACTTCTTTTTAACACCTTCCTTATCAAAAGCTGCTTTTAAGGCTTTTAAATCACCTGGTAGTACAAATGTCTTTGGAATAAAACCAAACCTGAAATGTATAAAGAAATATTAATCATAGTTTTATTTTCGTTCATGCATATTCTTAAAAGTGTTTCCTAAAATAAAATAATAATTTCAAAATGTTACATAGTAATCTTACATATTCAATGAAATCATTGTTTCTGTTAAAGTTTCAAATATATGAATTTGTTTAAGAAACTAATATATAATTATAATATCTCCAACACATACTCTTCTTTTCCAAACTTTGCCTGAAGACGCACAAAGTTCTTCCACAATTTATCTTTCCTGCCTATTTGGAAAGTACCCGGGAAATGGTTAAGTTTCTGGAATTCACGCACTGCCTTGAAACATGGAGACTTCATGTGTTTTCCCCAAGTTCCAGACCACTGCATAGTTTCTGTTTTTATCAGCAAGAAAGATTAAAGATTATAATAAATAAAGAGAATAACTATATGAGATGGGATATATCAAAAATTATACCTATAACTATGGATTACTGAATACATGAATAATTCAAAAAGAAATAACTAAAACTGAGTGAAAGACAAAATAGTACCATCTTTAACAGAACTTACTCTTTGTTATCTTGAATCCTGAATTTGCAACAGTTTTTCTAACAATTAGTGGGGTAATGTTCGTGAACCTCCACTTTAACAATCGTGAGATTGCTAATGGCATTTCAACTGTCTTTTCATTATACTGGCAGAAATTAATAGAAGGTGGCACATATGAGAACAAACTGGGTGTGAAGGACGGGAGGGGAGACTCTGCTGGAGATTCAGTGTAAAGAAGAGAACCTACGGAAGACCAGACAAAAATTATGGTATTTCGTTGCTTACAAAATATCAGTGATCTTTCCATTTTTTTTTATAATTCACTCTATTTTTATGTTGACCTAAGAGAAACAAAAACAAAAAGTTAATCTACATTTAGGTAATATCCAAATCCAGAAAATATATTGAAATTTTCTTATCAAAAATACATTTGCCATCCATATTTCCTGACTCTAGAATTTTTAATTAAAAATGTATTTACCATCTTCATTAGCTGCAACTCCATGTTCATTGATGCATATGGTATTCAGAGCTTCACTGGCCACAGACCGCAAGGAACATGTAGACCCAACTGTTACAGAACTTATTACACTTTGGTCATCTATGGACAAAAAAACAAACAAACAGAGAAGTTTAATAGCAGTACATTAAATATATATTCTCTCAAATATAAAACTCCCAAAGTGATGGGTAACACAAACATGCTACTTTTAACCCACTCACGCCGGATGACGTGCTGACACGTTTCGTGGTTTTCGCGTCAGACGCCGCCGACGAGATATCTGGCCAAGACCGGCGCTCGGGGTGAGCGCGCGGGCAGCCCAGGCTCGCGGCCCGTGCGCCCGAGAATCTCGAAGCGTTCGGATGATGCGTTCGAAAACCTCGGCATAGCGACCGTGCAAAGCCGGAATGGCCCCGGCGTGAATGGGTTAATGAGGCACATTGTGAAAGCAGACTGACAATTAATCAGTGTATCAAAAATTTAAGAAAACTAAAATGTCCAGACCTATTTTTCATAATTTCTCATTAATCTTAAAGACCCTATCACTTTGGAGAATTGGAAACATAACCAAATAGAGAAAGTAATAAATGCAATTAGTAAACTACCTGTGTAACATAGTATAAAAGAACTTCAAGGTATAAATAAGAAAATAGGTAAGAGGCATATAAGTACAAAGGGCATGGATATCCATCCTGGACATCAAGATCTTTTTAGCCTTTCAACTTTCATGTCAAGGCTTTGTCTGGCATTCACATTGGGTGATTGGGTGTGTAGTGGTTGGTTGCTGCCTCAGCGTACAAAGAGCCCAGGGCACTAGGCCCACACCCAGTGAAATACCCCAGCAATATGACCAGGCCAAACTGGCCCCATCACTAATGGGTTAAGAATTATTTATCAACCTAAATAAGTGCCAAGAGGTAATAAATAGCCATTTTAAATATGAAATAGTATCCCTCTCACACTGCTAACTGTGATGCAGCACTTTTCATCTTTTATTCAAACTGTTCAATGCCAAACCTCTCAAAGTTGTAATTGATCATATGGCTATATCAACCATTGAACTCAGACCTAATATTGGCCTATCCTATAGATCCCAAGTGAATAAAATATAAAATAGTCTACTAGTGACCAACTGCAAAGAAATATCAATACGTAAGCAAGTAATAAAGAACCATTCAGAAAAGTGCTCTTATTGATCAGAATTATTCTCCTGTAGAACTTAGAAAGAATGCATACTGACTCAATCCAAAATGTCAAACTACGTGCAAAATACACTAACCTTCTCCGCAACTTTCTTCATCTTCGTTATTTGTTATTAGAATATCATCCTCTTCTTCACCTTCTGATGAATCCAAGTAGTTGTCATCATCCTCCAGCTCCTCCTCCTGTTCACTTGGCCCATTCAGACCAGGCGGCTCCAGCACTGATGAGTTACTGGAGCCTCCACAACCTTCAGGCAACTGGGTTACATACTCTAGGGTGGCAGCACAATGAGGAGAAAGGTTTCCACTAGGTGCTTCATTGTGTAAAGGTCTATGATTTAAATACTCCCCTACTATCATACTTGGATTAGATTCCATGTTATCACTAATATGACTGAGGTTTCTACATTCTCTACTAGTTTCACTTCTAATAACTTCCACAGTGTTTAAATTCTTTACACTATCACTACTACTGTCATATGTGGTACAAGAACACGATGCTTCAGCACTTGATGCACCAATATTACTGTTTGTGATACTATTTGCATTAATATTAACAATATCTGTTCCTGCATCTAATCTGGAAGTTCTAACGTTTCTTTCACACA
>NW_028234428.1:15641242-15643742 GCF_977035675.1 Penaeus japonicus
ACGCGGCCTCACCTCATGGGGAACGCAGCGCCACTGACTGCCCGATCACATCACAGGAGTTCATAACCTCCATTAATACTTTTCACTTCCGAGGATTTTTCCAATGTGCACTGTGAAGGCTCCAATTTGCCCCGAGAGGATGAGGAAATTTAAGAAAATTCACTTTTTTCCAAAATAATGAGCTCTAATAGTCGTAATGACGAGAAATTAGCGTAGTTCCCGCGTGATTCTTATGGCTCCTTCAATCTTCGTTCACGAGAGGTAACACAATGGATTTGTAGCCTCAATAAAATATTATACCATAATTAACTCACACTGTCTAGTCGAGTTGCAGCATCCCTTCTGCCAAGATGGGGATTCCTCCTCTCCTCCTCTCCTATCTGGACCCTTCCAATGCAAAGCCAGGGAAGTAACGGCGAAATAATCACTGAAGTGTAGTCGTAGGAAGCGGATATCTCGCCATGTCAGGAGCGCCGGGCTGGGAGGGACACTGCGCATGCGCTCTCCCGCCAAATTTAAAAGTATCTCAAAAATTCCTTTCATTTCAAATATTTATCGATTTTTGAAATTCAGTAAGATAGAGTTCTCCATTTCTTCTACTCCATTAGATTTATGCAAGGATCCATCTTTTATAAACGAATACAAACATATGTGAAAATGAATAAATATCCACGAATTATATAATTAAAATATTTTTTTCTTATTAAAATAACGATCTGTCTTATTTATAAAGATCCTACAACTATCCTTGCCATCACGATTTGCTTTCATCACGATTATCACTATTTTTGTTTTGATGATGAAGCGTATGTCGTCGATGTTGTTGTTCGTTCGTCCGTGCGTTCCTCTCGCTGTGCGTCGTGGAGCTGCGGATTTATCGCTGATCTTCATCTAAGGACTGCTGTCGTTGCTGCTTTCTCATAGTTTCATTTGTCATATCGTTTTGGTTGCTCTTGTTATCATTATAATCATAATTATTATCATTATCATTGTTATTATTATCTCATTATCATTACTATTATTTTTGTCCTCATTTTGCCAGAATCATTATTATCTTTTTTTGTTTATGATCATTATTGCTGCTAATATCAGCTTAATCATTATCATTATTATCATTAATGCCACTATTGTCATTATAATGATAAGCGTTATTATTATTATCATTATCATTATTATCATTAATATCATTATTACTAATATTGCTGTTATTTTCATGATTATCATCATAATGATAATCATTACTTATACCATTACATGATATATATCATTATATAATCATTATTATCAACATCATTTCCACTATCGTAATTAAAATTACACTCACAATTATACCTACTATTATAACTATGATGATAATAGTAATGATAATTATAATTATAATGACAATTATAATTATGATCGTCAATGACATTATTGTTTCCATCATCATCGTTATCATTATCATTATCATGATTATTATCATTATCCTCATCATTATCATTATTATTATTATCAACATTATTGTTATAATGAGTATCGTTATTATTACCATCATTATTAGTATCATTATTGTTATCATTATCATTACATTATCATTATAATCATCATTATTATCATCACTATCATTAATATCAATATCATCACATGCATCGTTCTTAGTGATGATATTATCATTATAATTATCATCATTAGTATTATTATCATTATAATTATTGTTATTAGAATAACTATGAATTGAATTATTATGATAATTACTATTATTACTATTATCATTATTATTGTAATCATTACTATTGTTTTTGTTATTATTATTGTTGTTGTTGTTGTTGTTATTATCACCATTATTATTATAATCATCTTCATCATCACTATTACAATTACCTTTATCATCATTGTCATTATTATCAGTATCATCCATATCATTATCGTATTCATTGTTTTACCATTATCATCCTCATTTTCATCCATATTATTGCTGTTACATCATCATTATCTTCATTATAATTATGATAGTAATATCAACAAGATAATAATAATTATTATAATCATCATTATTATCATTCTCATCATTGTCATCATCATCGTTATTGAAATAATGATAATGATAACAGTAATGACAATGATAGTAATATTAGTAAAAAACAATGATGATAATAATAATGAAAATAACAATAAGGATGATAATGATAGTAATAGTAACGATAATAGAGGATAATAATACAATAATGATGATAATTATATTAACGTCAATAATAGATTAATCATAATCATGTTTATAATAAATGTTAATTCTAAAGTTGATATTAACAATTACAATGATAATAAAAGTGATGATAGTGATAATGATGATGATAACAATAACAACAATTGTAATACTGATGATTATAGTAATACTAATTTCTACACAATTAAGATGAGTTGTGGGCTCAGAGCGGACCCTTTAAAAGATTGAATTTGTAGGATGGTCAATCCCAGGCCCTTAGAGTGTATCAAATGCATGTCACACTTAAGTAATTCATCC
>NW_028234428.1:15651242-15658742 GCF_977035675.1 Penaeus japonicus
GGAAAGATTTGGAAAATTTTAAATATGTGTCATTCCACTAAGTCCCTCTCTATTTTTTTTTCCCTTTGCCCATTAGACTGTCAATATAAGCTTCTTTTTAATGTATCTTGTCTTGTGTCTGATTGTTTTTTGGAAAACTAACAAATCCAGGGCAAACATTGCCATGGTTACTGGGACTCCCTGGGCTTCCTTTCTGACATGAAGTTGGTCCTCTCTGCACCAGTTCTCATAATATGAAAGAAGGCAAAGGTGAGCATTTTATTTGGATATAGAAAACACTATTTTCTGTTAATTCAATGAAAACATCACTGCTTCACAGTCTTCTCTCTGGAGACCTTTCTCACTGCAGGGATGGTGGCTTTTCCTCCTGCATAATGACCAGCTCACAATTGCAGGTTCTAAGATCACTTTCAGAATTTGTTCTTTATTCCATGGTAATTTTTTGATGATACATCAGAATACTTTGAGTTCAGTACCAGAGCTTTGTCTTCAAACTTAATTTTACTGAATGCTTCACCTATAGATTATTCACAATGCCTACTATAATGTAAATGCTGTATAAATAGTTCTTATACTGTATTGTTTGGGAAATAAGGACCCGGTGGAAAAATCTGAACATATTCAGTACTAGTGCAACTATACAGTATGCATAGGCAACATCCTAGTGTTCAGTAGGTCATTGTGTCTCATTAGGAAACGATGACCTGGTTTTATGCCTCAAACATCCTCTTGAGAGCTAGAAAGGTACCTTCTCTTGGAGGAAGTTGGATTTGGCAGTGAGAGTCTCAAAACGAGTGGATACCCATCTTAAACATGAACCGTTGTCCGAACTTGTATGCATGGGTTTTGGAGACCCTTTTTATCCCCTCTATGCTATGGGGATGGGCCTCATTAACCCACACAGGACGGGTGGTACAGCATGTGTACCGCGCATTCAAAAGCCCAGTTGCCGGGCGGCACAGTATTGTGCCAGCTATTCAATTAATTTAGGCCTAATAATTCGAACGCCCCGGCATTTGGACATTCTAGGCTAGAAATCCCCCGTCGGGAATGGGTTAACTTTAAAGACCTCAAGGCTTTCAGCATTTTGTCCTACAAGCTGCATTTTTGGTATGATTTTTGGAGTTTCAACAAGGCCAGTTTTGGTTATTGGCATTTCAAGAGCTTAAATTTGCACTCAGAAAATTTATATTTCATTGTCATATTTCAAATATAGACTACACAGTGGAGCACCAAAGTTGAAAAAATGATTGCATTTTTTATTTTTTTTTGCATTTACCCCTCAAAGACGATGATATGCCTTGCGGCACAACAGGGGCATGTGGATACGAAGCTGATATAGTGGAAGTGGCTGGAGGAAATGCAAATAAAATACATAAAAAGCAATAAGGACTATGGTTTGTCATACAAAACAATGATATATTCATTTTGATGTATAAATATTTTAAAGACAATGATATACCATAAGACAACCATTATATGTTCTGTAAGAGTATGGTGAGTGAGTAAAAGGATGGAGGAAGGGTTTGCCTACATGAAATATACCATACAGTACCAGATTTAATATTGCACATTCACTACATTTCATTCACAAGAAAGAGAAACAAAACAGAGACAGGGAATATGGTGATATAAGGTTGATAAAGTGGATGTGTCTGGAGGAAACTTGCTAAACAGTACTAGAAATGTTAGTCGACACTCCATATGTCTAATTCATAACAAGTAGAATGTGGAAAAATGCCTGCCAGTGTTTGACAGGCACTCCATGATCATGGAGAATAAGACTGATGCAACTAGCTGGATTCTGCCACATTTGTGTTGGATATAACTTTAAGGGTTCAAAAAATGGATGGTAATATAGAATAGGTAGATGGAGAATATATTTCTAATAAAAAATATTTTTGTATTAGTATATAAAGTAACCAACTGTCATCCACATGTTCAGTGATATGTATTAGTGTTTGAGAGTTAATAGATCATCATAAGTATACTCCAATATAATGTGCATACAAGTCAATTTTTATGGTCTCCTCAATATGCATTGTTTAATCAAATAAAAATTTACATACACAATGTTGGGCTATGAATAAAAATTATATTATAATAAGAATTTATGATTAATATTTCAAAGAATAACTTAAATCTACTTTTAATACTTGATGAAATAACGGGAATAGACTATTTTTATTAAGCATTTTTTCCATTCTCAAGGGTACTCATTCAGTTCATGTAGTACAGTTAAAAAAAAATAATGCAGGAACACTTTTCTACAGGCTATCAAGGATGAACCAGTCCCACGCCCTGTGAAGTATGAGTCTTTAGGTGAGGGCCCAGCCCCAGTGCCTTCAACTGGACAAAAATATATGGGATGCCATGTCTCTGGAGCAGGCGAGTAACAATTTTTTTTATTATACTGGGAAACTTTTTGGCAGAGCCATCTATGTTTTAGAAAAATTGATAAAACAAAACCACACAGGCATAGATTCACTTCTGGCATCAGTGGGTCAGTAGATGCTATAAACAAACAAAAGAATATTTTCATTCTTTGAAAGAAGTCTTGTAGAGTATTCCCATTGCTTTATTGATTGTATTTTTTAAAAATGTCTAATTAATGAAGCATATGATTTTTGAAAAGGAAAGAATGTAGTAAATAAGGGAATAAACAAACTTATTGACAGGTGGAGTGTGGCTAGCCTTTAAAAATGCAGCCGAGTGCAATGCCAAGTCTTTTGCTCTCTTCCTCCGTAATCAGCGTCAGTGGGTTGCCAAGCCATTAGATGATGCAACAGTGAAAAAGTGGAAAGAGGCTGCCAAGGTTTGTACACAAATGAAGTTTTCTGTGTTACGCTTGTTACAAGTAGCTATCCTCTTGATACATTTAATTAAATAAACTATTTCAAAAATTTTAAAGTTACCATATTGTGAAAAATACAAATAAGTTCATTGAAATATTTTTGTTAATTCCAAATTTTTAACCTTGAATTTGTTTTATGTTAGTAATTGTCCTGGAAGTATTGATAGAATCAAAGCTTTTTGTAACTTTTGGTCCATTGTACAGAATGACATAGGAATTATTAGAACATCGATGTCCAGCTTGACACATCATCTACCATCACCATCACCATCACCATCACCATCACCATCACCATCACCATCACCATCACCATCACCATCACCATCACCATCTCCATCTCCATCTCCATCTCCATCTCCATCTCCATCTCCATCTCCATCTCCATCTCCATCTCCATCTCCATCTCCATCTCCATCTCCATCTCCATCTCCATCTCCATCTCCATCTCCATCTCCATCTCCATCACCTCCATCACCTCCATCACCTCCATCACCTCCATCACCTCCATCACCTCCATCACCTCCATCACCTCCATCACCTCCATCACCTCCATCACCTCCATCACCTCCATCACCTCCATCACCTCCATCACCTCCATCACCTCCATCACCTCCATCACCTCCATCACCTCCATCACCTCCATCTCCATCTCCATCTCCATCTCCATCTCCATCTCCATCTCCATCTCCATCTCCATCTCCATCTCCATCTCCATCTCCATCTCCATCTCCATCTCCATCTCCATCTCCATCACCATCTCCACCATCATTGCCATCTTCATCGCCATTGCCATTGCCATCTTCATCGCCATTGCCATCTTCATCGCCATTGCCATTGCCATCTTCATTGCCATTGCCATCAGCATCAGTTATTATTCTCATCATTATGTGCAGGCTGAATGGGTTGATCTTTGTAAGTTCTGATATTAGGTTACGTTGTTGCAGGATACTCCACCACATCTCATTTTGCCTCATGGATCCTACCTCATGAACCTAGGCTCTTCCAACCCTGAGACTTTAGAGAAAAGTCGCAACATGCTCCTTGAAGAATTGCAGAGGTGTGAAAGGCTGGGGATACCACATTACAATTTCCACCCAGGTTTGTTAAAGATTGGGGTTTCTCTTTTACTACTTGTTACTTTTGTTTACTTTTTTCAAGTCTGGTTTTGTAAATAGATGTAAATTTTGTATGCATAAAGCTGTATATCAAAAGTTCTTTAACATATTTTCATTTACTTGACACACACATGCTAGACACTCACACGCGCACATGCACTCATGCACACACCCCTACACTACACCCCCCTACAATGAACTTCTTTTGAAGATAACTTTTGGAGAGATTGGACCTTGAGTATTACTGAAACATTTGTTAATTGTCTTACATCTCCATATCCTTACTGTAACTAAGTGGTTTAAGTATTAACCACTTTTCACCCTACTATTTAACAATGGTATAGCCATAAGGCCATCCTGGTTACCCCCTGCATAAAATCATGATTAAATCCCTGGTAATTAGAGAACACTTTGCAGCCTTGTCTTATTCTCACAGACTGTGTAATTTCTTTGACATTCAACAATTTATAGCTTGCAATATCTAATTGATTGCTATGTTTATTAGTTTTGCTATCTATTATTAAAACAAATTTGAAAGATCTGTGATATCTGTAATATTCACAGTTGTTAACTCTAGTTGTAATGATTTTTATATTTTATCAATCGTAAAGAGGAGACACTAGTTGGAAAACTTTAATGCTTTAGCTCTCTTTATTTTGTAGGAATGTGTAAAATTATTGTGATATTTTATCATATAAGGAAATTGCACTCTGCAGATTATGATTAACCCCTTCACTACGAGGACGCGTATACTGCGTCCTCGCATCGCTCGCGACAAACCCGAGGACGCACATACTGTGTCATGGCTGAGTTCTGTTGGAATTAAGTTTTCTTTCTTCCGGATACTGTGCGAGATCTTTCAGAATAGAGGATGTATATGATATGATAGATTACTTGACTTTCATTATAATTACATAAGAGTGGGATTGGATTATACCAGGGAAGGTACCGATGCACCCTGCTAGCAATCAGTTTATTATTTATTTATGGAACATTATGTAAAATATAAAACTTATTATGATAAGTTTACCATACTATTTCAACTGTTTTCTTTTGTCATCTGAGTGAGGCCTCCCACCAAGGTCACTCTTTCCATCTTCCTCCCAATCCATGTAAATAACTTGTCACATGCATATGGGGGAAGAGGTTAACTATGCATATTTTGATATATAACACATGATGATTAAGTTGAGGTTTTGGCTTAAAACTTGTAGAGGTTTTGGCTTAAAACTTGTCATATTCAAGAGCAACGTTTAAAATTCGGCAGCCCAGATGCTGCGTGGGGAGCGTTTTCTACTGCCCGTAGTGAAGGGGTTAAAATGCAGGATTGCATACAATTTTTATTGAAGTGTTGATGAATGTCTTTTCATTTCCTTCTAGGATCAACCACTGGCCAAATTAGTCGTGAAGAATGTTGCAAACTCATTGCGAAAAGTATCAACATAGCACATAAGCAAACTAAGGGAGTGATCTGTGTTCTTGAAAATATGAGCTGTCAGGTAATTTTTTGTGGTATTTATAATTTTTAGAATAGTGTGAGTACAATAGATGGATATTTGCAGAGAACAACTGTTTCACCCTCCTCCTCACCATATGCCACATGGATGGCCATTTCTCTGCAGCAGTTTATGTAAAGTAAAAAGGTGTTGGACAGGAGGCACACATGGGGAGAGGATGAGGGAGGATGTGAGTTGTTGGCTAGGAAAGTGTGGTAAGTAGAGTAAGGAGTGGGTATCACTGTGGAGACCCTTTGCTTTTTTATTGATATTTAAGAGTGTAGTATCTAAATTACCATTTGATTACTAAGTAATGGTATGGTCATTCAGTTATATACCCGCTCCGTATGGCACTTACACACATTCACATGTGCACAGGCACATGAAAACCAGTCATACACAAGATATAGAGATTTATTGAATTATATCACAGATACTGCATTGTGTCTCAGATCTACAGCTCTAGGTTACTGGTTTGAAAGGCTTCAAACATGTTTTTGATTCAAGGTTTTTGTTCCCTTGTTCATTACTTAAACAGACCTAATACACATGTGGCTGCTGTTGGTAACTGTGTGTGTGTGTGCGTGTGCGTGTGCGTGTGCGTGTGCGTGTGCGTGTGCGTGTGCGTGTGCGTGTGCGTGTGCGTGTGCGTGTGCGTGTGCGTGTGCGTGTGCGTGTGCGTGTGCGTGTGCATTTGCGTGTACGTGCATGTGTGAGCATTTGTGTGTGTGTGTCTGTCTGTGTGTGCCCACATATGTGTGCATGTGCCTCTGTTTACATTTGCACATATTGAGTGTGCATGTAATTGAATGGGTGCTGTACTAGCTACCTGTTAAATGTTAATCTACATACTGCAATGGGTCCCCACTTTAAAACTCTCTCCCCCTCCCACACTGCTTCCTGTTTCTACAACCTCCTACTCTCTATAACCTGCCATGTGGAAATAGCTACCAAGGATAGACATGGAAGAGAGGAGTGTGGAACTTATTTTATCAGTGTCTGTCTATGATAATGAAAATCATGTTGAACAAGTTATGAAAATGATAGTGAAGGAAAGATCTGGGAAACATGATTATTATGTTTTTTTCCTGCTCTTTGTTTTGTAGTTATTCATACTCTCATAAGGAGTATTTTTTCATGTCCTTATATTCATTTACATATAATCTTGTATATTATTAATTATTTGCAGTGCCCTCATACTAAGATGTAATAACTGTCATATCATCTGATCAGGGCTTTACAGTTGGAGGAGATCTACATGAAATCCGTGTTATTATAGAAAATGTTGAGGACAAGTCAAGAGTTGGTGTTTGCATTGACACCTGTCATACTCATGCTGCAGGTAAGGAGAGCTTTATGTATTTTTGTCATAAACTTAACTCATTTGCAAATATTTTGCTTCTTCCGGATGAATACCTAGCATGTCATTATCTCTCTTTGCAAATACATGTTTTATATAGTTATATATGTATATACTCATTACATACATATATATACATATATATACATATATATATATATATACATATATATATATATATATATAAATATATGAATATATGAATATATAAATATATAAATATAAATATAAATCTGAATCTGAATCTGAATCTGAATCTGAATCTGAATCTGAATCTGAATCTGAATCTATATCTGAATCTCAATCTCAATCTCAATCTCAATCTGAATCTGAATCTGAATCTGAATCTGAATCTGAATCTGAATCTGAATCTGAATCTCAATCTGAATCTCAATCTGAATCTCAATCTGAATCTCAATCTGAATCTCAATCTGAATCTCAATCTGAATCTCAATCTGAATCTCAATCTGAATCTCAATCTGAATCTGAATCTGAATCTCAATCTGAATCTCAATCTGAATCTCAATCTGAATCTCAATCTGAATCTCAATCTGAATCTGAATCTGAATCTGAATCTGAATCTGAATCTGAATCTGAATCTGAATCTGAATCTGAATCTGAATCTGAATCTCAATCTGAATCTCAATCTGAATCTCAATCTGAATCTCAATCTGA
>NW_028234428.1:15668742-15698742 GCF_977035675.1 Penaeus japonicus
AATAATTATATATATTATTTTTATAAATATTATTATTATTATAAAATTTATATTATATAAAATTTATATATTATAATAATATACTTTATAATATATTATATAATATATTAATATTATTAATTTTATTTACATAATAATATATACTATTAAAAAATTATATAATAATTATATATATAATATAAATTATAACTTATATATATCATTATTATAATATTAATTATAAATTTAATTATATATATATTAATTTAAATTAAAATATATAATAATATATATATATTTAATAATAATAAATATAATTATTTATAATTAATTTAATATATATATATTAATATATAAAATATATATTAATAAAATTTATTAATAATATTATAAATAATATATTATTATAAATAAATATATATTATATATTTATATTTAATAAATAATAAAAATTATATATATATATTTTATATAAATATTATATTAAATTATATTTTAAAATTTTTTTATATTATTTAATAATATATTATAAATAATTATATAATAATACTATATTAAATAATAAAATAATATAATATAATAAAATTTAAATAATATATATAATTTATAATATTAATAATTAATATAATAATAATTATAATTAATATAATATATTATATAATAAAATAATATATAATACTGACAATAGATATATTATATAAAATATATATATATATATCAAATTTAAATAATATATATTTATATTAATAAATAATTTTATATATTTATTAATATATATATAAAAAATATATATTTAAAAAATATTATTTTTAATAATACTATATAATAATAATAATAATTTTTATTTTAGATATATTATAATATTAATCAAATATTAAATTTTATATAAAATATATTTTATATATAATATTAAATATGAAATTTAAGAATATATTATTATTTAATCAATATTAATAATATAAAATTATTATATTATATATTTAATATAATATTAAAATATAAATTCATATATTATAATTATATATTATTAATAACAAAAAATAAAATAATATTATATTTTTTATATATTAACAAGAAATATATTATATTTATATATATTAAATAAATATAAAAATAAATATTATATATACTACTTATATATTATACATAATATTATATATATATTAATTATTATAATTACTTAATATATATAATATTAATATTTATATTTTTATTATATATCTAATTTATTATTAATAATCATATATTATATATATATAAATATATTATTAAATATATAATAATATTATTAATAATTTTATATAATAAACATTATATTATATACTTATATATAATATATATCCATAATTAAATTATAATTTATATATTTGATAATTATAATTTTAAAAAATATATTTATATTATATAACTTTATATTTATTATAATTTTTTTATTTAATATAATAATAATTATTAATATATATTAAATATATAAATATTATTAAATTAATATTATTTTTTATTTATAATTAATAATTAAAAATATATAATTTATATTTTAATAATTAATTATTTTTATATATACTATTAATATTATAATTTTAATTATATAACCAATATTAAATAATAGTTATATCTAATACTTTTAAATTAATTATTCTATAATTTTAATATATAAAATATAATTTTTATAATATATAGTATTATTTAATAATAGCAAATAATAAAATTACAATAAATATATTAATATATTTATTTTAAAATTTATTTTATTTTTTTATTATTTATATATTAATATTATATATATTTTTATTTATACTATTAATCATAAATTTATAAAATTTATTATATATTAAATATATGGAAAAATATTTGTATTATATTTATATATTAATGTATATTTTATATATATATTTTAATTTTTATAAATAAATTTTATAATATATATAAATATATATAAATTTAAATATTTTTATTAATATAACTAATATTATTATTTAATAATATATAATAATAATATATACTTTATAAATATTTTATACTATAAATATATATATTTATATTATTTATACTTAATATATATATAATAATATAATAATACTATTATATAATTATATATTTATAATATATAATAATATAAAATTAGTAATAAATATATATAAACTACTAAATATATAAATTAATTATTATTTTATATAAATATAATAAATATAATATACTAATATTATATATATATATTATTAATATTATATATTATATAAATATAATTAATAATATTATAATATAAATAAAATTATATATATTTATATAATATTTCCCCGTTTTTATAAACTAAGTAAAATGGAAGTGTCCACAACCACCTAGAAATGTATTTCTGAATAGAATAAACACTCTCTTCAGGGGCCCAAAAAGTAGCTCCGGGTAAAAAAAAAAATGTAAAAATATTCCATTTCCCCAGTAAGGGATGCCATTTCTTTTCTTTCATTTCTACTTAATTTCCCCATTTTTTTAAGAAAAACCACTAAATACAAAAATGGCGTAATGGCAAAATTTAATATGTATTTTAAGTTGTACACATAAAAAAGCTGTACTTTATCCTAATCATAATTTTGGGAAATGAATGCATTTTTTTTCTGCCTTCGCTCAAATCAATTTTGACTATTAAGGGATTAATCTCTTTTATTAAAAGGAATACTGGGGTTGGGCTAGAAACACTTTATGTAAGTTTTTTCTTGTGATCATAAGCATTTTTTTTTAAAAAAAAAATTTTTGGGGTTTTTTTCATATGTACTTTTTTTTGTTTTGTTTTTTCTCCATTCTGTAGATGATTTTCGTGTCTCTTTACAAAAGGATCTATAGTAACATTGTAAATAAATACGTATGAAAGAAATACGACTTTTATATATACCCACAAGAGTGAGATAGTAATTTTCAGTAGTTAGAATTGAATTAGGTATGATTTAGAAAAAAAATTTACATTAAAAATTTTTAAACATAAAAGAAATAAGTGAAATTAAAAGAATAATAAATAAGAAAGAAAATTTATAAAGAGAGAAATTGTTTTTATTAGAAAATTATTTAAGACGTAGGCATACTCAGGTTTCCTTTTAACCCACTCACCGATACTGCTGACACGTCGTGTTTTCGCGGCAGCCCCCCAAAGAAATAAACTGGCCAAGGCCGCGCGGTGAGCGAGCGGGCAGCCCAGCCGACCCTTGCACCAAGAATCACAAGGCGATGAGGTTCGAAAACCCAGTATTGACCGTGCAAAGCCGAATGCCCGGTGGGAAAGGTTAAATAGGAAATTCAACATTTGTACAATATCACACCCATCTTTATTAATATATTCTTTTCTTTTTCTTTTTAAAGGAAAAGTTGGTGACCACAAAGATCGCCATGAGAACATAGGGAAAGGTACCATTGGCATTGAAGGCTTTCGCAGGATCATGAATTGCAGCTACTTTAATGACATGCCCCTTATCCTTGAGACCCCTTGGACAAGCAATGAAAAGGGATCCAGAAAAATAAAACTTCTTGAAGGGTTTTTGAAGGGGGATTAACCTTTTCTGTAATTAATATAAATGTACCTCAATAAATTAAATAACCCCAAATCAAAAATAATAATAAAAATTTGTTATTCTCTTTTATGGATAAACCATCATGGAAAAAAAGGAAAAACTTTGGTATACTTTATCCCCAATAGAATGTTTTACCAAATAAGTTTGTTGAAATTATGTACCTTAAGAAGTTATGCTTTGGTTTTAATTATTTTATTGTTTTTTGAATAGACTGTAATAAATTCCTAGAATTTAACTGGTTATAACCTTATCCCTGTCATCAGTTTTTGAAGGTTAACACTACACAACACAGATTTGTTTAAAGATTTACTCATATTCTTAATGGAACATGACAATAATTACAAAATGTTTACAAAAATAAACCAAAAGGCTTTCTTGTGTTACGCGACTAGACAACTGAACAAAGTCCTCTGCTCTGTGTTAATGAATCTAGATACAACATTAAATAACATTAGTGGAATGAAAACTGGTAGGACGGGTACCATTAAGGCACTTTCATAATTGTTTTTACATACCATACAATTTTACATGGTAAAATTAAAGTGAACAGGTACTAATGGTAACTGAATACATATTAAAAGAAAGTAATATAAAATGCTTTACAAAATAACAAAGTACAACTTCCTGATAAAAATAATAAAGCACAGCTTTATGGGAAAAGAAGGAACTAAGTATTTCTTTTTCAGGTAGGAATATTTACCTGCTAAAATAAAATAAAGTACAACCATTAAACAAATAATTATACATCAGGAGCCATTGACTGGTCTTACAGGAGTTTATACAATTTCAAAAAAATGGAGTAACCTTCAAATGTTGATTAACTGTTATTGTAAATAAAAGGAACATTCTCACAATGAATCAGTTTCCATGTATATAATTTCCTCACAGTCAATTGCCTGCTTTAATTTTTTAAATAGAAAGTAACATGCACATATGGTGGAGTAAAAACACCTTTGTCATGTTGAACTATAACTTTTTAAATACTCTATGAATTGGAATGTTTTAATCAATAATATAAATTTAGAATATTATGGCTTCTGAAGCTATTACACATCAATGTAACTCCTTTATCGAGCAGATGACAGTACTGGTTGTCTTGGTGCATTTCTCACATCATCTTCCACATCCAGGGACCAGTCACAACATAGCCTGAAATTACATAGGAAGAAAAAACACAAAATAAGCTGATTCTTCCCTTAAGTTTCACTTTTTATTATACCATACTAAAGAGGTATAATAAAATGATGACAATGGCATCATTAAAAATTCACCTGTTTACTCAACTCTTAGTATTTTCTTCTGCTGGGCTAACCTTGGAAATATCTTTTATTTTGTCAAAATACCACTGAAAAAGAAAAAGTAGCAGTTGGTTTCTTTGATGTACATTTCCAATAAAATTCGACCATGAATTTTAAAATCTGCCAGTGACTGGTAGTATATGATTCAAGTTTTTGCAACATGTTTAAAAGCAAGGGCAAGAAAATAGTTGCCTGAGGTCATTTTCAAGAGATCAAGGGCTATTTACTATCAGGCCAGAAAGAGAGAATAAGGTCAGTTTGATATCTGACTATGGGTAATGAATGTGACAGGCCAGCACCTCCCCTGCTTGTTCAGTTCCCAGTTACCAGTTTATTCAACTACTTTTCAAAAGAGAGAGAGAGAGAAAAGAGAGAGAGAGAAGAAGAAAGAGAGAGAGCGAGAGAAGAGAAAAGGAGAGAGAGAAAGAGAAGGAAGGGGAAAGGAGAGAGGAAGAGGAGAGAGGAAGAGGAAGAGGAAAGAAAAAGAAAGAAAGAAAGAAAGAAAAAGAGAGAGAGAGAGAAAGAGAGAGAGAGAAAGAAGAGAGAGAGAGATGGGAAAAGAACAAAGAGAGAAAAAGAAAGAGGAAGGAGAGAAGAGAGAAGAGAAGAGATCGAGGGGTAAGAGAGAGAGAGAGAGAGGGGAAGAAGAAAGAGAGAAAGAGAGAAAAAAGAGAGAGAACGAGAGAGAGAGAGAAGAAAGAGAGAGAGAGAGAGAAAAGGGGGGAGAAAGAGAGAGAAAAGGGGGGAGAGAAGAAAAAGAGAAAGAAAAAAAAAAAAGAGGGGGGGAAGAAGAAAAAAGAAAAGAAAAAAGAGAGGAGAGAAAAGAAGAGAGAAAAAAGAGGAGAAAAGGGGGGGAAAGAAAGAGAAAAAGAAAAAAGAGAGAAAGAAGGGGGGAAAGATAGAAAAAAGAAAGAAAAGGAGGGAAGAGGAGAATGAAGAGAGAAGAGGGAAGAAAAGAAGAAAAAAGAAAGAGAGAGAAAGAAAAAAAAAGAAGAACAATATGAAATGCATTCAGAAAAATCGGCTTCTAAACTCCACCATTAAGTCCATAACTATTACCATGTCCTTACCTAGGTGGTAGAATATGGGGAAGCAGCCATCACAGCTCGCTTGGCATTGGGGACCATCCTGGGAGAAAATGCATTCCTACTGCGGTTCATTCCAACGTATGTAACTAGGGGAGGTGAGGCCAGCCCACCTGATCCTACAGTGCCACTTGAGACAACCTATGGACAGCATTGCAAGTAAAATATGAAAATTAAAATAATTTTATATTCTTCACTACAGTGAAGACTGGAATAAGAAAACAGACTGGAAATTTCCAGTAAAATTAATTGCAGAACAGATCTAAATGAGCTATTTGGTTGTTTTCTGGCAGGTGAAGAATGTGGACAGCATCAATATCTAGTTTCTAGAGATTACTACTTCCCTTCATTAACCCTTTCCCGACGGAGCACACGCTACGCGAAAACCCCTATGCCAGGCCATTGCAATATTGCATTGGAAACGTCACACTGGCATGACGCCCCGGCATTGGGAATTTAGCTCTGTCACACGAGTGTGACGCACCGTCGCCATAGGGTTAAGCCATTCGTGCCGGATGACGTGCTGACACACTTCGTGGTTTTAGCGTCAGATGCCGTGACCCAATATCTGGAAAGACTAGGCGCTTGGTATCAAGTATGGTTACATGCATTTATAATGGAATGTCTATTATATGTTGATTATATTTCTGCCACACTGCCAAAATTCATATCACATACCACAAAACTAAATGTCTTTTCATTGCAGTGATGCACCCACCTAGTATATGCGTTTGTTGTGGACTGTTGTTCCCCGACAATAAAAGTGCCTCATTTTCAATCACGACATTATCCCTTTCCAGGACCATCAAGCGGGTTGTCACTTTTGATTGCATCTATTAATATTTCGTTGCTTGAAGAGTAAGGTGTTTGGATCAAGAGTTCATCTTGTCACTCACTACAAATCATGACCTAAAATTTGTCAATCAAAACTATCAATTCAAAAACTTTTCCTTTTTGCAGAGAGATATGTTATTATAATGTAGATGGCACAGCGAATCTGCAAGATTTGAATTATCACATGGACATAAACAATGGGCATATAACCCAGGGAATTTTACAGAAAAACAAAACACTGAAATGAGATTCATGAATGGAAGAGCAGCTGCTGTCAATCTCCTATCCTATAGCTTCAGTCAGTCCTTCCTGTCTTATTTTCTATTTATGGTAAAGTTGTGATTTAACCCATTCATGCCAGGGCGATTCCGGCTCTGAATGGCCACAATGCCGGTGGGGGTGGGGGGGGGGTTTTTTTTTTTGGTTTGGGGGGTGGGGGGGGGGGGGGTGGGGGGGGGGGGGTGGTTTTTTTTGGGGGGGGGGGGGGGGGGGGTTTTTTTTTGGGGTTTTTTGGGGGGGTGTTATCGAACCATACCTAATGCAAGTATTCTAAGGCGCACAAGCTACTGCTCTGGCTTCTCTCGCTCACCCTGACCCCCCCCCCGGCCTTGACCAAATATCTCGTTGCTGGTGTCTGATGCAAAAACCACGAAAAGTCATCCATAGTGAATGGGTTAAATCCCTGACTAAAAACAAGTCTTTTGATTGAAATTGCCAATTGAAATCAAACAAGCGTAGCCAACAATAAATCCCAAAATCAACTAGGACTGTCAACTTCAAGAAAGAAGTAAACACAACTAAACATGAACCTGATTTAGGTGTAACAACTATATGTGCTCAGCTAGCGTAATATACTGCAAAACCTGGAACCATCACCCTCTCACAGGAGGAGAATCTGTGCCAAGGCATGTAGACATTACCAACCGTCCATAGTGCTGCCCTTTTTCAAAAGATACCTACCTGAGACAACTTGAGCCAGACAACCTGGCATATTATCCCTCCACACGGAATTTACCTTGAATGTTCAAAATGCCGGGCTTTTGAATATTAGCTAATCAATTTGAATACTGCACAATACTGTGCCGCCCGGCCACTGGGCCTTTGGAATAGCGTACAGTACTGTCCACCCGTCCAAGTGGGTTAAGTCACTAATGTTACTTCAAGAATTTATAAACTCTCACTGATTCACAAAGAATATTTCCCTAAATATGATAAACACATTTATCTATAATATACATCTGGAAGCCTTTTGCCACAACATGGGTGAAGTGTTAAGGAATTGCTAATTCCACATAGAAAATTGCTAAAGAATAGACTAATTGGACTTCATATTATTCCTAGGAATATGTTTGTCACAGCTTTTAATATGTGAATAATATGGAATTTATGTTGGGTTTAGTTATTTGTGACCTAAAATATATCTTAGGTCATGTTACCTCACAATTACAACAAATTTTATGTAACAATTGAAGGGAGTGTGGACAAAATATATTTGACACTCAACATATCCATGAAATAAAAAGAAGAAGAAAATAATACTTGGTTTACTCAGTAGTAATTTTTCATCCTAGACAATTTTTGTGTTCCCACTAAATCGTTCCGAATGCATGAAATACTTACTCAAAGCAATTTTAGGGTATGTTGTATATCAGAAACCTTAATATATCCTTACTTACATATTTTCACAATAACATATAGTAATGGTGGAGGCAAGAACATGCAGCATGATAAAAATTAAAAATTAAATTTCTCAATTTGTTTTACCATTTGTATAGGTTATTATACTTCTTAAGGTATTTACACCATTTCTCTTCTTATCAATAAAATAATCTGCTCTTTCAACTTATTTCATCAGTTAACCATAAGCTCTTGCTGAATTCTTTCTTATCATTTCTTTAAAATATTTTACATGAAAGCATCAACATCACGTCACATGGTGGCCGCACTTGCTGTTGGGCGCACAATATCCCGTCATGGCTTTTTGTATGGAAGGCACACTGGGTAATCATGCATGTAGTAGGTAAATAGGCCAAGGTGTTAGGCCTACACATTTCAAAATAACCCAGGCAGAACCAAAGTTGCCCCAGCATTAGTGGGTTAATAATAATTATAATATACAACTTTGTTATCAAAGAGTTAAGTAACATCATACTTCATTACTTGATTACTACCACTGTTACTATTCTAGACAATCTGAACTTAAATCTAGTCCATCATGAACTCACTATCAGAACTCTCTTTGAGAACAATTATGATATACCTGTGAAGACAGATTCTCTGGGTTTGATTTTGAGCCCATATGCATTAAGGGCTGACCCTCATACTGGTGACTCCTTTGATTAAGGTGTGGAGGGGTATTTGGATGGTGGTAATGATTGGGGCTTGGATACTGGTGTCTGGGGGCACCTCCGCCCCTTTGGAACCTGGGTGGTAACGATCGCTGCCCGCCAGGCCCGCTGCCTCGACCCATTGGGCTTCCATAGTTATTGTAGTGATTTTGACCACCTGCAACAGAATATGAAATGCATCAAGTTATTATTGTTTGACTTTCAAACGGAATGAATTTTATTTCTATTACCAATGGAAAATGGTACTGGCAGAAAATATATTGGTTATTTTTACCATGGTAACTATTTCCTGGGTAAGAATTGTAGGGCTGGTTGTTTTGGTGGTGGCCACGATACTGGTTGTGGTGTGGACTGCCTCCTCTACCTCTCCCACGAAGATGGAAGGGTGGCCTCTCTCTCCCTTCTCTGCCATCGTGATGCTGTGATGAGGAATACTTTAGTTGCCTGAATTTAAACACATACATGCACATGCACATTCACATGCACACAAACACACACACACACACACAATGTGTATATATATATATATATATATATAATACTATATATATATATATATTATATATATAATATAAATATTATTTTAAAAGTATTTATAATATATATATATATATATATATTATATTTTTTAAATATATAAATAATATATATTTTATATTATAAAATATATATAAAAATATATAAAAATATAAAATAAATATAGAAATAAAATAAATAATATTTTTAAAAAAATAAATTTTTAAAAAAAATTATATTATATATATAATATAATTATATAAATTTTAAAATATTTATAAAATATATTATAATAAATTAATATAAATAATAATAATATTATAATATATATAAAATTTTTATATTATATATATATATAAAAAATTTAATATATTATATAATATATATATATTATATATAATAGAAATATATATTATATACTTATATAATAATATATAATTATATATATATATAGATATATAATATTATATATATATATAAATAAATATATATATTATTATATGATTATATTTATAAATTGATATAATATATAAATATATATATATTATATATATAAATATATTATAAAGATATATTATATATATAATATTATATTATATATATATATTATTATAAAAGAAATATAAAATATATATAATATAAAATAAAAAAAATATATAGTATAATATATATAATATATAATATAATAATATATATAAATATAGATAAAATATATATATATAATAATAATATATAATAAAATTATAATATATATATATAATATGATTAATAATATAATATAATTAAATATAAAAAATATATATTAATATAATAGTTAATATTATAATAATATTTATAATTATATATATATATATATAATTTATATAATAGATAGATATATATATAATTATATATATAATATTAATTATATTATAATATATATATATTTTATATAATATATATTTATATAAATATATATTATATAATATTATATATATACATATATATATTATAAATATATAAAGATAATATAAATATTAATATATAATAAAAATAATATTAATATATATTAGATATATTATATTATATATATTAATATAAATTATATTATATATATATTATAAATATATATATATAATTAATATATTAATATATTATAATAATATATATAGATATATATTATATATATATATAATATAATTTATATATATTATATTTATAATATAATATATATAATATTATAATAATATATATTTTACATATATATAATATATTAATTATATATATAATATAAATATATTATATTATATAATATATATTATATTATAAGATATATATATATTAAATATATAAATAATTATAATATATATATATTTTATATATAAATATATTATATAATCTATATATATATAATATATATAGATAATATAATATAATATATAATAAAATAATTATATATTATATTAATATATATAATATATATATATAATATATATATATATATATAATATATATAATATATTTATATTATAATATATAAAAAATATAATATAAATATAATATAATAAAATATATTAATATATATGATATAATATTATATATTATAATAAATAATTTTAATATTATATATAAATATATATATATATTATATATATAAGATATAATATTATATATAAATAATAAATAAATAAATAAAATATATATATATAGATAGAAATATTTATATATATTATATAGAGTATATTTTATATATAATATTATTATATATATAGATATTTATATATATAATAATATATAAAAATATATATTATATATATATAAAATTATATATATAATATATATAAATTATATATATATATATTTTTATATTATATATATATTATATATATATATATTTTATATAATATATAAATATATATTATATTAATAATAGATTATATATATATTCATATAATATAATATATATATTTATATATATATATATATTAATATAGAATATAATATATTTATATTAGAATAATAAATATTTTAAATATATATAATTAATATATAATTATAAAATATAATATTATATAGATATATATATATTAGATATATAATAATATATTATAATATATATATAATATATAAAGATATAATATATAGAATATTTATTTATAATAATATTATATTATATATATATATATAATTATATAATATATATATAATATATTTATATAGATAAATATAATATATAATAATATAAAATATATTATATAATAGATATATAATATAATATATATACTATATATAATAATCAAATATATAATATTTATATATATATATATATATATATAATAATAAATAATAAGATAAATATAATATATAATATATATAATATAGATAGAGAAGATATATTATATATAAATTATATAAGAATTGATAGTAATAGTATAGATATTTATATATATAGATATATATATAATATTTATATATAGTTATATATAATATATATATAGAATATATATATTTATATAATATATATATATATAAATATATATATATATATAATATATATATATATATATATATAAGATATAAATTTATATATAATAATATATATATAAGATAAAATATTATATAATATATATAATATATAATATATATATATATCTATAAAATATATATATAAAATCTATATATATATATATATATTATATATATATAATAATATATATATTATAATATAATATATATATATATATATATATATATATAATATATATATATATATAAAAAGATATATATATATATATATAAATAATATAGAGAATATTATATATAAAATATATATATAGACTATATATATATATATATTATAATAATATATATAATATTAATATATAGATAGAAATAAATATATATCTAAATATAAATTAATATATATATAATAATATATAATAATTATATAATATATATAGATATATAAATATATAATAATTATAATAATAGAATATATATATATAAAAGATATATATATATATATAATATATTAATAATATAATATATATTTATATTATAAATTATATTGATATATATAAATATATATATTATATTTATATAATTAGATATATAAAAATTTATATATATAATAATGTATAAATATATAATATATATTATATAAATATATATTATATATAATATAGATTATATATATATATATATATATATATTAATATAAAGTCCGGCAAAGTTTGGCGCAAAATATAGGCGCCCAAGTTTCAGCTATGCTACACCAAAAACATGCAAAAATACAAACTTTCCGCCCAAACCTTTCGAATTTTCAATGCGAAGCGTTTGACAACATTTACCGAGACAAATACAGCCTTACTTGCAACTCTGTTCAGTTGCGCTCGGTGCACTTGAGTCCAGTTGTGTAAACATCTCCTCACTCACAGGTACTATGCCTTTTTGCTTTGGTCTCTGTTTTTTGTGCCTTGATATCGTCGATAATGGGAAGTGGAAAGAGCTGAAAGAGACACAGTTGTTTACTATCATAGCCCTCTATAAGTAGGTTAAAGTGTAAAGATATTGCTACTCCGTTGGAATTGGATCGTCAAGTGCAAAAGGGGACAAAAATTTCGAGATGGAGGAGTACACCTTCCTACCCCAAAGGCCCGCTCTGGTCGACCTAGGAAATTATCAAATCGACTTTTACGGTAATTAACCGGATTAATTACCGTAGAATGACGATTGATATCGTCCTTGTCGACCAGACGAGCTTTGGGAAATGGTGTCACTTCCTCCATCGCGAAAGTTCTGTCCACTTTTGCACTGACCACTCCAATCCCATACACATACATTACTTTACACTTATAACCCTCCTTATAGACTAGATAGAACAACTGTTTCTCTTCCTCCTTTACCACTTCGCATTATAATATAATATTTATAATAAATTATTATATATATATTAATATATCTAAAATATAATTATATTATATATATTATGGATGTATTATATATAAAATGTATAATATTATTATAATATATATATATATTAATATATTTATTATAGAATATAAATATATACTTTTATTTATTATTTTTTATATTATTATTATATTTGTGTTTAAAATATTATATTATATATAATTATTGAATATATTATATATATATTTTTTATATATATATAAATATATTGAGATTTGTATTAATAATATATAATAATATAATATATATATATATAATATTAAGATAATAAAGTATATATATATATATAATATTTAATTTTTATATAAATATTTATATTATATAGTTATATATCTATATATATTGAATTATATAAATATAATATTATATATATAATTATATTATATATATATATATATATATAGTATATATTATATATATTATATAATATATTATTATATATATATTAGACTATATTATTATTAATATTATCTATATATTAATATATATTTATATTTTATATATATTTAATATAATTAAATCTCTATTTTATTATGATTCTATATATATGTTATATATATATCTTTAAGATTTTATTATATAATTATTATTATATTATATAATATATATATTATTATATATATATTCATTATATATGTAATATTTAATTATATATTATTAAATATATGATAATATATATATATGTATATATAATATTATCTTTTATTAATTATGAAATATATATATATATATATATATATATATATTTAATATCTATATGAATATATATATATACTGATTATATATAATTTATATAATGTTATTTATATATATATAATATATATAATATAATAAAAAAAAATAATCTATATATAATATTATATTTATTATTATATAATTATATATATAAATATCTTATTAATAAGTATATATTATTATTTTTAATTTATCTATATAAATATTAATATATTATTATATATGATATAATAATATATTATATATTATTATATATATATATTAATATTTATATATATATAATTATATTATATATTAATAATTTATATATATTATAATATTATTATATATTAGATATATAATATATTAATATATATATATAAATATATTATATATATATATTTATTATATATATTATAAATTAGTATTATAATTAATTAATAATTATTATATTATATATTAATTATAATATATATTAATTAATATAATATATATTATATATATTATATATATAATATAGTATATATAATTATTATATAGTATAGTATTATTAATTATTATATATATATGTATTAATATAATTTATAATATATATAATATATATATATATATGAATATTATATATTATATAATTAATATATAATATATATATATTAATATTAAGATATAAAATATTAATATATATATATAAATTATAGAGATAATATTATATATATATATAAAAATATATATATTTATTATAATATATTTTATATATATTATAATTGTTTATATATGTAATATATATATAATTTAAATAATTTATATATTATATATATATATAAAATATATAATAATATATTATATAAATATAATATATAACATATTATTATATTTATATTTTATATTATGAATATAAAATATATATATTATTATAATATATATATATATTTCATATATATATTATATTATATATAATAATTATATATTTTATATATGTATTAAAATTAAATATATATAATATTTAATATTATATTATATATATAAATATATATAATATATATTATATTTATATATATCTAATAATATAAAAAAATATAACTTATATATAAATATTTATATATTATAATACTATACCTAATTATATAAATTTTATATATATAATATTAATTTATAAATCTATAATATTATATATATATATATACTACTATTATAGTATAATATAATATAATATATAAATATATAAATATATATTAATATATATTATAAAATTCTATAAATTCTATAAATATTCTATTTATAATAACTATTTATATTATAATATATATATAATAAATCAAAACTATAAAATTTTTTATATATTATATATAATATATAAATGTTAATAATCACGAATCTCTCTCTCATCTACTCTCTACTTTCTCTTTTCTTCTCTATCTCTTCACACTCTACTCTCTCTCTCTCACTCTTCCTAATATAAATATATATAATTTATATAATGTAATAGTATCTGTCTCTCTCTCTCATTCTCTCTACTCTTCTCTCTCTCTTGTCTCTTTCTCTCTTCTCTCTCTCTTTCATTATATATAATATATCTATAAAATCAATATAATATATATTATATATAAATATATATTGTTGATAAATAATACTTTTGTACCACCCTGACTGATGACTCGAACGTGTGTGAGTCTGATTCGACTCAAACCCGGACATTACTAACCCAATAGACCCGTGACCCACAAAACTAATTGTTGGTTTATGTTTGAGATGTCACACTTCCTCTTCTATGCCTCTACCGACATCCATCAAAACGAGTCTTTATATGCCTCTTATGATCGTAACTTTGCTGTGTTTCATCACCTCTTGTAAGAAAGACACTTGACTAAGAGACTGGATGGAGTCCATCAAGGCTCTGTTCTCAATGCTTCAACTATTGAGAAATGTGTATGATGCCATTCAATGATTAGGAATTATATTTAAACAAAATAAACTTTGCATTTATATTTACATTTGCCAATTATATTATTTATTGCTGCAAATATTATAATTATTTACTCAACTTAATACGCATAAGCACATTATAGAAACTACACTCAGTGAGATACCAAATCCCCACAAATAGTCAAGTTTAATAATGACGACACTGTAAAAGCAGGCCAAGCTCTGCGTCATGTATTGTCATCGACAACCGTCTACAAATGGTAATTGCTATTATTACTGTTATTAAATAGAAAAAATTTTTACTTATGCCATTTCTAGTAGGCACAGGGAAGAACTGCTTCTCATTTTTTATATGGTGAGTTATGAAATACCCCACCCACTCTATCCTACGCTCTCACTTTCACTCACTGTTTTTCAGGCAGGTATGGTTATAATTGTTAATTCAACTGAAATGGTACAATAAACCTTTACTTCTGATATGTACACAACTCATAATCAATTTCTAAAATGCATCCATATATTTTTTGCTAAACTGCCATACTAGTCAAATAATCAGTAGCATGGAGAAGTATTCATGCTTGAAATGAAGTCCTTTCCTATTACAGTAACATATTAATCAAAGCTTAAAGGCCTGAATAAGTAAAATGGATAAAATAAAAATATTAAAGACAAATAAAACTTACATATGGTGGTGGATAATTCTGGTGAGGTGGAGCTCCCATTGGTGGTGGTGGTACCATTTCCATGGGGGGTGATGGCATTACTGGGACTGGGTATGCCCATGGATTATAAGAGTAATCATACCCTCCAAACATTACTGGCATGTGATACACCTTTAGGAGACAAATAGAAGAAAAAAATAATTTATATTTAAAAAAAAAAGAGGTAATGAATATGACCTTTTCTGTCTAATAGGGTGTGTATAAATTGCTGTAGTGGCCAAACTATCAGTTGATCTGGATCTATCATACTGAAATGAGCATGATGACCATGAGCCAAAAAAAGATACATATATAATACTCAGCCTAATGATAACATTGTTCCAGTCCATCTGTAGGTCCATTTAATAAATGGCATATTCCTCCATATTGTGTACTGCTAAATGGTGTATACATTGATATTGTGGCTAATGAATAGTCGTGTGAATAGTTTGGGGTGAATGAAGATAGACTTATCTCAGACCCATTACTACAAAGGGTTTATTCTCATAAAAACTTTGGAGAAAACATGAAGTTGAAGACAAGAATGCATATCCTGGTAGGATTAGATACCATCTGAAGTCAAATGGTTAAAGAACACATTTTCAAAAGTGGCAGGATCTTGCATGATCATCTTAAATAAACTTACTTGTAAATAAGTACTTCCTGGCTTTTTTTCATCAAGTTTATATCTACCTTATCAGTGAAATATAATTTATAATTCTGATGAAAGGGCAACAAATGGAATAGATATTTACCATGACTGGTGCTCAATCCCTTGCGTTTACTTTTCTAATGCTCTCTGGCTATCTCGCCACTTAGAAAAATATATCGATTATTTTAAAAATATTTTAAATTAGACAAGACACTCTTTAACTCAAGCCAAGGAATATAATAGTATTCTCAAGAAATTACTGTATAATGGTTACTCCCTTTCATAGAAGCAAACAACACAACATTAATCGTCTTACCCTGTCCCTGTCCATCCCATGTATCTGGTCTGCTGGGCATGGATGTAACAGGTGGTGGTGGTGTAAATTCTGGAGTACCACTACTATCTGGCACTGGGGTGTAGACCTGATTCAACAAAGCCAAAAATAATTAATCAAATACATAATATTACAAGTTCACTTTATAGAGCATAAGAAGGAAAGGCTCTTACTTCAAACAGAATCTATACAAATATGAAGTGTGTATCTCACTTTCAACAACTGAGGACGTCGTAATACTGCGTCTCGCAGTGTAAACCATGAGGACGCGTCATACTGCGTTCACGGACCTGAAGGTTCTGGTGGAAATTTGATGTTTTCTTTCAATCCTGGTAATACTTGCGTTGATCTTTCAAGATAATAGAGTGTCAGATATGATTACGATGTTATTTACTGTGACTTTCTCATTGTATTATTACATATTGAGTGGGATTTCGCCTTATACCAGGTTGGTTAAGGCATTGATTGGTCCCTTGTTCTAAGCTAGAAATCAATGTTATTATTTCATTTATGGGAACAAGTTATGTAAAAATATAAACAACTTATTGATGATTAGTTATACCATACTACATCCAACCGTATATTCTTTTGTCTTCAATGAGTGAGGCCTGTAAATATTCTCACTCCAACGGATCAATTCTTTCCCAAATCTTCTTCCTAACCCATGTAATTAACTTGTCACATGCATATGGGGGAAGAGGTTAAGAGTGTTAACTATGGCTGCATATTTTTGATTATTATAAAACAAATGATGAATTATTGTTGATTGGTTTTGGCGTTTTAAAACTTGTAGTAGGTTTTGACCTTATAACTTGTACATAAATATAAGTAGTTGACATTTTAAAATTTGGCGTGCGCCGGCAGTCTTCGAGATACTGGCACGGTTGAGGGGAATGCGGTTTTCTTACTGTCCATTAGTTTGAAGGGGTTAAAGCAAATAAATTGTACAAAAAATAAAAAAAAGTGTAGTTAGCAACTTTGTTTGATCGCCATCTCCCCCTGAAAGATAAAAAAAATGACCAGGTTTTCCCTTCTACTGATGCCAGGACATGCACTGTCCACTATGATTTTGTTTTGTTTTATTTATTCATTTTTCCTAGATTGCTCCATAAGTACTTAGTTACCAGAGTCAATAAGTAGGCCTATCTTACCTTTAAACTCACCAAGTCCAAGGAATGCTCGAAAAAGCTCAAGTTCCAAAAGCCTGAACATTGTGCTATGGACATTTTTTGCTGGGTTGGATTACTTTTACACATTTTTTTTTGCTCATAATACAAGTTATTTCTTCAGTTGTAACTAACACGATACCAAATGCCACTTAACCCTATCCCGACGGGCCCTGCGATAAGTGGAAACCCCCTACGCCTGGCCTATGCAATATTGCATCGGGAACATCACACTGGTGCGTTGCCCTGTCATCGAGCATTTAGTTGTGTCACATGGGTGTGACGCACCGTCATCAAAGGGTTAATATCACTTTGCTAATATATCATACAATAAGTCTAGAAAATAACAAAAAACACATTTTAGGATGCCCAGTACAGGCTAAACAGCTTAAGATGTGGCCAGTCTCGGAAGAATTAAGCCTGAGTTCCACTACAAAGACTCAAGCCATGGTTCCAGAGCCTCTCCTGACACTTAGCCTCATGTTAGTTACATTGAAATTACACTCCCCTGGGCTTGGAGCATTTAGACTGACTTCAAAAGTGTTTTTATTATGCCATAACTGCCTAATAATGTATAACAAATTCCTAAGACAATCATAGACTAAAGAGCCTAATTGGCTGTGAAGAAAGTTATCAGGACTTTGGGTTCCACTAACTTTATCAAACTCTGAATCAGACTCAAGTCACGGATTATTAACATTTTTTGGTTAGGGCTAGGTGAATTATCTGGGGAATGGAGGTACCTGACCTAAAAGGTTCTTTTCCCAGATCCTGCAATTTTTTGTAGATAATTAGGATCTTTAGTCTGTAATCAAATGAAGGCAACCGAGATGTGCTTGCCACAAGAAGTGTAATCTTAATATTGGTTTTGAAGATCAAGTTGACAATTAGTCTGTGTTTCCTTAATCTTTTAATGTTGGGAGGGCATGTAAACATACACTGGTCACTATGGTTGCTTATTCATTTACTTATTTATTTATTTATTTATATTTTACAAGTAGATGGCATGACAAGATCAGATGGAAGGACTGTGTGAAGGAGGATCTGAATGCACAGGAGTTGAAGGAGGTAGATGCAAGAAACAGAGCACTATGGGGGAGGAAAATCTGCACTGGCAACCCCAACTGAGTGGGATTAAAGCCAGAAGAAGAAAAGATGAAGATGGCATAACAAGTGCTTACTCAACAAAGAGTCCTACTAGGCTTATCTAGTTTTTATTTTTATTACTGATATTTTTGTAAACATTATAATAATAGTAATAGTAACAATGACAATGAAAATGGTACTGCTACTACTACTACTATTACTGTTTACTCATTTGTACCTGGTGGCTTCCTACCATGTCATGGTAATATTTTCTTCCTGCTGGGTGATGTCCTATAACATGATCTCCTTGAAAATAATGTAAACAAACCCCAAAAAAACTCTGATTATGTTAAAGTGGTTGGGTGAAAAGCAATCAAAGAGCCACAGTGCAGTATCGAGCCAGCAGAGATTTCACACTTAGTCACTTTGTGCACTTGTTATTGAGCCGGCATTATGCAAATATAAGCCCCAGTGTGAATGGGTTAATAACAATAACATAAGTAACAGTAGAAATGAATAAGAAAAAGAAAGTATGCTTAGTAATTGACCCTTTAGAGACAAAGCACTTATTGAATTGTCTGTGTAGAATATAAATATAAAGCCATAGTGGACAATGCCTGTTCCCAGTGTTGGTGAGTTCATAAGGACTCTCATAGTTTGACTTCATTCTTTAGTTTCCAATATTGGTCCCCTTGTTTGTATGATCCAACCACTTCTGTTTTGTTTTTGTTTTATACCAATCATTTTTTACTTTTTTATGAGAAACTATCTATATCTTCTACAGATTGATGGCAACTACATACACTCTCAGGCTGTCAGAATACTGCTTATGAGAATGAAAGAGAAAGAGAGTAGAGACAGTTACTCAATAGCTATCTAGGTACCTTCGCATAATATATAAAAATTATTTTGTTACTACATAATATTTTGTTTATAACTGTAATATGAAAAATTATCCACATCTTGGATGTGGTGATAAAATATATTACCCTTCACATCACTGGAGGATTAGCAATAAAGCTGTTATGGTGAGAGGACATTTTTTCCCATTTTGTAGGAAGGAAAGGTAAAAAAAGGATTAATACTAATAATAGGCTAATGTGTATGAATCATCATTAAAAAAATGTATGCATGCATACTCACCTGGAAAAGACCTGGACTGGGGTAAGGTGGTGGATAGCTGACCGTATACATGGCACCGTTGTGTGGTGAGGGTGAGCCAGCCAGCTGATAATATAGTGGACCAGCCAGGGAGTGATAGATGGGTGGTGAAAGCTCATGACTAAATGAATCAATCTAATAACTGCATTCCACATGCTTATGCAAAGTGTGTTGAGTTTTTTGAATAGAATTATGCATGTGTGTGTGTGTGTGTGTGTGTGTGTGTGTGTGTGCGTGTGTGGGGGTGTCATGCCTCATTATAACATACATCTACTTCATACTACCAGCACCCCTAGTACTTTTGTATAAACTTAACCTAAAAAATTGAACATACAATAGGAATTCACCTGCTTAATTGAATGCTAAAATATGAGCCGAGTTTTGTACACAGAAATCTTATTTTGCCTATCAATGTACAACAAAATATCTCCAACAAAGACAGACAGATCCTGAAAGCTTGTCTGACCTCTTTGTCTAGGCCTAATGCCACAGGCTATTCACCCGCTGAAGCCGCTGCCACCTGCTATATGCACGATCACAGAGGGTGCTGGCCATATAAAAAGTTATGATGTGATATCAAATCCCTGGCAGCAAGTGCTGCACCCACGTGAGGTGATATAAAGTCATCCATTGTTGACGTGTTAAGCTCTCACAAATGAACTGACTGAATTATCAATGATTTTTTTTTCCTTGTTATTACCTTAACCCGTTAACGATGGGTGACTAGATATCACGTCTAGTGGTTTTTGGGCCACACGCCGGGGACGCGTTATTTTGTCCAGCCCGGCGTGTGGGAGGAGCCAGCGCAGCCGAGAATCCCGACGCATTAGGCTTATGCGTTCAAGAGTCCCGGAATTTTGGTCTTTTTAAGCTGGATTGATCCTGTCGGGAAAGGGTTAAAGAATACACACAGATAATATGAAATAACTGATGTGTTTTAAACAGTAAATTCATCATCATACTCATTGAAGACACAAATAGTACGATCTTCAAAAAAGGAAAGTCCAAACAATTTAGCAATTTTTCCCTAGGCATAATCATAATTCACTGACTGGAAGGGGGAAGTGGCTTAATTCTTTTAGTCATTATCCTAATCCCATTTTTCTGGTTATTCTTGATCCTTTAACCCATTCACGCCAGGGCCGTTCCGGCTTTGCACGGTAGCAATACAGGGGTTTTAGAACGCATAAGCTCAACGCCTCGAGATTCTTGGACGCACAAGCCGTGAGCCTGGGTTGCCCGCTTGCTCTACCCGAGTGCGTGGCTTCCCCTCATAGCTCGTCCCGGGCGTCTGACGCAAAAACCACAAAACGTGTCAGCACATCAACCAGTGCGAATGGGTTAAGACCAATGACATCTTCATATATATTACTTAAAAATGTCTAGCAAGTGCAGTTAATTTGATTGATGTAATCAATTCTAGATCAAATTTTCTTCATATTTCCTTGAGCTTCAATTATTATTATTGTTGTTACAATTAAATAATAATTCTGTAAAACATAAATATATGAATGACAAATATGTGAAAAAAGGAAAGACAAAAGGGGAGTATATATGTTTGTTTCCTTCAAGAGATAACTAAACAAAAACAAAAAAACATAAAGAGGCATTAATCAATGCAATATCAACATACAAATATAACTATTCCAGGCCTCAATGGATATAGCAAAGACTGTCTGACAGGCCTCTATAGGGGGTTCGGGGGGGAGAGACAAGCAAGGAATTTTGTAGTCTACTAACCCGTTCCCGATGGGGCTATTTTGGCTTTAAATGGTCGAAATGGCAGAATATTCAAACGTATAAGCCTAATGCACTGGCATTCTCGGCCGCACTAGCTGTGAGCGAGTGCTGTACGCCCGCTCACCTGTCGCTCTGGCCTTGACAAAATAACTCGTCCTTGGCATCTGACCCAAAAACCTCTAGACCTGATATCTTGTCACCTGTCCTTAACAGGTTAAGGGTTGACTGCAATAAACTAATCCTTATGTTTTGACAAATTAAGCTATTTCACACTTTGTAATAATGTTGGCAATACTGTTGAGAACACTGAAACAATTGTCCATATTTAACTGAGTTTTCATTTATGCACAAGTGCATGCCTACAACATATATACACATAAACACACACACACACACACACAAGTATTATTTATAATTATACTTCTCTCTCTCTTTCTCTCCTTCCATTCCTCTTTTACTCTCTCTCCTAGATCCTCAACCTCTCGTTTCCTGTATTTCAATTTGTATTTTAAATATCATTTAAAGCATTGTGTATGGATAATAAAAAAAAATAAGGGTGCAACTAACATTTCGCACATAAGCATGAGTCAAACATCACATCAACACAATATGTATTTCTAAATTTAGGTAATATACCAAAAGAAATAGAGGAAAGATAGATAGAAAAAAAGAAAAGGAGCAACCTTCACTTGCATATTTAGGATCTATAGATAATTCTCTATAATACAAGCTGGTTGTAAAGTCCAAATCTCCTCACCAATATTGTGGTGGAATCAAAATTACTCTTACAAATATTATACACATAGATACTTGGTATATAAGAATCATAAGGTAGTCTAACATTGAAGCCATTTTCAGATTTTTAAAATTCAATTTAGTTTTTGTTTAAAGCTACTGAATTTTCAGCTGACAAAAACAAACAAACAAACATTTACTTCCACTCATTTTGCTGATTAATTTCTGGTATCAAAATTAGTAATCTCAACTGTAAGCTTTGAAAATCAAAATAAAAATTTTACCATGACTTTCATTATGCACCTCAGGAAAAACCCTGACTCGGGGTCCTTAACCCCTTCAACACGAGGACGCGTATACTGCGTCCTCGCAGCGCTCGCGTCAAATCCGAGGATGCCCATACTGCGTCATGGCTGAGTTCTGGTGGAATTGAGCTTTCTTTCTTCCGGATACTGTACGAGATCTTTCAGAATAGAGGTCGGATATGATACGATATATTACTTGACTTTCATTATTAATAATTTATTACATAAGAGTGGGATTCGCTTATACCAGGGGAGGCATTGATGGGCCCTACTAGCAATCATTTTATTATTTATTTATGGAACATTATGTAAAAATATAAAACTTATTATGATTAGTTTACCATACTATTTCAATCGTTTTCTTTGGTCATCCGAGTGAGGCCTCCCACCAAGGTCACTCTTTCCATCTTCCTCCCAACCCATGTAAATAACTTGTCACATGCACATGGGGGAAGAGGTTAACTATGCATATTTTGATATATAATACATGATGATTATGTTGAGGTTTTGGCTATAAACTTATAGAGCTTTTGGCTTAAAACTTGTCATAGTCAGTAGCGACGTTTAAAATTTGGCGTGCGCCGGCAGCTCGGATACGGAGCGAGGAGCGTTTTCTACTGCCCGTAGTGAAGGGGTTAACCCATTCCCCCGGCGCTGTTTTGTCTTCACATGGCTGCAGTGCCAGGGCTCTCAAACGCATAGGCCTAAATCAATTATGCGATTGACGCCGCATGCCGGCACCCGGCGCTATGCACTTTACCAATCGCCACCTGTGGCCGGCGGCTGGCGGTAACGGGTTAAAGTTGTACATACATCAGGGCTCAGTCAACTGCCTGGTTAATCTCTGTATGACAAACTAAATTAGGATATGAATCTCTTGAAATATCTCTTTATTATAATTGAACCGGTAGGAAGTAGTGTTGTGCTATATGAACTGGAGTATGGCACTTTTTTTTTTTTTTTGTGTGTGTGTGTGTGTGTGTGTGTGTGTGTGTGTGTGTGTGTGTGTGTGTGTGTGTGTAAAGAAGTGACCAAATAGACTAAAATCAATTACAGATTAGCACTTGCAAGGCCAGAACTTTGATGTGGCTGTCATCCATGCACATTCAAAGATTACTCCTTTGCTAAAGGCTTACATCTCAGCCATTCGGACAGTAACAATTACAACTCAAAAGTAGGAAGATCTTTCAAAGACATGAGCATTAGGATATTTGAACTTTTTTTTCTTTTCTTTTTTTGCTTAAAATTTATTAAAAATCAGGCACATATAATGAATAAAACTTCAGCAAAAAGAAAAAAAGGAAACAGGAAATATGTAAAATATAAATACAGTATCTAATCTCTGTCTCAAAACAAACTATACTCATACACAGAAAAAAAGGAAAAATAGAAAATGAAAGTATATAAAGCACATTCTTTTTTGTATACAAGCTATAAATACTCACCTGTGTATACATTGCAGGCTGCATTTCTCCATTGGCGGGATGCATATACTGGGTTTGATTAATGGCTTCCATCTGAAGATTAGGTTCTTCCATAGCCGGTGAGGCATGTGCACTGGCACCCTGGACAGGTGGACCCGCATTTCCAATATCTCTGTTGACAGTTCCTGCTTCATTTCCCTTCTGGTCTGACAGTGGCTCTGGGATGTTCTGTTCAACCTTGAAATGAAGTGAGATACTTCATATTAACCCATTGGTCGCGGATGGCATGATATGATGTCAAGGCTAGCATCGGTGTAAACGCGGATGGCATGATATCAGAACAAGATGTGCGCTGGCCCCAGCGCGGATGGCACGATATACTGCGGTGGTTAGGGATAACGAGGGGACGCCCTCCTATCACATATTTTTTCAGGACGCGTCATTTACTACTTCGTTTCCGGTTTACCTTACGCGACCTTCCGATTGTCCCCGCAAGTACGAAGTGACATAGGACCTTATTGCTCTTTTTTTTATATATATATGAGTTTTAGTGTATACGTGTGTGTATGTGAGTGTGTGTGTGTGTGTGTGACTGCGTGCATGCGTGTGTGCGCACATCCTCTTTTTCTCTCTCTCTCTCTCTCTCTCTCTCTCTCTCTCTCTCTCTCTCTCTTTCCGTGTATGTATGTAGGGGTGTGTGTGTGTGTGTGTGTGTGTGTGTGTGTGTGTGTGTGTGTGTGTGTGTGTGTGTGTGTGTGTGTGTGTGTGTGTGACTGCGTGCGTGCGTGAGTGCGCACATCCTCTCTCTCTCTCTCTCTCTCTCTCTCTCTCTCTCTCTCTCTCTCTCTCTTCGTGTATGTATGTAGGTGTGTGTGTCTGTATGTGTTTCTGTGAGTACATCCTGTGTGTGTGTGTGTGTGTGTGTGTGTGTGTGTGTGTGTGTGTGTGTGTGTGTGTGTGTGTGTGTTCATGTATGCAGATATGTGAGTGTGTGTCCATTTTCTCTTTTTTTCCCTTTCTCCCACCCTCTCCCCTCCCTCTCTCTTGTCCTTTCCCCTCCCACCCTCCCCCCTCCCTCTTTCCCACCCTCTCCCCTCCCTCTCTCTTGTCCTCTCCCCTTCCACCCTCCCCCCTCCCTCTCTTCCACCTTCTCCCCTCCCTCTTTCTTCAAATTCGCCGCGCTGTTTTGACGTCATATCCATTTACCCCATTCCCTGTTTCAAAGTCACCCCCATATTACCTGATTGGTTGGAATGTCATGCCACATATTGTACTGAGTGCTCATTGGCTAGAATTATGAATGAAAACCCCAGTCTGAATTTGGTAGGCCACACAACAAACATGGAACCCACTCCAGGTAGGTCAAGGCAATCTTTCTTTGTCACGCCATATATCGTACTGAGTTCTCATTGACAAGAATTCTGAAAACAAATCCCAGATCTCGACTCCATTCCAGGTACTTCTACATACTCATTTTTTTATTTCTCCGATGAGGAGGATGAGGACTGAATGAAAACTATGTCCCTCTCTCACGGCAAGCGCAAATGGAGGACCTTGAGACTGACTCCAATTCGTCCGATGACGAAATTGATTATGTTCAAATTCACAACAGCAGTATAGACTCGGATGAGCCATTATCCGAGTATGCTGCCCGCGTTCATGAACGTAATTCGCCAGGTACGTGTAGCTGCACAGTCGTGACATTGTGTCCAATGAGCCATTATCGGGCTATACTAACTGCATTCTTTCTTGAAAATCACCAGGCAGTAAAGGGTTCCGTTGGTGAAAGAAAATGTGCCCAGGAAGTTTGGCTTCACGGCGACACCCGCCTTGAGGGTAAACCTCGATGCCTCTACGTCACCACATGAGTTCTTGAAGGTTTTTTTCACAGACGAGATCCTCAACATCATCGTGGAAGAAACGAATAAGTAAGTTCCCATCCCCTTCATTTCGAAAAAAAAAAAGATGCAAATAATCATGCTATAACTCCATTGAATGTTTTATCGTCCATTACAGCTACGCCGAGTCACATCCAGGCTTAGTGAAGGGACATGAGCGAAAATTGATGCCCCTGAGTGTTATAGAATTCCAAGTCTGGATTGCTCTAAAGATCAAGATGGGCATATCACAGAAGCCGCACCAGGCGCAATATTGGTCTAAAGACGACCTTCACGAGGCACCCTTTTTTCCCAAACATATGCCTCGTGATAGATTTGACCATATATCCAGTGCCCTTCACTTCTCTTCCAATGATTTTCAAGATGGAAGCAACAGGTTGTGGAAACTTGGCCCCATTATACAACTTCTACAGAAAAACTGCCAGTCAGTATATACCCCACCGCAGTGGATAACTGTAGATGAAAGTCTGTGGAAGTTCAGGGGCCATCTCAAATTTGTTACCTACAATCCAACTAAAAGGGCTAGATTTGGTCTAAAGATCTATAAGTTATGTGTGTCCTCAGGCCCAACATGTGGATACACATGTTCCTTCAAATTCTACACGGGACAGGACAGAGGGGAATTGCCGGCTTCTCACAAGGCTGTCGCCGACGTACTAAATAAAGGCTATACGCTTTTTGTTGACAATTGGTATACGTCGCCTACGCTCTTCCATTGGCTCCAGGGTAGGAAGAGCAATGCCTGTGGGACAGTGCGGGCAAATAGAAAATGGATCCCTAAGGACTTCCCCAAACTAAAGCTAAATGAAGTTGATGTACGCAGTACACCGACAGGCATGATGTGCCTGAAATGGGTAGATAAGAAACCCCTACACGTGCTGTCATCGATGCACACTTCGGAAATGGTGGAGACTGAGAGGCTCAACCGGCACGGAAATAAAGTGGTGAAACCAAAGGCCATCATTGACTATAATGAGGGCATGAAGGGGGTGGATGTAGGAGACCAACTTGCTGCTTCCTATCCAGCAGCAGCAAGGAGTCTGAAATGGTATAAAAAGGTTTTCATGTACCTATTTGATTTAGCCATGATCAATGCTTTTGCCTTGTACAGAGAAGTAGGTGGCGAAGCGTTACACCAGCTGTCGTTCCGAGAGGAAGTAGTAAGAGGCCTGCTTCGGGAATACCTGCCCAACGCACCGAAGTACAGTGGCAGAGGAAGACCGGCAGTGACTAATTCAACCCTCAGATTACAAGGCAAAAACCCTCATGTAATCAGGGAAATTGAGGGTAAAGAGTATAAAAGGTGCCACGTGTATTACACACATGGAATAAGAAAGATGACAAAGGCCGAGTGCTTTGTTTGTAAAGTTCCTCTTTGTGTTTTCAATTACTTTGAAAATTATCACAACAAGGCAAACTACTAACTTGTTGAATGTACATATGTAAATAGTTGTTTTTTTACATGCAATTACATGTATATGATTTACTCCCTTTTTTTATTCCCCACATGTAATTCCAAGAAAAATAAACTTGCAAAAGCATGCTATGACATTGGTAAAATGAAACAATTACCGATTGTCCAGCCATTTTTATCGTTTCTGAAAAAAAAAAAGAAAAAAGATCCAAATCCAGCATTCATTTGCTATCGAACAATGTTACGTAGATTCAAAGGAAAAAGAATACCAAAAGAATAAAAAAAGTTATTTTCAAGCCTCTCCAGTTTTCCAACAAAACGGGAAACCAATGTCAAACTGCCTCGAGCGCAGCCACACACACCGCCCGAGCGTTTTCGATTACATTATCAAACTGCTTACGTCTTCTAAAGACTTCGTATACAAGTCTATGATATTGGAAAATATAGTTATTTTCAAGCTTCTCCAGTTTTCCAACGAAAGGGAAAACCGATGTCAAGCTGCCTCGAGCGCGGTCTCCCACACCGCCTGAGCGTAATGTAAATACTGTGCGGACATCCGGGCCATATATGGTAATACCGCAATAAGCCTTATTACACTAACTTCGAAACTGCGACCAATGGGTTAAGTAAGTTCAAAGGAATTACTAAATTAGATCTTAACTGCTTAAATCATAATAAACTATGTTCATGAAGAAAATCACATTGAAAATAATTTTGGTAAAGAAAACGGTAGTGAAAATGTAAAAAAAAGGTAATTGTATGAAAAATGTAGTGAAACATGGGAGTAGATGCAGATAAACAGAAATTTAAAAATGAAAAGTGAAGATGGGGCACATGGCATTAAGGTGTTGACAGATAAAGAGACAATGATTGTGAGAGAGAGGAAATGGGAGGTGGTAGAAAAAAATTGGTGGGGAAAAGAGGAAGGGAGGAGGGGAGGAAGGGCAGAAGAGGGAAAAGAGGTAAAAGAGGGAAAAGAGGGAAAAGAGGGAAAAGAGGGAAAAGAGGGAGAGAGAGAGAGAGAGAGAACAAATAATAAGAAAATGGAAAGGTGGAAAAAAATAAATAGATCTCAAAAAGGAGAATACTAATAAAAATAATATAAAAAAAACATGAAATCAGCTAGAAAATTGAAAGATAGTACTAAATAAACAAGATAAAAGTTAAGATAAAATCAGT
>NW_028234428.1:15716242-15718742 GCF_977035675.1 Penaeus japonicus
GGAGGTGGGGGCGGCAGGTGGTTGCCCTGGTTGGTATTTGGCCGCATTGCCCAAACTCCCTCAACACTCATTCCTACATTCACTGCTCCCTGCCAATCACAGAATATATATATGAGAGATGATAGACAATAATACCTATTTCCTGATTTATCAATACATTACTTCTAACTACTATTTATTGTAGTTAGAACTAAATCATCTGCTCTTTTTAAATTGAAGAACGCTACCTTTCTCTTCCATATTCCATTACAGCATCTAGATATATTCTTGAAACTTGCTCAAGGTTTTGAGTCAATGCATTATTTCCATTTGACTTAATGATAAATACCAACTTGAGAGAGAGAGAGAGAGAGAGAGAGAGAGAGAGAGAGAGAGAGAGAGAGAAACAGAAAATACAGATATATTTGATGATAAGAATAAGCATAATCAAATGTTTTACACAAAATAAACCAATTACAAATTAAGATAAAATAGCTGTTATACTTACTGCAAAAGGTGGAAATGCTTCTCTGGCTGGACTCTCATTATTCCTATAGTTATTGGCATTTCCACGGCCCACTCCTCTATTTGGGTGGTTTCTGAAAGAAAGACATTCTATTTTTTCATCATGTTTTCAAGGATGTGGAATGGGCTCTAGTTCACTGATATACACTGTTGTAAGCAAAGTTGCAAGCGCATTCAACCACTCCTTGTACTCAGAATATATGATTTTAACCTTCTAGTAATAATATTGTCTTTTTGTACATTTGGGATTCATCTCGTCAGCAAAATAGCATAATGTGAATAATGACAAGGTCAAACAGAGAAAACAAACAAACACATGCGCACACACACGCACACAAAGTGTAAAAATGCAACAAATACATACTTGGAATTATAACTAGATTGAGATCCTTGCGGTGTTCTTGATCGAGGAGAACTTCCATGTGCTGAGGGACTTCCTGCACCTCGTCCTCTCATCCCTGAACTGCTTGGTGGTGTCTGTAGAAAAGAAATTTTATAATAAACATTATGTGGTATGAATGTAAATCACATCTTTCTTACCTAAGAGACATTTCAAATTGGAAATGATATGGAAATAAAAATGTGCCACTGTCTAGTATCCCTATAACAACCTTTTTTTTCAATGGATAAATTATTCTGTACATTTCTGGGATGGGTGGTCTGTTGCCTGAATAATTATTTTCTGAGTGCAGTCAAAAATGACACCTCACCAGCAATAGTGTCCTCCAAACATTATTCTTGGAAGACTGTTGACTTGAATGTTTAACAAATAATATGAAGGTTTACGTTTACTGAGATTTATAAAGTTTCTATTCCACTAACATTAACCCATTTGCGCTGAGGTTTATATTTAAGCACATAGCATCCAAGTATGAAATTTTTCCTGGTGGGAAGCCATGCTGCACCACTAAGAGTGCTTTTCACCCACCCAATTCCCTGGGGTGATAATAGGTTTTTGTATTTGTTTACATAATTTTCACAACTGGGAAAGAAAAGAAAAGAAAAATCTACACAAATGGAACTTCAATGCATATATACATAAGTAACAAAAAAAAATGTGTGTTTAAAGATAGAACTCATGATGTGATAGGACGTAATATCACATCATTTGGCACAAATGGGTTAAGAATGTTGCAATAGACTGATTTTCTATCATACACTTCCAATTCTCATCATGAGGATTAAACTATGTGGAGAAAGTAACACAGGTTTACAGGTGGACGAATCATGTTATTAACCAATAATGGACTGGGTGCCTAACAACTTAACTGGCAGTTGAGATGGGTAGTCTATGACACTGGGGGCACTGGCTAAAAATTAGAGGGATGGGGAAAGTGTTTTCTCCACCCTCTGGGCAGCACAGTCTAGCCTAAAGAATATTTTACCATAAATCCATCACAAAACAAGGGTTTAGGGTGATTTTGGAACCCTGTAGCTCTGAAGCTAGTACCATTACAGCGATAATACATCATGACTGTGTGCATGCTTTAACTGTGAACAGATCCGAATGTCACGTCATGTCCACATTGACACCCGTCTTTTATGCCTACTTGGTGCCGTCATGTATGTTATGGTACTCAATGGGTTAATTAGTTTATATACATGATATCTATGTCAAAAATTATGCTTTATATGGTTTCTGTAAACTTCTAAACCATTCAGTTCATGTTCAGTTCACACAAACTACTATCATCAATAATAACTTTTCATGATACTGATGATTATCATAATTATATTAAACCAATAACATAGATGTTTAGTAAATAACTTGGTAAAACTCTGATGCTCGAATCTCATGCAATACATACATGCTACTGCAAGTTGTTAAGTAAATTAATCAGTATAAATGAAGACAGAATTTGAAACAATATGGAAAATTGAATATCATGGCAGTTTTACTAACCACCAGGTGCTTGGGCCCATTTTGCCATGGCATGTAAAAATACCATCCTACACCCATGGTTAGATACACATGACTTTTAATTATAAATGCATA
>NW_028234428.1:15721242-15726242 GCF_977035675.1 Penaeus japonicus
TTTCCTCCCTTCTTCTTGCTCCTGGCAACAGCTGTCAAAGAAGTGCAAATATAAATAAATAGTGCAGAAATAAATATACGCTGAAATAAAATATCTTAAAAGAGAATACACAAAGTTACCAGTGGATAAATTCCTCTGATAACACAAGCCATAAGTTTCCTCCTGAAATTATTTTTAGATGAATCAATTGTTTTACACCATAGACAAAAAATCTTGAATTCTTATACATGCACCATAGAAATTAATAAAATCACTTGCATGTATCAAAGACAATTTTGTTCATAAAATGTAAAATGTAAAATGTTATAACTGTATCAAAAATGGTAACAAAAAAAGAGCATCCCTATTGATATAGAACTAATGTAAACATTGATGGGCATTATGCAGGTTTATTATGGACCAGGCTACACAGGTTAGGAACATCAATCAACAAATGGCATTTCAAAACTTCCATCAAGTCCAGTCAACTTGAAGCTGGTCTTGTGAAATTTGCCCTAACAAAAAGAGTACTGTATTATTTTGGTCTAGATGATGATGGTTATTTGGTTGACGAGCCCCCTCCCCCCTTACAAGAGCTCACATAACCACTGGTGTAGACACAAATTCATAGCTACACCTGTGGAAACATGAGCTCTGGTAATGTTGAAAGAGAGAGAGAGAGAGAGAGAGTGAGAGAAAGAATATTTGTCACCCTAGAGAGGTTACTTTTAGTTTATGGGCACAATGGGCTATGGATCTGAGTAATTAAACAATGACACTGTAAGAAAAAGCTTACTGTATTCAGATTCTGGGGGAAGGGTTGACTTTTTGTAGTAACCAGATAAATTTTTGTAATTGGCTATCACCCCACTCCCAGTGCCTGCAGCTCCATTGCCAGCTGCTCCTTGCTGCATCTGTGCATGCCATGGTGACCGTGGTGGAGAGGGTGGTACCTTTTCTAAGGACTCATATGGCACCTTTAACCTGCAGAGGAGTCATGGGTTAGTGGGCTCTGGATAAAACTCACACACAAGAAGAGACAGAAAATATAATGAAAAGTACATTTGTGTCTCTGACTAACCTGCTGCCGATTTCTTCAATATAAACATCTACAGGTCCCTTGTTTTCAGACATCTCTTGTATATGGCCACGATAAACATCTACTCTCTCTTCAGTTGCCTTTCCAACACTGCTTTCTCCACTACCTGTGAAAAGCAATATGAATGATAAAGGTAAATTACAATTTTACTCTTATCACACTCTCACAGATCTCTATCTTCTTATTGAAAAACAAAATACATATAAAGCAAAGAGCAGTGGGCATTAATACCTTGCCGAGTGGCTATGTGAGCCTTTCGCAAGTCTTCCACTTCTTGACGATTAGGTAATAACTCTAATTTTATCAGCACCTTTACACCTGCCTGGAAACCATTGCTATCAAATGGACCATAACGAGCTTCTGTAAGAGAAAAAAATTAAAATATAATACTACACTCATAATATAGCAAATGAAATGTTTAACCCATTCGTGCCAGGTATAATACTACACTCATAATATAGCAAATGAAATGCTTAACCTATTCGTGCCAGGTGACTTCCTATCATGTCAATGTAATATTGCACTCCTTCCAGATCACACCCTAAATGGCCGAAATGCCGGGACATTTGAACGCATAAGCCTAACACGTCGGGATTCTCGGCTGCATTGGCCACGAGCGAGCGCTGTGCACCCGCTCACCCGGCGCGCCGGCCTGGACAAAATAACTCGTCCCCGGCGTCTGGCCCAAAAAACACTAAACGTGATATCTTGTCACCTGTTGTTAATGGGTTAACCCATTCGCGCCTTATGATGTGCTGACATGTTTTGTGGTTTTTGGTTCAGACGCTGGCGACGAGATATTTAGTCAAGGCCGGCGCTCGGGGTGAGTGAGCGAACAGCCTAGGCTCACGGCTAGTGCCCCTGAGATTCCCAATGCGTTAGGTTTGTGCATCCAAACTCCGACATTCTGACCATTCAGAGCCGGAATCGCCCGGCGTGAATAGGTTAAAACGGAAGTTTTACATTGTTACATATGCACATAATCATAGGAGTTCCATTTGTATAGACACATCTTTCTTCACTTGTGAAAATAATGTAAGCAAATACAAAACCCTCTAATTATCACCCTGTTGAAGCAGGTGGGTGAAAAGTGGAGTGGCATTACACAAATACGAGCTCTGGCGTGAATGGGTTAAAAACACTGTTCTTCAAATTCTCAAAATTCTAGTAGAAAAGACTGGTTCACACATGAACTTGTATCCCCTTCCCACACACATAAGTAGTATTTGATGCCCGACAAACATAATTAGGAAACTGGTGCAGTATTTCTCACCTCTCCTAACAGTGTTCCATGCATCATACTCAATATTTCGGTAAATGTCAGGATCCAGAGACTTGGCAACTTTATATGGGAAAGGTGGGATGCCATGAGCAAGGAGGCCTTTTACATCATCTGGATGGATATCTTCTAAACTCAGTCGCTCTTCTGTACTGGTGCTGAGAGAAGATATGAGATGCAGAAATTATGATTAAATCATTGATATATGCACTGTAGTTAATGTTAGAGAGGCTGGGGAAAGGAGCTGGAAAGAATGAAACATAATACATAGTATATATTTAATATGGCAAAAGAAGACAAGCACTCCTACTCAACTTACTTTTTGTCACCCTCATCTTGACTATTATCTCGAGATACACTAGTTCCCAGAATTTTTTCCACAAGTGCACCTATCTCTTTCAGTTCTGCTGAATTAGCTGAATCTCTTCTAAGGGTTGCATATTCTTTGTCATGCAGCATTGTGTCAACTGCTAGCCTTACATCCTTTAGTTTAAAAACTCTTGAGTATAGTATGTCATACACAACAGCTGTGGATTAAATATTTATTTAGCACAATGTTACTTTAGCTAGACTTCATTTTATCAATTACAGTATGATTCCAAAGACAACTAAGGCAACTTAAAAATAATTGCAAATAAATGATAAGTAAAGGCAAACAGTGGAATATGATATCCCATTGTATACTAGTTCTTACTTTCATGCTCGATGACAGTGAAAGTTTGAATTAACTTTTAAATTCTTGCTCATAACATAATTTGTTCATCTTATAGGAAGAACATACATACATATACAGGACCATTAGAAAACCAGATAAATAGATGAATTATCATTCACAAAATATTTTCTGCCCAATACTGTATCCTTCTTCTAGACTTACACTGGCAAAATCCTCGGGATGAAGCATGATCTTTCTTGTAAACAATGTCATAGTGGTTCCCATTGGTAAAACTGAGCATAAGAGTCCTGGGGTGATCATGGTCTGTAGCTTTGCAGGGTGCTCTTCCAATTCCTTGATAAATGAGGAAATCCACCCTGAAATAAGTGAGGATAGTTAACTCGCATTACTAGTAAAATATGTGCAGATATAGACTTCTGTCCATCTAAACCTACTTTTTCTATTATTGTTTGTGATACCCTTTTTATCGATAAAACTAGCTTAAAAACATTCATGATATGCCAGATGTCAATGTTATCTATTATCAACTTACTTAAAAAGTCGTGACATAGCCAATATTTCAGTGTGGCCTCCCCATTCCCTAACATCCTGGAGATTAAACACATGATGGTCTAATGGTATCTCCAGAAACTGAAAAGAGATATCATCAAATATAATTTTTCTGTATAAAATCATAAAAAGATAATATTTTGATATGATTAAGTTTGACTATATCACTAGTGTGTAATTACTATATACTTATCTACCACTTTTTGTATGATAATACAATGAAATGTGGGCTAAATTCATGGGGATTACATATAATACAGCATCCATATTTACAAATAGTATAGCAATACCACTTTCCTATGCTTGACTTGAATCTGCTATCCAGATACAATGACAATGGTGATTATAATAGTCTAGTTTTACCACATGAAGAGAAAAGGTAACTACAATGATATCAATTTTTACAAAAGCAACACAATAATCATAATTACACTTACTGGCTGGAAGTCTTCTTTATAAAGCATCATGTATTCCAGACACAGTGACCTAACACGAACATGCTCTGTCTGTGACATGATGACCTGAAATAATTCAGACTCTTTAGGAGCAAGAAATGTTTTATATATCCTTTGGTAACTATTAACCCATCCCCGACGGGGGAATTCTAGCCTTGAATGTCCAAATGCCGGGGCGTTCGAATTATTAGGCCTAAATCAATTGAATGGCTGGCACAATACTGTGCCGCCCGGCAACTGGCCTTTTGAATGCGCGGTACACATGCTGTACCACCCGTCCTGTGTGGGTTAAAAAACTGCTGTATATGAAAGTAATTAATCCAAGAACTATGCACTTAACATATCTTGACTTTTTATTGTATCAAAGACTTATATGTGTCATATAACAGGCTTTATCAATGATGCAGTTAACTAAAATTGTACAATACAGTCCATATCAGCTCATCATTTTCTTTATACTCATTGTGATAGAAGTACTGCTGTTTTATGGGAGGACAAAAAGCAACTTTTTTTCTTCTTCTATTTTTGTAGTTATGAACGGATGCGAAAAATATAACCATCCACACTGAAGATAACATGAAGAGGTAGGGAAGAGGAAGGAAACCTGTGCTTATGACTGTGAGTGCCAGCAAAAGGTATCCCTACTGGCACAGGAACACTGGGTATTGTTTGAGTCACCTTCCTCTTCTCATACTGTCTGCACATCCTTTATCAGTGCAAGAGGTTGGCAACTTGCCGTTTGCTATCATTCTATAAAAATGGCGTTTGCTAGAGACCTTGGATGGGTGCCATTCAAGGCTCTCTCTCCTGATGGTGCTAGAAGCAAGTGGTGCCATCTAGGTTTGGATTCAAAGTGAAACTCATTTTGCTTAACCCATTCACGCTGAGGCTATTCCAGCTCTGAATGGTCAGAATGCCGGGGTTTTCAAACGCATAAGCCTAACTCCTCGGGATTCTTGCGTG
>NW_028234428.1:15778742-15783742 GCF_977035675.1 Penaeus japonicus
GACCCGTGACTGAGTATTTGCACACGATATTGGTGTGTGAAGGTTTCCGGGTGACATGACCAATGGCCCGACAGTAATTTGGGGATATTACAGGGAGGTGGCAATGAAGGAAGATTCAACATTTTCACATTTTTTTGTCCTTTAATGAATATGCAGAGGAAATTTCTGTTTCATAATTACTGTTTCCATGATCACATCCTTAAAGTCACTCCCACCTCGTCTTGATTGTTTGCGCTTTCACTTTTTGACTAACGTCACGAGATATTATGGACAAGTTATTTTCAAATCATCATATTTTCCATACGCCTGACTAAATTGCGTAACTAAATCTTATACTTAATTCCTTTAATACCGCGTCCCAGATTCACATCGATTCATCTTATGAACAAACAACTTTAGGAGAGACTGCAGGAAACACCCACTGCACTACATTCATGAGGTCACTGAACTTCAGTCGAAGCAACCCTGACATCTTGAACTTCTACGCCAACTCGTCTTTACTTTCTTGTGACCTCCCGCCATCTCGCTCTCTCGTGGCCTCTTCTCCCTTCGCTCGCTCGCACTCCATTCCTGTTTCACCATGCAGTGTCTACGGCAGGCAGAAAACCGCTGCTAGTTACTGCTCCCTTTTCTGTTGAATGATATTTTGAATGATAGTTTTGGTTTCCATTGTTACATATGAAACATCATCCGGGTGTAGAAAAACAGCTTTGGTTTCGTTAATGCACACGGACACGCACATAAACGTCGATCACACCCATACGATTATGCCAAGGTTATTTGTACAGTGTGTCTTATGCCATCCTGATGCCCCTGAGCCATAGGGAGGCACTGCTAGCATGCCATTCCAGTGCAATAAGAGGATGGCGTGAATCAGGCATTCTAATATCTTGTTCGCACCATTATCAATATGATCCTATGTGTGATCGGTGAGTCATCGGCTCCACCGGCTGCTGGAACGAGAGGCAGGCCTTTCTTCCGATGGATTATGGCGTACGTTTTTTAGAGTAGATGTACGTTGATATTATGATAATGTTTCCAGTTCTGACATAATACATAAGTAGACTGAAATTACATACTTTCATATTTTGTTATGCAATTGACAGGGGTCTTTCATGCCTATCGCCATTTTATCATATTCCTTTTTAGTATACATCGAATACCAGCAACTGACCGGTTTTGTCCACAGAGGTCTTGTATTCCAGCATGATAATAATCTAACTCACTAGATGTTCAGGCATAGCTTTCTCCTTAACCTCCATCTTAATTTTATTGTGTTCATACGTCGTGTTCCCTTGTTTAGTCATCCCTTGGACACACGCCTTTCGCCTCCATGGATTCGGATTTCCGCTCAGTCCGGATATTTTCCTACAATGTCGGGATGTTTACAGAATTATACAACAAGAATTTCAAAATGATTGTAAATAATCCTATTATTTCAATTTCCTTCCGTCTTGCCACTACTTCCGTTTATGAACTGATCTACGTCGTCATCACTGTCATCATCATTATCATTTTCACTTCCTACTCCATTCTCAAGCCTCTTTCGGCCGTCATGCTGCACACATGGCGCTCCCCCCATATGCATGATAACGGTTGGACCGCAGTCGCCGCCTGGCAGTATTGCTCTCGTGTGACAAACCACTTTTCTCGAGTTGTTGATGTGCGTCTTTTGCTCCCTTGGCAGGGTGGTTATTCTCCCTTTTTATTACCCGTCTTCTTGTTCTTCTTTTTTTTTTATTCTTTTTATTTCATTTTCATTTTTCTTTTCTTCTCTTTATCCCTCGCTCTCCCCCCTCCCCCCCTCTCTCTCTCGCTCTCTCCCTATCTCTCTCTATTTCAACTTCTCTGTTTACCAATCTATCAATTGCCCCTTTCAAGCAGTGAAATATTTAAACTTCTTTCATTCTGTTTCCTGCTCCCGTCAATCGAAGAGAAACGTCATGCACTTCTGATCGCGTGGCACTTCCTAGCATGACTCACTGCCGGTCAGTGGAGGCCTTGACTGGTTGTCATGAAGGCAGCACTGTGGCAGCCTTGTTTTCCCAGAAATCTATTATTTCACCACGCACGCACACACACACACACACACACACACACACACACACACACACACACACACACACACACACACACACACACACACACACACACACACACACACACACACACACACACACACACTTATCTATTTTTGTATCCTTAGGTGCCTGTCCTATCATAAACAAAACTTCCCGACTAGTATTTGGATCTGGTCCAGTGATATATTATTCTGCGTCAAAGTGTCTCCAGAAAGTAAGCCACGATCTCCGTTAGGAAAGAGGTGGCGGTATGCCTTCCGAGCGACGGCCATCTGCTGTTATTTAACGAAATCAGGTAAAAGCGAGGTGGCGTCCCGCGTTTACCTTCACGTTGAGCAGCTGATACGCGGTGAGGTAATCTGGTGTGGGCGGTCGGTGATAATGGATGCAGGTATATAGTTTTTTCTTCATATACTATCACTTGCGTTTAACTGTTAACAACGGGTGGTTTCTCTTTGCATGGCGGAATCGTCAAGAGTTAGCTAACTGCCTAACGGCTGATTTTCCAAAGGTTCAGGAATTTTCCTAATTATTCTATCTTTGTCCAGACTGGAAGGGAAGATGCGAGACTCGCACTATGACTTAAAGATATGCTCTCTGTCATGCAGTTCATGCATATCATTAAGATTCTTAGAATTGTACGCCTTCAGACTTCTTTGGATCGTTTATCCTTTAATTATGAAGAACTCGTTTTTGGCTTGGGTATGCAGCTTAGTCTCCACTTCTGTATTCATCATGATGCAGGCTGCGACCTAGACATTTATTTCTGTTTCTATTTATGCAGGGTATTTGCGCATTTTCATATGCTAATGAGGTCTCCAAAGAACGAGCTAAACTGTCTGCGAGGTGCTCCTCTGGCTAACTGTAAATAAGTCTTGCAAAAACGCAGATAAAGTTCCGATCTTACAACCAATAGTTACTTTGGTTGGGTGCCCCCCCCTCTCTCTCTTTCTTTCTTTCTTTTTCTTCTTTCTCCCTCTGCCTCTCCCTCCCTCCCTTTCCTATTCATAAAACTCGCTTATAGACAATGAGATTTGCAACGCTACAGCACGCCAAATAAGTGTTTTTTAAAACAAATACATATAGTATATGGATTTATTTTTTTGTTCCGAAGGGAAAGACGACTATGTTTACTTTCACTGCTTCGTGTAAGTACTCTTGTGCAATCTCCCATTTCGTCTAGTTTAATTTGTCCTAAAATGAAGTGGAGTTAAAATGCAGCAGGCTCATTAAAGCAAGAGCAAGCGCAGCGAGAACTTTCCCCGGGCGTTTTCCCAGCGCCGCCTTCGGGTCCCGCACGACCCTCTCAACCACAGCCTCCGGCCCGGCCCGTCTCAGACACTCCGTTGCGTCCAGAAGGCCCGGGCGCAGACGTGGCAGATGTACGGAGGCGGCGACCAGGAAGGCGGAGGTACCGTTAGGGCCGCCCGGGATCCATCTTTCCTTTCGCTTTACGACTCGTGGCGTCAGCTCGCCTTTGTCCAGGCCAGGCGTGTGCTGCGCCGTCTGCGTGAGCGCGGAAGGAGATGGGTTGGGGCGCGGGGGTATGGCTCTGATTGCTGCTTGCCTTCTTCAGATATTTATTGTACATTGTACATTATACAGTATACAGTACATATTGTAATTGTAGATAAGTGCAGTAGTATATATATTCTGTCGACTTGAAAAAAAAAAAATCAAATCTCGTAGCTGGCAAGACTCATCCAAGCAAAATCTCATGCATAATAACAGCAACAAACCCTTTTACTGCATCCCGTTTTCAAGGCTCTATGATGAACATGGCTGACACATTCAATGATCTATACCTGTGAGCCGGTGCTGGAACCTTAAGCTGGTGTTGCATGAATGCTGCTTGATCACCTTGACGCCTGAACATGCCAGTGGGTCTGATATTCTCTCTTTTGTTTTCGCCGAGTACAAATTACATTTGCTTAAGGACCACTCATCTAAAAAAAACGGGTTAACTGTTTATATGGCGTTTTCACATTGGATGCTAATACGCACACACGCGTGTACGGCATATACTGGTATGCATCTCTCAGTCTATGAACCTACCATTGCTGAGACACATACTCGACGCCGATTTACCGATTTATAAGCTCGCACGCACTATATGTTATTCAGATACTCTTGCATCACATTCTGCCTTTTTACCTCTTGCTTTCATTTTCGTATTCTTCCTCTTCTTTCTATTTCTACTCTTTCGTACTTTCTTTAACACAAAGATATGATTTGTTTTCCTTACAATATATGATTCAATCTGATTTTACGTAAATATTTTTTATGGAAAGAGAGAAATGCGCTAAAGGCCACAGCCAGGTGAGTGGTGTCACTCTCGGGCCACAGAGGCATCGATTGATGACGGATTGATGCCCCGTACGCAGCCCCCGGACGTACGCAGCCCCCGGACGTACGCAGCCCCCAGACGGGTGAACGACACATCGTGACGCGCCCGAGAACCGTTAAAGCCAGTCTTGCGAGCTTGCGCTTTTTGAAAACATTTGTTATCGGAAACACACCATTCGAACCAAAGAGCAGTGAGGGGATGGAAGTCAGATTTGAAACGCTGCAGCCTCTCGGCCCCAGTCTTCGGAAATACGCAGGTGTGGCTCAAGTTTATAATGGTTGCCAGAGACCACCATCTCGGAGGCGCCAAGAGGCAGGCACCTGTATCGCACGTCATCAGGATGTTATGGGAAGCTCGGACATGAGACCTTCAAACCAAGATTACAACTGGTAATTAAATTTTAAATAAGCGCAATAGTTTCTCGGGAAACAACTCGACCAACGTAGAGCATAGGGTAAAAACATTACAAATTACGGTGTAAGGGTATTTTATACTAAGTAACAAATAAAAAAAATAAGAGAGCCATGCTTTTTCACTAGTGATTTGCAATAAACATTTGCGATGGCATAACC
>NW_028234428.1:15811242-15813742 GCF_977035675.1 Penaeus japonicus
TCTCTCTCTCTCTCTCTCTCTCTCCCCTCCCTCCCTCTCTCTCTCTCTCTCTCTCCCTCCCTCCCCCTTCTCTCTCTCTCTCTCCGCTTTCTCTCTCTCTCTCTTCCTCATCCTCTCTCTCCTCCTCTCTCTCTGTCCTCTCTCCTCTCTCTCTCTCTCTCTCTCCCTCCCTCCTCTCTCCTTTCTCTCTCTCTCTCTCCTCTCTCTCTTCTCTCTCTCTCTCTCTCTCTCTCTCTCTCTCTCTCTCTCCCTCTCCCTCTCTCTCTCTCCTCCTTTCTCCCTCTCTCTCTCTCTCTCTCTCTCTCTCTCTCTCCCTCTCTCTCTCTCTCCTCTCTCTCTCTCTCCTCTCTCTCTCTCTCTCTCTCTCTCTCTCTCTCTCTCTCTCTCTCCCTCTCTCTCTCTCTCTCTCTCTCTCTCTCTCTCTCTCTCTCTCTCTCTCTCCCTCCCTCTCTCTCTCTCTCTCTCTCTCGTTTCATTTTGATCAATATTACACTGACCCAGGATCAAAGCTATGATCTGTCCTGTGTTAGAAGTGAATTTCTTTTGTTCGCTGATCCAGAGGTATTGTTAAAATACCCCATAAAATGTGGTACATGCATTCTGTGCACTGTGAATTTGACTGATGGAGTTTGCATCTGTGTGGAGCTTATATTTCAGGTATTAATGGCATACCTGTATGTTCATAAGCATATACTATCTTTAATGTTAATGTTTGAAACAAGAAAGAATGGAGATGCATGGGCGCAAAGGACAGAAGGCGCGTCCCCGGCAGTCCGCCGCCACATCCGGGCATCTGGCTTCCTTGAGAGCCAGAGGTGAGGCAGCCGCCGCCGTGCTGGGGCTCTGCACATCACCCCGAATACCGTCTCCCATTTGCGCGAAAAATTCCCCTGGCTTTTTTCCTTGACAACACTAAATCTCACTTGGTGTGGCTCCGGCCGGCCTCGCTCCCCTGCTGAAAAGCCTCCGAATCTGCGTCCGGGGCAATTTGGCTTCAATTTTTCTCTCGTCAGCGCCAGAAACTTTTTAGACTTACGATGTACTCTCTGCTCCCTTACCCCATTTCCCCTCTCCTTTGCTCTCTCGCTCGTTCCCGGCCTTTGCTTTCTGCGCTTTCCCCTCTCGCTTTCGCTACCCCTCTTCTCTCTCCCTCACTGTATCTTTCTCTTCGTCTGTGTGAGGGTGTGACCCACTTTCAATCTATTTTAGACGCATTTGCCAGTGCTTGCCGTCCTCCACTTCGGTAACCAATACTTCTTGCACTTCCACACTCCTTTTTGCACCGATTTTCCTCCCTCATTCCCCTTGTCGCTTCCTGGGCGCTCTTGCCTGAGTGGCTAAACGCTTCTCACACTTATACGTAAACCACAGATATCACTCCGAACACTGCAAATAATTAAACTTTTCTTCTCTCTTTCTTCGGGTAGAGTAATCAGCGCTTCCAAATGTGCTCGTTCGACCCGGAAATGTGCTGTGTGGAGGAATCCGCGCGAAAGGAGTTTTTCGAATGTTTTATCTCTCCTTCTTCAAGCGCGTTCTGGTAAGAGCCATCAATTCCGAGAAGGACTTTGCCGCCTCCAGTTAACCGTAAATTGTAGGCTATTCCCACTAAAATATTGTAAACATTTCCAAGCAGCCGCTCCCAGTGGCTCACACCGATAAATATTGTCTCCTCCTTCTTTAATATCCGTTGAATCCCAGAACTTTTAGTATAAACTCCCTTTCGGGACGACCGGACGTTCTGCTCGGCATTTCCGGACTTGGATTTTTTATTCAGAGAAAAGTGGCAAAGTCTGACCTCCTAACTGTGACGAATTCAACACCCTTACTTGACGTTACGTAACCTGAGGTTAGTAACGTGGTTGTATACGTCATGACCAAACACGTTAAATACTAAAACCTGCGCAGAAAAACGCACAGAAAGACACAGACACTCAGACGTACACATAAAGCTAATGGCACCCCTGCTACTCTCCTCAGAGCAACACTGATCGAGATACGGACGTAAAGCTTTACGTCAAGGAAACAACTCGGTTCCATCAACATCGCTGTGTGTGTTCCCTCTTTCCCTCACCGACTCGGGCATGTATTAATTTCCTCTTGCCTGACAATTAAAAAAGATAAACGAACGCCTGGGAAGTCTCTCGTACAATTTCTCTCGACATGAAAATGTTATAATGTAGTTAGCGTATTTGATATTCTGCGGGAAGCGAAGTCTTGATAGATGCTGATGAAAGGAAGCTTTCAACTCAGTCTCGCTGGAACATTTTTCACTGCATTTGCTCTGCGTCATTGCCTTGGCATCAGCCCTTCGATATCTATGAGAGATCACAGTTTTGCTTCTTGTGAACAATGGCTATGAACATTTTATAAATTGATCTTGATAGATTTCTGAACTGATATCACTTGGTAAATCTTTATTGGAATTGCATGAATGAAACAAAATACATGATTCCTATGTGTGGGTGTGTGTAAAGAAACACACACACACACACACAGA
>NW_028234428.1:15818742-15823742 GCF_977035675.1 Penaeus japonicus
AGGTATTTTTAAAAGAGATTTTTCTAGCGTCTTTCAAGCCCATTCACGTCTCTCGAGCTTTGCTAGAAAATACAGATAAGAGGTTCAGTAAATTTGTGTATATATTATCGAAGAAATCATTCGAAATGTATTACCTTCTTCATCGACCCCCTATTTGTTGTTCAATCAAAGTGTCTCTGTTAGTCAGCGTTTATCTGTTATGATTCAGGCTTTGCTTCTCTGTATGTTCTCGATGCATGGCTAAACAAAATATCTAGCCTACATACAAACACACGCACACACTGTTCTAAATGTGCAGCGCTCGACTATGAATGTACTTGCCTAAATGCACTGCATCCTCACACGCGTGTGCTAAGGGCAAGGCTGCAGATATAACATTATCTGCGGAATGTGTAGTCATTGATGAATGCTTGATTGACAGCTGGTTTCATAAACCCTGGATATACGGTTGTAGTTGGAGCCATTGCACGACAGCGAAGAATATTGAGCTCAAGTCGCTGCTCCTCGCGCTGCCGCCCTCGCACTCCCCGGCTCCTGCGCCTCGCATCGCTCAGGCTGAGCCGACGCCGAATATTGCTTACTCGATAACGACCTGCATTGCCTTATCTTTCAGAGATACGATGATGGTCCAGAATCCGTGTGAAAACATTGCATGTACTTTTGGGAATCTTTGGACAATGGAATGATTAAGCACAGGAAAGAACAACGAATTTATCAACGCGGCTGATTGTTGGTGGAAAACTCCAAAACAAAAAGTTTGACGTGACGTGATCATCCAGAATTCCGATTCTCTTATTAATGGCCAGACCGTCACAAATTCGTTTACAGCTTCTGATCACGGAGTGTGACTGCCGTAGCCGTAGTTGCTCCTCAGCGATGCTACGCCAGCCATCTCTTTCGTGAAACAACACAAAACTCACATCACAACAACAGCATCATAAGACAACATAATAACAGGAGTCGTCACATACGTGCAATGAAAGAGCCCCGGAAACGCCGCTTCGCCTCTTTGGCTCCGCAAATTAGATTTCACAGGAAGTGCTTTCTTCGAACTCAATTCTCAATCTGTGTAAAAGCCGCTTGATTTCCTGAGAAAGATAGAATATATATGGAATGATTTTATTCTCAACAGCTGGTGCTGCTCACGTGCATCCTGGCAGCAAGGATGTGCACAGGAGGCTTGATATATGTGCGCACGCCGTACACACTCGTGCAGCCGACGATATACGAGCAGCAGACAAGGTTCTTGGCCATCACGGACCAGGACAAGATCTCTACCCTGCAAGTATGTGGAAACACTGATGCTTGTTTTGCCAGGCCTATGCGAATTGATATGTCTTGACAACTATGGTGTCGTTTTCTGAAGTCAGTTCGAGGTCTAACATTTCGTCAGGCTTTGGCATTAATCAATGACATTCAGGAACCATCAGACACGTGACATTTTCCTCCTCTTCTTCCCAGGTATTCACAGATGTGGACCCCCCCGAAGCCTCCCCCGCTGCCCCTGCCACAGCCCCTGCCGAGGTCCCTTACAGGCACCCCCTGGCCGCTCTTCCTCCCCGCTGGTGACCCTCCAGTGACCGCTCGTACTTTCATCCTTGTCTATGACTCTCCTAAGTAATGTGCCATGGAAATTCTCCTAAGTCAATTGCAGGTTTGAAACATTATTCGCAAACACTTGTCTACATTTCCTCCAAACTGCATTGCTTAGCTCTAGTGAAATATAAAAGTAAGGCAGAATATGTACTTAATAGAGGATTTTTTCAATAATATATGATGACACTGACATTGTGCGTGTTTCAAGACTCTAGGCTGAACCGAAAGAGTAGGACTACGCAGATCAACCAAGATTTGGTAAAAGAAAGAGAACCTCCTCTTTCTTCCTTTTTTCATCTCTCTCTCTCTCTCTCTCCCTCTCTTCTCGAAAACAGTAAACTATGCTTAATTGTTTTCTCTGGCAAGAGAAATCGCGAAATAATCTAACAGATTCATATATTGAATAAAATCACGAGTCCCAAAAATCGATACAGGTTATATATATTCAGACACACAGAAGAGAGGGACCTTGAAACTCTGATACCTTGTGATGGCATAGTAATGGGACAAGAACCACCGTAAATCATAAGTTAAACAAATAAACTATTTGACTGACACAAGGTAATAAGACTATATTTACATGAGAGTCCAAAGTTGTTTTCACGCTAGGTAAACTCTGGAACTTCTAAGCTCCAAGTTCCAGCTGCAGACATTTCCCTGAAGTGGCTTGCTAACACGTAGCCGCTACTCCCGTTCCCTGCCATCAGTTAAACATGCACATGGACACGGAAAACAAAAGATTCAGGGATGACTGCCGTAATGACCGCCATCCTTTGGGCAAGAGGCGAACGGGAGAGAAGTAAGGAGTGGAAAATGGGGATGGGGTTTCGAGTCTCTAGAGCTAATATGTTCCTCATGAGGCCGTTACGTGAAGGGCGTCCGAAACCGGCCAGCTGCGAGAGTTTCCTCGCTCCCCAGCACGTAATTTCTGAAATAGAACCCTGATGCTTGGGATGGAAGCGGGTGAGTACGCGCTCGGCTGCAAGGGAGGGCGAGGAATAAAAGCGTGTACTGGAATGCTGAGGCAGTAATGGAAAAAGGTGTATTTTTTACGGTTTGTTTTGACTAGTTTGTTGTGTGGCAGATAATGGCCAATTGTTCAGGTACAGTTTGGGCAGAGGAAGGGTCAACCGATGTTCTCATATCAAGGCTCCACTTCAAGTACCTTAGGACATTTATGGTTATTACTTGCTCATTACCCACTGTTCCATTACTTCCTCTTACTCATTATTTCTTGCCCCGCATTCATAACCATCACACGCTTTGCGCATTGCATCGTTCCTCTGCCTGTGGCTTCTTCCATTCTTACTCTTTCTCTTCATTCGTTTTCTTTGCCTCGATTTCTTTCATTTTTCATTTTTCTTTCTCTTTTCTTTTAGTGCATCTTCTATTCTTATTTTCCGTCTCTCTCTCTTCCTCCCTCTCTTTCTCTCCCCCCCCTCTCTCTCTTTCTTTCTCTTTCTCTCTCTCTCTCTCTATCTCTCCCTCCCTCCCTCCCTCCCCCTCTCTCTCTCTCTCTCTCTCTCTCTCTATCTATCTATCTATCTATCTCTCTCTCTCACTCTCTCTCTCTCTCTCTCTCTCTCTCTTTTTTTCTCTCTCTCCCTCCCTCCTTCCCTCCCCCTCTCTTTTTCCCCCACCCCGCTCTCTTTCCCCCTCCCTCTCTCATTCCCCCTCCCCCCTCTCATTCCCCCCTCCCCCTCTCTATCCTTCTCTCTCTCTCTCTCTCTTTCTCTTCCTCTCTCTCCCCGCTCTCTCTTTCTGTCTCTCTCTCTCTTTCTCTCTTCCAATCCCCCCTCTCTTTCCTCGCTCTCTCTTTCTCTCTATCTCTCTTCCCCCTCTCTTTCTCCCTCCCTCCCTCCCTCCCTCTCTCCCTCCCTCCCTCTCTCCCTCCCTCCCTCCCTCCCTCCTTCTCTCTCTCCTCTCTCTCTCTCTCTCTCTCTCTCTCTCTCTCTCTCTCCCTCCTTCCCTCCCCCTCTCTTTCTCACTCCCCTCCTCTCTCTCTCACTGCCTGTTCATATGCATTACAAATCTCAAATCTCTCTCTCTCTCTCTCTCTCTCTCTCTCTCTCTCTCTCTCTCTCTCTCTCTCTCTCTCTCTCTCTCTCTCCCTCTCCCTCTCCCTCTCCCTCTCCCTCTCCCTCTCCCTCTCCCTCTCCCTCTCTCTCTCCCCCCCTCTCTCTCTCCCTCTCTCTCTCTCTCTCTCTCTTTCTGTCTTTCCACCCCCTCTCTCTCTCTTTCTCTCTCTTTCTTTCTCTCTCTCTTTCTCTCTTCCTCCCTCCCCCTCTCTCTCTTTCACTGTCTCTCATTCGCTCTTTCTCTCTCGCTCACTCGCTTGTTCTCTGTCTCTCTCTCTCGCTCACTCGCTTGTTCTCTGTCTCTCTCTCTCGCTCACTCGCTTGTTCTCTGTCTCTCTCTCTCTCTCTCTCTCACTTACTTTCACTCTCACTCTCACTCTCTCTCTCTCTTTCTCTCTTTCTCTCTTTTTCTCCCTCTCTCTTTCTCACTTTCATTCTCTTTCTCCCACTCTCCCTCTCACACTACCCCCTCCCCCTCCCTCACCTCCTCTTAATTAGGGTAAGTGACTGCGTGACTTGGCGACCTTAGGCTGAAGGGATGGGGGAATGGGGGGGTGGGGTCGAGGGGAGTTGAACCTTACTACAGCGAGAAAATAGTAAGCGATCTAGTGGGAAGGAAATAGCCTGGAGGAAGTTTTCATGGAGCTGAAATGGCTCGTTCGATTAGCCGGAGAAATCTGGGATTAGAAACGGTGGAAATGCCGTCGACAAAGAATGATTCCTCTTCCCCTTTCATATGTACACCCGTAGTTGTCTTTGGGACTCAGCTGCGCATTAAAAAAAAAAAAAAAAGTATATTTGTTATTTTTCCTTGTATCATAGTTTTATATCATTTGAAGTCATCTTTTCCTAATTGCCATGATTTTTTTTTTAGTATTTTAGTACTATGGGTAAATTTATCCTTATCATCGTTTTTACGATGCTGCGTATTCTATGGGATAATATAACAGTATGCAATATTTAACCGACCCCACAGAAACGCAATTTTCAACATAAAGTTGTAATTTCCTTTTCGTAAGGACTATTCGACCCCCTCGTGATTAATCACAGCAATAAATCATTAATCAGCCAGTCCATTGCACTCGGTTTTCGTTTTCCAGAATCCTAATTCCAGCTGATTCCTGGTCTTATCTTTTCCAGGATTCTGCTTTCGCTATGTTGATTTGTTGCCAAGCGACCGGCGTGATAAATCCTTCGTTCCTTCGAAGGATGCCCTCAAAGGAGCATCATCAGCCGAGTTTATCTTTTACCAAATTTGTTATCTGATTCTGTATGTTGCAAACATTTCTTAGAAAGAAAATTTTATAATAACAGAACATTTTTTCC
>NW_028234428.1:15843742-15858742 GCF_977035675.1 Penaeus japonicus
GAATGGGTGAGCTTCTGTCCTCCTGTCCGCATCGATATACAGATACACACGCAACGCTGCCCTTCCCGATTGCTATCTTGTTTACTTTTATCTCTCTCTCATTTACATCTTCCTTCTTCATTCTTCCGCTGCTTGGCCTTCTCTTTTCATGATGCGATGCTGAAACTGTTTTTTTCTTCTTTTTTCATGTATCCCATGTATCCTTAGAATTTAATAATTGGGAATTCTGTTTTGATGTTCTTATATACACACTCTTTCCTTCCTTATATTCTCTCTCTACCTCTCTTACTTTCTGTCTCTCTCCTCTTCCCCCGTCTCTCTCCCCCTCTCTGTTTCTCTCCCTCTCAGGCAATTTCTAAACAACACGAGATTTCGCTTTTCCTGGTTTGCACTTGAATACCCGGAGCAGAGCAGGCGTGTCAAAGGGAGTCAGTCCACAAGAGTTTTCAATTTTGTTAGCGACAACTGGAGAAATATGTGTTTTCTAAAAAGTATTCCCCCGTCATCCAAGAGGGAGACAGGGCAGGACGGGAGGACGTGTGTGCCTCAGCCGCGCCGCGCGCCTCGCCAGTTGAGAATCTGACTCTGACACGTTTGAAGGATAAAAAAAACTAATTGAGTCTTTGGGGTAAACATTTGTGTTGTGTTGTTACTTCAGACCGGTGTGCTGTAGTATCTAACAAAGAACTGTTATTAGGATTATCATTTAGTATGTTTGGTAGCCTTTCATAATAGTCATGGAAGAAATCCATTTCGTGTAGTGAAGAGAATTTTCATCCGAGTGAATCTTGCGATCCCGCCACGACCGACGCTATGGCCACCACTCGGGAAGAGATAGTGCTTGCGATAAATCCTCGCGAGTTAATAAAGCTACGAGCGAGGGGAGCGCTGAAGCTGCTCCCGAAAAAGGAGTCCTTTGGGGATTTTCTGATCATCCCCTGAGAAAAAAATCACTAGTCAGCTTTACGGCCTGAGCGGATTACCTTGGGCCCATATGAAAGATTCTAGAGTTAATTATATCGCCGGCGGGATAACAAGGGATTCCTACCATGAAGTAGACTGAGGGGAGGATTAATCTCAATCAAAATTGTTGATTCGAAATGCCTGGTGATAGAATATTTGATCGATGAATAAAGGTTAGCGGTTTCGGGAGGATTTGTGGGAGAATATCTTTGTGATATTACAGTCGGCGGCAAGATCCGGGTTTATGCCGTATATATTCCATTATTCATGTCTATGAAAAAATGTTCTTTAGGGCGAGTTCAAAGATACGCGATAAGATGACAGCATTCAGTGGGATGCAAGGGGTCCACCACCCGCCCTTCGTTACTGATTTTTTGTCACCATCGATTAATCAACATTCATCAAATACAGTGGCCTCTTTTACCTTTGTCCATCAGTACGGGATATCCACAGAAGCTTCGTCAACAGCTTGTATTGATGTCCAGCAAAACACACGGTACTCTGGCGAACAGCTGACTGGCACGAGCGACAGTCCCAAGTCGCGAAGGCATGAGAAGTGCGGCTCGAAGAACGTCTGGCGACCCGGCCTCTGGTTTGGCCGCCTCGCCTGCCGCCCAAGCTAACATTAAGACGTCCCTAATTAGTATATAATTAACTTTTATCTGTTGAGATCGTGTGGGCTGAGGGAGCGGGAGGCCGGAAAATGGAGACGGAGAGAGGAGAGAAGGAAACAGAGGGAAGAGAGAGAAAGACCAGAATGGCAGAGAGCTGGAGAGCTGGAGTCAGTGATCACTCGTAAGAGGAAAAAGGCAAACTTAGATAAACGATGAAGAACAGACACTTGAACATCCTCTCCGTCATGGGCAGTGACACGGAATTCACTGGCGAGATAAAAGAGGGCGGCGCTCAGCCCTCGCGTGTCTAGCGTCGCCAGGGCCCCGACGCCCAAAGATGCTGATGCTCTTTTATCTCTCGCATTTCTTCTCTTATCGCCCTGTTTTTCCTCGAAGAAGAATAAAGAAGGTAAAGGTAAATGGACCCGCAAAACATTAACGCTTGATGAAAATCCGTTATCGAGTGACGGAATATCAGCGAGATATCGGGCCGATAGCATGGATAACCTAAACAGAATAAGCTATCGTTATCTGAGGCAACGGACCGGGAGCTGATGATGGGAAGCGCGCGCCCGCAATGATGAATGTCGCTTGCCGCTTTCGCTTTGTCTGTCTATGTGTCTGTCTATCTAGTGTGTGCGGTTGTTTGTTTATGTGTGTACGTGTTCCCGTGCGTGCGTGCGTGCGTGCGTGCGTGTATGTGTGTGTGTGTGTGTGTGTTTGTGTGTGTTTGCGTGTGTGTGTGTGTGTGTGTGTGTGTGTGTGTGTGTGTGTGTGTGTATATGTGTGTGTATGTGTGTGTCTGTGTGTGTGTTTGTATTTGTGTGTGTTCATGTGAATGCATTTGTGTATGTGTGCACATATAAATTGGGTGCGATGCCTGAAGCAACAGACTTATATATACGACTATACATAAGAGAGAGAGAGAGAGAGAGAGAGAGAGAGAGAGAGAGAGAGAGAGAGAGAGAGAGAGAGAGAGAGAGAGAGAGAGAGAGAGAGAGAGAGAGAGAGAGAGAGAGAGAGAGAGAGAGAGAGAGAGAGAGAGAGAGAGAGAGAGAGAGAGAGAGAGAGAGAGAGAGAGAGAGAGAGAGAGAGAGAGAGAGAGAGAGAGAGAGAGAGAGATGAACAGGCAGATGGATGGATGGACAGATAGAGATGGAGAGAAAGTGACAGGGAGGATGGCTGATCACAATCCGGTTCAGAACAGATGTTTGTCACAAAACAAGTGAACCCAATCAGGAAGACTATGGTTCATCCGCAGCATGAAATCTGCATTTCAAGATGCTTAGCAATACTATATACCAAAATCGGAAATGCTTTGCTCTTTGCAAATATGAAATCGAAATTCAAGATCATTACAGTTATGCGTATGCAGTACTAGCATGACAGGGGCGACGAAGCCTCTTCGATCCGTGATAATCCGCCAATCGGGAACCTCCAATCCCCGAAATGCTCCGACGTTCGGCTGACAGGCACAGAATCGCCACAGACTCTGTCGGCGTGAACAAGGCCAGACAGGACGAGACGCCGCTTCCCGACGGCGTGTCCGAGGGCGAGCCGGGGCCGAGGGAGGCGAGGGCGCCACGGGTCCGCGGCGTCTGCTCCCCTACCGCGGATGGGTGACACGTCCGTAATGGGAAAGCGCCATTATCGAGCGCACGTCGGGTCGGTCCCTTTGTTGAGGTCCTTGTGACGCGCAGGATATCCAGGTTCGATATGGGAGGATTCCTTGCCATTAGTGAGCTTCGTCTCGAGGAAATATATGGTTGGTCGAGGGACTAGCGGAATCAGGGGGGGGGGGGGAAATAGTTATTTTCTAAAATAAATGTTCTTGGAAAATTGGAAAATATAGCTCGCAAATTCTCTGAAGATAATTCATTCATTTTTCAAAGATATTCCTTGTGCTTTTCAGATGACTTAGAATCATTCGTGTTGCAGAATAATCTCTTGCATGACCAAAAGCAGGACACAGTGTCCCACAACGACCGACTGCAACTCTTCCTTCTGGTTCTGTTCATTTCACCAACATACAGCTTTGTGTTGAGAATTTCCCCAATAGTTTTGGTCTGTGTCAAACACGGATCCATTTCCACATCCCTTGAAAGATAAGCTATTCGGTTTTCTCTTGTCTTTCAACCCTGAGGTGATTCCTCGTGCGGATTTTTCCATCTAAATTCACTGAAAATAAATCTTGATGAGCAGACTTGATTGAAACGTCAGCTATTGCTTCGCCCGAGCATCAATAAACACCTCTCGCCAAATGAAAAGACCAGAGCTAATTTATCTCATTCCTCTTTGGAATTCTCTTTCAGCGACGATTTCATTCGAATTTCACTTTATTGGGTTTCTGGTCATTAATCAACTATTTCATTTTTGTTTCCATTTCAGTCTCTGATTTACATTTTGCCATTACTCTTAATCCCTTCCTCACCTTCTCTTTATTTCAACGCTTCCCCCAAAGCTCACAATGCATGGATATTGAAAATTGTTGTTCTTGCATGTTCTCATTCCAACGCCCTCCCGCTCTCTCTGTGGCGCGTGCTCCCTTTGCACTCCACTTCCTGAACAAACCGAAATCCCTCTGTCGCTGCCGGAGGGAACACTTCGCATGCAACAATCTGTGAAATCGCGTCTGTCTGTCTGCCCGCGATCAGCCTGTCTATCTATCTGTCCGTCAGTCAACTCTCATGTTTACGTAGGCCCTCATGGAACATACGCACACATTTACTCGGTAAATCCAGAGAGAATTCTTCAATCTAGCAAGTTCATCTTTTTTCCATCCTCGAACTTTTTCCACGCCGGTTAAAAATGCCTGCTGGGTAAATTAGCAACACATACAGATTCCACACACACTTTTCAAACGCTACTTATTAGCTCGCCACAGTTTGCCATTTAAAGAATTAATACAGGAAAAAAATCTTGGCCATCCTTTTCCTGTCGCGTCTCCCTCGTTCGCTCCCCGCCAGCTCGTCATCAGCGCCTCCCCATCACATCAAATTATCTGGAGCCGTCCAGGGGCACACCAGGCACTCGGCGCGCCGGCCCTCCAGGGCGCTGCGAACACGGGGTCGGGCGGAGCTGCCGGGGGTGTGCACAGGGGGTGGAAGCACAAATGCATATACGATTACTTGCAGGTAAAGAAGGAGATAGATAGATAGATAGATTGAGAGAGAGAGAAAGAGAGAGAGAGAGAGAGAGAGAGAGAGAGAGAGAGAGAGAGAGAGAGAGAGAGAGAGAGAGAGAGAGAGAAAGAGAGAGAGGAGAGAGAGAGAGAGAGAGGAGAGAGAGAGAGAGGAGAGAGAGAGAGAGAGAGAGAGAGAGAGGAGAAAGAGAGAGAAAGAGAGAGGGAAAGAGAGGGAGAGAGAGAGAGAGAGAGAGAGAGAGAGACGAGAGAGACGAGAGAGACGAGAGAGAGAAGAGAGACGAGAGAGAGAGGAGAGAGAGGAGAGAGAGACGAGAGAGAGAAGAGAGAGAGACGAGAGAGAGACGAGAGAGAGACGAGAGAGAGACGAGAGAGAGACGAGAGAGAGAGAGAGACAGGGAGGAGACAGGGATGAGAGAGGGAGGAGAGAGAGAGAGAGAGAGAGAGAGAGAGAGAGAGAGAAGAGAGAGAGAGAGGAGAGAGAGAGAGAGAGAGGAGAGAGAGAGAGAGAGAGAGAGAGAGAGAGAGAGAGAGAGAGAGAGAGAGAGAGAGAGAGAGAGAGAGAGAGAGAGAGAGAGAGAGAGAGAGAGAGAGAGAGAGAGAGAGAGAGAGAGAGAGAGAGAGAAAGAGAGAGAGATAGATAGACAAATAGATAGATAGATATAAATAGATAGAGTGTGTATGTGTGGTGAGAGAGATAGAGAGAGAGATAGAGATAGAGAGAGAGAGAGAGAGAGAGAGAGAGAGAGAGAGAGAGAGAGAGAGAGAGAGAGAGAGAGAGAGAGAGAGAGAGAGAGAGATCGCAGAAAGCAGAGGATGGATTCCGCAAAGGCTCCAGGGGATGCAAGAAGGGCCCTCTGGCAACTTGGCCGTCCTTGCCAAGAAAAAGGGAAAAAGATTCTTAGTTACACTTGAGGAGGTTTATCGTGGTCTGCGAGAGCCGGTGTGTGTAGAGGGGGAGGGGGGTTGGAGGGAGAGGGAGGGTAAGGAAATCTAAAGGGAGGCGGAGAGTGCATCTTTATGTCGTAGTTAGAGGTTCCATTCCACCAATTTCCTCGTGTATACTGCAAATCCTCTGCCCAGTCTTTTTCGCTGTAAGCCAGGTTTCAAAAGCTGTATTTCTTTAGCTCTGTAGGACAGAAGAAAAATTGTCCCAGTTCATTTCGTGCCTGAATTGACGCTGTCATTTATTTACATATATTTTTCCTTTTCTCTTCTTCTATTTTTGGTTTTCAAATTTCCATTCTCTTTCCTTTGGCCAGCCCTCCCCTCGCCTCCCCTGCCCCTTGCGCTTAATATTATGAACGTTGACATGAACCAAACCTCACTTTCTGTACATACGAATTCTTGCACTTACATATGCATGAATGATATTATGAAAAGCATGCCGAGTTTTTGGCATTGCGTTCAAAAGTACAATACTTGGGACGTACATGTAGTTGAGAGCCGTTCTGAATTCATCATAATTAAGTCTAAATACGAAAATTACAGTCCCGGTCTGTAGCTCAAGGGTCCCGCTGCGTCCGTTTGAATCCTCCCTACATAGAGAAATGTCCCTTAACCCCAAGGGGCTCTAAAAGCCCGAGCGTGCAGCACGCAGGAGGAGCGCGGAATTAGCTACCGGCCGCAAGATCGAGCTTCCTACAAATCAGATCAAGACAAGTTTCGCGAGCGAAGACCTCCGAAAGCTTTGGGAATGACATAAAAACTGGGTTTATCGTCCGCAGATTTCCAAGTGAATGTCTATACAGTTTTTCAACTTGTGTTTTTCTTCTCGGCAAATCCTATGAAGAAGCTCCGAGGTCCCTACTCAAGTATATTGAATAATGGCGAAAATGGATTCCGTGAAATCCGTTCCCTGACCGCGAAAGCAGAGGCGGTGGCGGCCATGCTCTGATAACTCTCCTGGAGGAAAAATCCAATAATCGGATTTTTGTTCCAGTCTGTCAGTCTGCCTGTGCCTCCCCCTTGCCCTTCTCCGAGCCTCGCAGTTGTCACAGCAAATAAAAGATAGAAGAATGAAAAGAGGGATAGAAATACGCTCCGTCATTACTTCAGGCCGGCCGGGATCACTCGCTCGTCCTGCCTTCCTCGCTTCCTGTCTTCCGCCTCCGCTCCCGCCCTCTCCTTGCCTCCCTATTCCGCTCCCGCCCTCTCCTTGCCTCCCTATTCCGCGCCCTCCGCTCCCGCCCTCTCCTTGCCTCCCTATTCCGCGCCCTCCGCTCCCGTCCTCTCCTTGCCTCCCTATTCCGCGCCCTCCGCTCCCGCCCTCTCCTTGCCTCCCTATTCCGCGCCCTCCGCTCCCGCCCTCTCCTTGCCTCCCTATTCCGCGCCCTCCGCTCCCGCCCTCTCCTTGCCTCCCTATTCCGCTCCCGCCCTCTCCTTGCCTCCCTATTCCGCGCCCTCCGCTCCCGCCCTCTCCTTGCCTCCCTATTCCGCGCCCTCCGCTCCCGCCCTCTCCTTGCCTCCCTATTCCGCGCCCTCCGCTCCCGCCCTCTCCTTCCCTCCCTATTCCGCGCCCTCCGCTCCCGCCCTCTCCTTGCTTCCCTATTCCCTCGCAGCTAAGACAAAAAGTGCAGCGTCGGCTTGCACAGAACCATGAACTCTTTGCCAACAACTCCTGGCTGTCTCATACAGCCAGGGTGTTGATACGCTTTGAGCTCAAGGAGACTCTGTTGGTCAAGGGCATGGACCTCCCCCACCTTGACTATGCCACAGCCCCGCCGTGGGCAAGATCCTTGATAGAGTATTCTGTCATGAACCTGTCAAGGAGAAAGACTCAGTACTCTCCGTCTCTTTTGAAGGCTGAGGCGGAGAGGAACATTGCAGAAATCACTCCACCAGGTAGTAAAACCAACTTCACGGATGGTTCTGTAGACCCCATTTCCCACACTGCAGGCGCCGGCTTTGCAGCAAGGGACGTAGTACAAGCTATGCGGGTGTCCGACAATGCCTCCTCGCTCCAAGCAGAGGCTGTCGCTATTATGGGAGCCCTAGCCCATGCAGCCAGAAAGGACGGGCATGTTGTCATACATACAGGACTCTAGGGCCGCCATTGAGTGAACAGCCTGCAGCAAAGCACGCCCAACGCTTGATACGTCTACCTTCTGACCACGATTCTCACTATTGCTCAGAGAATCCTGGATCAGGTGGGGGTGTTTGAACGCATTATCATCAACAGGATTCCAAGCCATGTTGGTATTAAAGGGAACGATGTAGCTGACAGGCTAGCGGAGAAAGGCAGGAGAAAAAAAAAAAAAAGAATAAAAAAAACCCTTGAGTAATCTTGGGGGGGGGGGTGGTGCATCACTAGCCGAGAACTGCTATAAGGCGTTCGTATTTAATGTTAAATTGATGGCTGCAGGGCAGGTCGGTGCCTGCAGCGCCACAGAGAGGAAGCGAGACACAGCGAGAGAGCCTCCCCCTCGGCCAGCTGGTTACTCAGGGACGCCACAGGCTATGAGTCGCTGATACTCTCTAACAGAATACCAAGGCGAGCCGAAGTCAGTCTATCATCTTTCACAGACTGAGTATTTAGGCTACCCTTGTGCATGGCAAATCATGCCCACATTGGGCATGGATGAGCGATTATGCTGCAGCCATTGTGGCGCGACAGGAGGACCCGCCCCGGACGCCAATTTTATTTAGAGCCAAAACTATCTGATGGGAATGCGAGCACACTCGCTTCCTCAGGGCAGGGCCCCCAAGAGAACTGGACAGATCGCCGGGTTGGTAAGGCGGCTATGCCTATTGCTTTCCCGAGGCAACTGAGGTGAGAAACGCCTTCTAGAGGCAATCCAACCGCCACCGGTAAGCATTCAGTTATGGAATGATCAGATGAGTCAGCAACTTATAGCTGGCAGAGGGCCGGGGCTCACCGCCGCCCCTCGTGCATATAGGGCCCGGGCGAAGGAAAGCCCTTCCGCAAATCTCTTGAACTGACACTTACTGAACTGAACTCCCTATTCCGCACGCCCTCCGCTCCCGCCCTCTCCTTGCCGCCCCTCCCTATTCCGAGCCCTCCGCTTCCCGCCATCCCTCTCCTTGCCTCCCTATTCCGCGCCCTCCGCTCCCGCCCTCTCCTTCCTCCCTAATTTATCCGCCGGAGCGCCCTCCGCTCCCGCCCTCTCCTTCCCTCCCTATTCCGCGCCCTCCGCTCCCGCCCTCTCCTTGCTTCCCTATTCCGCGCCCTCCGCTCCCGCCCTCTCCTTCCCTCCCTATTCCGCGCCCTCCGCTCACGCCCTCTCCTTGCCTCCCTATTCCGCGCCCTCCGCTCCCGCCCTCTCCTTCCCTCCCTATTCCGCGCCATTCTGTCGCTCCCGCCCTCCTCCTTTGCCTCCCTATTCCACGCCCTCCGCTCCCGCCCTCTCCTTCCCTCCCTATTCCGCGCCCTCCGCTCCCGCCCTCTCCTTCCCGCCCTCTCCTTGCCTCCCTATTCCGCGCCCTCCGCTCCCGCCCTCTCCTTCCCTCCCTATTCCGCGCCCTCCGCTCCCGCCCTCTCCTTCCCTCCCTATTCCGCGCCCTCCGCTCCCGCCCTCTCCTTCCCTCCCTATTCCGCGCCCTCCGCTCCCGCCCTCTCCTTCCCGCCCTCTCCTTGCCTCCCTATTCCGCGCCCTCCGCTCCCCGCCTACTCCTTTCCATCCCTATCAGGCGGCCCTATCCGCTCCCGACCCTCTCTTGACTCCATATTCCACGCCCACCGCTCCCGCCCTCCCCTACCCTCCTTTTACGCGGGCTCCTCCGCTCCCGCCTCTCCTTCCCACCCTATTCCGCGCCTCCGCTCCGCCTCTCCTGGCTCCCAATTCGCGCCATCGCTCCCGCCCTCTCCTTCCCTCCCTATTCGCCCCTTCCGCACCCGCCCTCTTCCTTGCCCCCCTATTCCACGCACTCCGCTCGCCGCCCACTCCTTCCCAACCCTATTCAGCGCCCTCCGATCCCGCCCTCGTCCATCCCCTCGCCTACTATCCCGCGCGCCTCCGCTCCCCCCTTCCTTGCCTCCCTATTCCGCGCCTCCCTCGAGCCGCCCTCTCCTTCCCATCCCTATTCGCGCCACTCTGGTCTGCCCTCCCTATTCCGTCGCCCTCCCGCACCCGCCCGCATCCTTCCCTCCTATTCCGCGCCCTCCGCACCCCCCTCTCTGCCTTCCCTATTCCGATTCCGCGCCCACCGCTCCCCGCCCTCTCCCTTCCCGCCCTCTCCTTGCCTCCTATCGTCTCCGCGCCCTTCCGCTCCCGCGCGCGCGTCTTGCCTCCCTAATTCCGCGCCCGTCCGCACCCCCGCCCTCTCCGTTTCCCTCCCTATTCGCGCCGGCTCTCCTGCCCTCCCTATTCCGCGCCCGTCCGCCCTCCGCCCTCATCCATCCTCCTATTCCGCGCCCTCCGCTCCCGCCCTCTCCTTGCCTCCCTATTCCGCGCCCTCCGCTCCCGCCCTCTCCTTCCCTCCCTATTCCGCGCCCTCTCCTGCCCTCCCTATTCCGCGCCCTCCGCTCCCGCCCTCTCCTTCCCTCCCTATTCCGCGCCCTCCGCTCCCGCCCTCTCCTTGCCTCCCTATTCCGCGCCCTCCGCTCCCGCCCTCTCCTTCCCTCCCAATTCCGCGGCGCCCTCCGCTCCCGCCGACCCTCATTCCGAGTTGCTTCCCAATTCCTGCGCCCTCCTCTCCACGCCCTCCTCCCCCTGCTTCGCCTATTCCGCGCCACTCCGTCCCGCCCACTCCTTCCCTCCTATATCCCGCCCCTCCGCTCCCGCCCCTCCTCCTTCCCCCTATTCCCGCCCTCCGCTCGCCGCCCTCATCCATGCCTCCCTATTCCGCGCCTCAGCCTTCCCTGCCCTCTCCTTCCCGCCTCTCCTTGCCTCCACTATTCCGGGCGCCCTCCGCTCCCGCCCTCTCCTTGCCTCCCTATTCCGCGCCTCAGCTCCCGCCCTCCTCCTTCCCTCCCTATTCCGCGCCCTCCGCTCTCCGCCCGTCTCCTTGCCCTCCCTATTCCGGCGCCCTCCGCCTCCCGCCCTCTCCTTCCCTCCCTAGTTCCGCGCCCTTCCGCTCCCGCCCTACTCCTTGGCCCACCCTATTCCGGTCGCCCCTCCGCCTCCGGCCCCTCTCCTTCCGCCCTATTCCGCGCCCTCTCGCTGCCTCTCCCAATTCCGCGCCTCAGCTCCCGCCCTCTCCTTCCCTTAATCCCTATCCGCGCCCTCCGCTCCCGGCCCTCTCCTTGCTTCCTATATTCCTGCGCCCCATCCGCATCCCCTCCCTCTCCTTCCCTCCTATTCACGCGCCCTCCGTCCCGCCCTTCCTTGCTTCCCGATACGCGCCCTCCTCTCCCGCCCTCTACTTGCTTCACTATTACGGCTCCGCTCCCGCCCTCTCCTTGCCTCCCTATTCCGCTCCCGCCCTCAGCTCCCGCCTCTCCTTCACCTCCCTATTCCGCCGGCCTCTCCGCTCCACGCCTCTCCACCTCTCCTTTGCCTCCCTATTCCCGCGCCCTCCGCTCCCGCCCTCTCCTTGCCTCCCTATTCCGCTGCCCCACCGCTCCCGATCGCCTCATTCCTTGCCCTCCCTATTCCGCGCCTCAGCTCCCGCCCTCTCCTTCCCTCCCTATATCGCGCCCATCCGCTCCCGCCCTTCATCCTTGCTTCCCTATTCCGGCGCCCTTCCGCTCCCGCCCTCTCCTGCCCTCCCTATTCCGCGCCCATCCCTCCGCGTCCGCCGCCCGTCTCCTTCCGCTCGGCCTCATTCCGCGCCACTTCCGCTCCCGCCCTCTCCTTAGCTTCCCTATTCCACGCGCCTCCGCTCCCGCCCTCTCCTGCCCTCCCTATTCCGCGCCCTCCGCTACCGCCTTCCATTGCTTCATATTCAGCGCCCTCCGCTCCAGCCCTCTCTTCCCTCCCATTTTCCTCGCCCTCCGTCCCGCCTCTCTTGCCTCCTATTCGCCGCCCTCCGCCTCCCGCACTCTCCTTCCCTCCCTTTTCGCCGCCCTCCGCTCCCGCCCCCTCCTTGCTCCTATTCCGCCGCCCACTGCTCCGCCTCCCATCCTTGCCTCCCTATTACCGCGCCCATCCGCTCACCCGCCCTCGTCCTGCCTCCCTATTCCGCGCCTCGCTACCGCCTATCCTTCCCTCCTATTCGCGTACCCTCGCTCCCGCCCTCTCCTGCTTCCCTATTCCGCGCACCTCGCTTCCCGCCCTCACCTTGCCTCCCTATTCCGCGCCTCGCTCCGCCTTCTCCTTTCCCTCCATATTCGCGCCCTCCGCTCCGCCCTCTCTTGTTCCACATTCACGCCCTCCGCTCCAGCCTCTCTCCTTCCCACCATATCTCGACCCTCCGATCTCGCTCTATCCTTGCCTCCCTATTCGCGCGCCCTCCGCCTCCCGCCCTTCTCCTTGCCTCCCAGATTCCGCGCCCATCGCTCCCGCCCTCCTCTCTTCCCTCCTATTACGCGCCATCCGCTCCCGCTCTCCATTCCTCCTATTCCGCGCCCTCTGCTCGCCAGCCCTCTCCTGCTGCCCTTACCCTATTCCGCGGCCCTCCGGCTCCACGCCCTCTCCTTCCCTCCTCTATTCCGCGCCCTACTCCTGCCCATCCCTATTGCCGCGCCCTCCGCTCCCGCCCTCTCCTGCCCTCCCTATTCCGCGCCCTCCGCTCCCGCCCTCTCCTTCCCTCCCTATTCCGCGCCCTCCGCTCCCGCCCTCTCCTTCCCTCCCTATTCCCGTCCGATCCTAATCTCGCTCCCGCCCGTCTCCTTGCCTCCCTAATTCCGCGCGCCTCCGCTCCCCGCCTCTCCTTCCCTCCCTATATCCGCAGCCCTCTCCTGCCCCCTATATCCCCGCGCCCTCCGCTCCTCCCGCCCCTCTTTGCCTCCCTAATATATTCATATATATATATATATATATAGTTTATATATATATATATTATATAATATATATATCTATATAAATATATACATATATATATAAATAAAATTATATATATAATTATATATAAATATAATAGATATATAAATACATACATGTAGGATTAGATATATAGATATATAATATAGATATAGTATATATATATATATATATAAATATAATATAAACATATATATATATAAAATATAATATAATAAATATATAAAATTATAATAATATATTATATAGTTGGTATAATATATAAATATAAGTACATATATATATATACATAATACAAGTATATGGTAAATAAATATATAAATATATATATAATATATATATAGAATATAAATAATATATATATATATATACATAAATATATAAAAATCTATAAATATAAATTATATATATAATAAATAAATAAATATATAAAAAAAATAATTATGAATATAACCCAGACATATATATAATATATCGATATTATAAAAAAAAATAATAGAAATGATCAATATATAATATACAAAATAGTATAAATCTATAAATAAATAAAAAACATGAGTTGAAAAGGTATATTATATACCACACACACAAGTTTTGGTTTGTCTGTGGTGGTAAAGCGAAACAAATGATAGAATTGAACAAAACCGGAGGGCCGACATCACTTGGTTCCAGGGGGCGATCCAGAGAGGTATCAACACCACAGGTGCGGTTCTGACAAGAGATTACTTTGGTTGAGTGAGTGCGTCCTGGCACCCAACACGGCCTTCTTCCCACTCAGCGTCCTCTGAGTACCACATAAAGCGTGAGGCATCAAGGCGAGGGCCCTACACGGCAGGCTGACCCTGGCACCAAAAGGCACTTCTCCCTCGCCAAGACTGATGATTCCTCCCTCCCCGCGCCGCACGGTCGCCGCCGCCGCCGCCGCCGCCGCCGCCGCTCGCTGGGCCCGGCCGCCGGGTCAGACCCTCGGGGGTGACATCAAACTCTTTGTGGAGCCTTGCAATCGGGCCATTCATGACACCGTGACACCTTTGCGAGTCCGCACGGATTCGTGAGTCCACGGACCTCTCACTTGCCAAAGCAGACGCAAAGAAACATGATGCATTATTTTTCTTATCATCTGATGCAGCTAAGACACGTGATATATGATCCCTCTTTTTTCATCCCTAAAACGGCCATATCTATTTCCAAGACTGTTACTATATTCTTTTCTTTATTTCTTCTTCCTCCTTCACCTGTTTTTATTCATGTGGACCGACTTCCACCCCTTTCCTCCCGCCTTGTCCCTCAGTCCCTTTCCATTCGCCCTGCTTCCCTTTTCTGGCACAGGGCGTTCAGCGGTTTCCTGCCTTTCCTATCATATCGTTCTCACCATAACTCATTGTTTCCTCTGTTTTATTCCAGTCAGCCACACAGTTCATATAAAAGCGATAGACCTACATCCCCCCCCTTAAGCTGAGTATCGCATGGTCTCACGCGCAATAAATCGTGTGGGCGTGCGGGCGTGAAGGCTGGCTTCGTGGACTTCATTGTGTGGAATGACGCAGGAGGTTAAGGCAACTGTATTGGGCGACGGTCACCCCAGTATCTCTGCGACCGACATCAACTCTAGAACCTCGTTGGAAACTGTTATTCTAAAAACGTTTGAGTGCAGAACAGGCCAGTGGACTTACAAGGTCTTCGCGCGAGCTATCAACTTCCAAGTAGATAAATTACACAATAAAGAGGAGACAGGCAGAGCGACGTAATGCATTTCAAAGTGTGTGAGACCGAGCGTGAAATTCGAAGCACCATCTTTACAGTCCATTTTTTCAGACAATGAAGCTGAATCAATTTATATGTTTCTGAGGATTGGAAAAGGGAAAAAAAAGGAAAAGAAAAAGATCCAGGCAACTTTTGGTGCCGCCCGAACATAACATTGCCTTTACTCGCTCTCCTGATGAACAGCGATTCCTCAATATCATCAGATTTGTTCGAAAAACTTCGCTGTGAAGACGTGATATGCAAAATAAGGTGGAAAACCATCAATATGAAACTAATTAACAAAGTTCTAGCTACTTATGAGTACGTTTCCTTTAGTTAGTTCCTTGCAATTTATGGGGGTACCACTGCAACTTTTGTAATTAACCTTTGGCTCAGTAAATCGGGGGATTGACAAGAAGTTTCATATCATAAATTTCGGCGCCGCGACGCAGGGCCAAGACTCCGGCAGTGACGACGGCGTCTGCGGGCGGCGAAAGTGAGGCTTGAACTCCAGAAGGAGAGGAGCGAAAGAGAGCGAGAGAGAGAGATACACATACATACATGCATACATATGTGTGTATATATATGTGTATATATATATATATATATATATATCTATATAAATATATAAAATATATATAATGTGTTGTGTGTG